>NW_025336346.1:13611913-13917495 GCF_004798865.1 Varanus komodoensis
AATTGTTAATAGTATTTATTCATTTTATTCTTTGGCCAGGGCGACTTAATTTATACTGTTAATTTATATTATTTTAAGGAAGTTTATTTATGTTTGTGAGCCGCCCCGAGGCTTCGGCGAATGGCGCGGCATAGAAGTTTCCTAAATAAATAAATACCATGAATAAAGTACCCGCTCTATTGCATTGCTTGCTGCTTCATATTCACCATAAGCCATTTGCTCAAATTTCTTAAGTGTCTTGGAGTGAGATTAGACTTTAAAAACCAAAAGTCATGCAAAGTGTTCAAAATCTAGTAAAGTGTTCCCCATTGGTTCCAATTGCAAAGCTTTTCTTGTCATTTGCCTTGCTATTGGCCCATTTTATCCTGTCTACACCTAATTTTCCAGTGAATTAGATGCTTATCAAGCTAAACTCCCCTGCTTCATCCTCTCAAAGGGCAGAAATAATTGAAAATGATCCCTAGTTCTACCAGCACTTTTTGACCGTTCATTGTCAGCTGACACGTTTTGCCTCTACCAACCCCAATTCCACTGTACTGGCTCTGCAATTTAACTGGATTGGGAAGAAAAATTAATAGAAATGCACTCACACTGAACATTGCATGGTGACAATATTAAGTCTAACTAATTGATTTGTTAATCCATGCTTTCAGGAACAAAATGGATTTCCCATTTGTCTCAAGCACTCCATGTGTGTTTCTGCATAAATAGGCAGCTCTGGAAACAGTTACAATGGAAAGTGCCAGATTTAACTGAATAGGGCAGAATCCAATCCAGGTACTTATATCTCTGCCAATTTTTTTATGACCCATCAGTGTCCTTCTGTAAGCAGTGGGTCCTGCCAATTCCACTGTTCAAGCAGAATCCACTCACACAAGGAAGCATTAACATTTCTTAAGGAGAGCCTTCACATGAGCAAAAACACATACCAGAAAGGAGGCAGGTGGGCAAGCTCCCTGCACAAGCTCTGCTGACCTGCCTTCTCCAGAAACAAGCATTCTCACTCATTTCAGGTTGCCCCAGAAGTGCGAACTCACCACTGCACTAGAAGCAGAAGCTGCTAAGAGAATTGGCAGAGGTGGCAGCACCCTGCTGGATTCCGCCTCTTGGGTGGAATTCTGTCAAGCCCGTGAAGGTGCAAATAGATAGCTTTCTATGTGCCCGCAGCCCACAACATCTTACCGTGCATCTGACTTATGTTAGTCTTTAAGGTGCTGTTTATTACAAGTTCAAGCTATAAATGAAAAGTGCTTGTTTTAGTACTAAACAGTACTTAACCTATTTTTCAAAAGTAGTGCTAAGACTCTCAAAACTTGCCATGTTTATTCAGTTTCTATATGGAAGGAGACAGTGTTGAGCTCATTTGTACACTGCATGTTTACATTAGACATGGCATCTTCAGCCAGTGTGTTGCCTTATTCTTGCAGTCATGAAGGACTGAGGAACTATATCAGTCCATCAGTCTGTACTGATGTAGGCATCAAATTATGGGTGGTTTCATGATTTCACACCCATCACACATGTGCTAATATGACTGACCATGTATACGAGCCCAAAGATGGAGTTAAGAAAGGTTTGCCCAGTGTTTAAGAGTTTGAGCCTCATTCCATCATCGCATGAGCTATTTGAAATAGAATTTTGCCAAATGCATCCCCTCTTGGGCGCAGACCCTAATGAGGGGAGAAAGTTTGAGAGTGCCAGAGAAGCTTCCAGACTCTCTCACTAGTCTGGTCTCCTAGCTGGGTCGCCCAAGGTGAACACCAGACTGAGATGCATCCACCTTCTTCAGAAGTACAGACACATCAGCAGAGAAGAATGGCTACCTTTAATGGTGATGTGGTGGAGAAACTCTTAGAGCAGCAGTGGGAGTTAAGCATTGCAGTGCGCAGTGTGAGCGCACTAAAGTGTGCTAGCACATTGTCAGTCAGACAAACACAAAGTGTTTCACTCTGGAAATGACAAACTCAGAAGAAGTGGAGTAGCTCTAATACTGAGGCATAAGCAGGAAGGGATATAATGCAAAGTCCAACCAAATATTAACAATCAGAATTTCTGGAACACCTGTCAACATAACCATCACTCAGGTCTATCTGCCACAGTGACAGACGCTGAAGAAGAAATTGGAAACTTCTGTGCAAGTGTCAAAGAGGAAAGTGATAACATGGCAAAATAAGACATGCTGATCATCACAGGTGACTGGAATGCAAAAGCAGGACGCAGAGCAGAATCCAGTGTTGTGGAAGAATTTGGACTAGGGTCAGAAACAAAGCAGGAGGATAAGTTACAGAATTCTGTGATGCCAACAGTCCGTTTATCACAAATACATACTCCAGGCAACCGATCAGACAACTGTATGTTTGGACCTCACCAGATGTCCAATATAGGAATAAAAAATAATACATTATTGGAATCAGGTGATGGAGAAGCTGTATTCTTGGTGTGAGAACAAGGCCAGGAGCAGATTGTCGTAATGATCATGAACTGATACCAAAACATTAAAATAACAAATAAAATAAAAATAAAATTTAAAAAATCAAAATAAAGCTGAAAAAGCTAAGAGAATCATACTGCCAAAATACAACTTATATACAAAAGAACAATACAGAGATCTTGGAAATACTGAAAACTAAACAGAAGAGGATTAAAGGATGACAGACTCCTTCAAGGAGGAATCTATGAGGAAGAAGCTGCATTATTAGAAAGTGAAATGAAAGCTGCTCTGAAAGTACATTTGGAAGGAACAAAGCACCAATGGAACTATTTTAAACTGTAGAGACTGAGTCAAATCTTGACAAGGGTACGCCAGTAAATAGGGAAAAGAAAACACAAAGCTACTGTTAGGACAGAATATGGAGAAGCAGAATGGATTCCTATAGGCAAAAGTATCAGACAAATGTGCATTTTATCTCCTCATCTGTTCGATTTGTCTGCAGAACACATCATAAGGAAAGCTAGATTAGGATCAGAGGAAGTAGGAATGAAAATTGGTGGCTGATCAATAAGATATGCAGATCATACTATATCATTGACAGAAATCAAGAATTATTTGAAATGACTCCTAGTGAAAAAGAAATAAGAAAATGCAAAATCAAATTGTAGCTAAAAATTAAGAAAATAAAAATAATGGCTACAAAAGTATTACAGAACGTTACATTTAACCATGAAGAAATTGAAAAATGTTAGATGCCCTGTCTCAGTCATCACTCCAACAGACCCTGCAGCCAGGACTCTGACTTGGGAGGGAGGCAATGGAGGAACTAGAAATCATCATGAAATGTAAGGCCATTTCACTAGACATCAAAACCAAGATTTTCCACTATTGTATTTCCAATCACTAGGAATGCAGGTCAATAAAGAGAACAGGACAATAAAGAATGCTGACAGGAAGAAAACGGATGTGTTCAAAACATGGTGCTAGAGAAGAGTTTGCTAATACTCTGGACTAACAGAAAGATGAACAAGTGGGTGCTAGATCAGATCAAATCAGAATCTGATTTGATTTCCCTAGTTGTATAACAGATAAGGTTCCTTTTAGATGCCAGGAACCACTTTCTGACAGTTACGATCCCGAGGGTATGGAATGGGCTTCCACGGGAGGCGGTTGAGGCCGGTCGGTGAGGATGTTCAAGGACAGGCACATGGTAAGCATGTCATGAACAGAGCTGCCTGGAGCTGGGGGGTCAGACTAGATGTTCTGGCTCCTACTGACTCACTCTGTTTTCCTCTGTTTCTATGAAGTTGCCCACCCTTGCAAGGCTAAATTAGGCCCGGGCAGCCTTAAGTGATCAAGGAGCCTTGCAGGCTGCAGCCTTCCTGCTGAAATTCGTGTGTGTGTGTGGGGGGGGGGCATTTTCCTTGATGTCTGGAGTGGCTTTGATTGCAGATTAGCTTGCTTGTAGGTAATATGAAACCATTTGTTGTTTCGAGGTGCTTATAGGACATTATTAGCATCAAAAGGAATTCCGAATGGACAGTCGGGATACACCTTGTTTAACTGCTTTTATTTTTGCACTTTTGGGGCAAGGAAGCAGCCCCTCCCCCCAACTGGCTACAGGAACAGGCGCATTGAGTGTGACAGGCTCATGTGTAGCCCTCGTGCAGAAACCCTGCGCTTCTGTGAGAGCAGAAACCCGTGGATCCCCTTGACAGCAGAGGCAAGTGTGAGTCATCCCCCCATCTCATTCCAGGAGGGGCAGACTATTCCGGCCTGCTCAGAGAGACTTTTGAATCCCTTTTCCAGCTACTGTAGTTTTGCTCAGATACTCTGTTTCAACAGTAAAAGCCCTCTTGATTTATTTAGCCAGTCGTTCAATGACAGATTAATAAAGTTGTAGCAAATGAGAGCCAGGCCTGCAGCAGCATGTCCTGCCATATTCTCCCGAAGTCTACTGACCCCATTCCAAGAACAGAAGTTCTGAGCAAAGAAGAAACGGGTCGTGCCCACTCGCTCCCGCGTGATCGCAACTGCCAGCAATTAAGACATTCCAGAAGGAGCTGGCGTGGGGTTAATGCACTTTAAAAGAATTCCAAACGTTTGCTTTCAGACCAAAATTGGTTGATTTATAGCTCTACATTAGAAATACTGTGTATACATACAAGGTGCAACAGCAATGAATTTAAATCACTCTGCAAGCAAGTCAGCATGTCCTCTCATCTTTACTGGCCAATTGTGTTTAATGAAGGTATTGTTTTCATTATAGCAATAACCTGTGTGGAATTGCATACACTGATTTTGTGGCTTCTGTGCAAGGAATCAGAACAAGCCTCCCCAGTCACTTGTTTCTTCTGAGGCTTGATTTTTGTCACTCTGACCTGCCAGAGATCTTAAAAACTCACTCGGTATTTAAGCCATTGGCACTGTCAATTGAATTGCCTTTTTTTAAAAAAATTAGCACAGCAGGAATTGTGCCTTTGAGGCTGTGTTTTTTATGATATTCTGCTTCCTTTAATTAGGCTGGTCTCTCCTTTTGCTGAAATTTAACAGCAATCACAACAACAAAAAGAAAACAAACTCAACAGTTTTTCTATTATTTTTTAGTTTATGTGTGTTTAATTTGTTTTTAATTGCTGCCTTTTAACTGGTGTGGTGGTTTTAATTAGGTCGCTTTTTATCTGCTTGTTAGTATTGTGGGTTGCCTTAGCAGGATGCCACACCCTAAGTGGGGCAGCCGCAGTCCAAAGTGCTGCTCGGGGGCGGGGGCGGGGGCGGGGGGGCGGGGGGGGAACCTCAGGAGAAAAAAAATCTGCTGCAGTTGCACAGATGACCCAAGGCAGCAAGGTGCATAATTTACAGACGTTACAACATGAGAAGGAACATAGAGAAAACAGTGTTGCTTTTTCTAAAGCAGCATATACAATCTTATTTGCTTCCTTTTTTCATCATATATTGCAAAGTATTTCTATCACCACCACCACAAATTTACAAAGCATAAGAGAAAAGGTCTCTACCCTGAGGATCTTTCAGTCAAAAATCGGACACATGGGCGATGGAAACAGGACATAAAATTCCTACACTGAGGGCCAGTGTAGCATAGTATTTATTTATTTATTAAAACATTTCTATGCCACCCCATTCGCCGAAGCCTCAGGGCGGCTCACAACATTAAGTTAAAGAGGTCAGAGTGCCAGACTGGGACTTGGAAGATCCAGATTCTAGTCTGCACTCGGCCATGAAGCTCATTGCAGGCTCTCAGCCAATAATGCCTCACAGAATTGTTGTGAGGATAAGATGGAGAGGAGGAGAACCCTGTAATCCACTTTGGATTCCTTGCAAAAGGAAGAAGGGTGAGGTACAGATGCAAGGTGACGGTGACAGACGGGGAAATGTGCATCTACTTCAGTCGCAGTGGGGCATGGGTACTGAGGGGTTATGCCACAACCTTCATGGAAGTATGTGGCTTTGGGAAGGGATGTGGAGTAATTAAGGCATGTGGCATCACACCGGTGCAGTAATCAGGCATCCTAGGTACATTTTCCAAGGAAAAGTGGCTGCTTTTAATACATAGTCAATGTGTAATCTTGAACCGCAGCATAAAGCAAAGAGAAAAAAAGAGAACCAAAGGAAGGTTTAGTTCTTCCCCTCAGATGTGTGTCCATGGCAATGGCCCATCCGTCACTGAAAGGTATCAGATGGGATAAGAATTAAGCATGTAGTTCATCTGTCTCAGTTTGCCATATTCTCAGTCCTACAATATCAATTCTACTCCAATTCAATTCTGTGTCAAAATAGAAATCTTGCTTAACTCAGGGGAAAAGATAGGGAACCGATGCTTTGTCAGGGAAAAACACGATTTGGAACAGTGTGCCTGAAAGGATGCAAGGCACCCTGCAGAGACTGTAACTGGAATGTGTTGATCTAAAATTTCCTTTCCATTACCCTCAGTTAATGGCGAAATGGTCCCTCTCCTAGGCTCTCTCTATTAATATGTGTAAATGAGGCATGGTGTATATTTAGACCTGCAAGAAATTATAGCAGCATTCAAAGAGAAAATTACTAGGAGCTAATTCCTAGAAACTCTGTGGAAGCTTTGCTTACACAGACAGTCCCAAGGAGATTGTGGAAAGTCAGCCTAAAGCTGCCTTAACACATAATCCATTCCAGCTGTTGTCATAAATCAACATCAGGTCCTGCTGGCCTTAGTGTTGGCATGATCCTATTAGGAGTTCAGTTCTAGGTGGTCTTCTCGTGTAGACCACCTCATGTAGACCACCTAGCCCATCTCATGAGAAGACCACCCATCATGCAGCCCCTGAATGCGGCTACAAACATCTTACAGAGCTTTGGTGACTGGGCAATATGGAAATGGAATAAATAAATGAAATGCAGCTAATGAGAGCCATCCCATGAAGGTCCTGTGGGAAAGGTAGGAGGCTGGCCAGGGACGGGGTGCACGCAGCATCGCTTCCAAACATGGAAAACCAGCCGTTGCCCTGTTGCCTGTACCCAGAGTATTTCCCACAGTATGGACTATTTTTCAGCCCCAAGCCATCATGGCAGCCCATGGCTTGTTTTAGTGGTTCTTTGACCCATGATGTCCCCTAAACCCAAGGCAGCAGTTTCATTATGACTTGCAGCGATCAGTCCCTGAGCCACCCAGCACAAAAGGCAAGAAAAGCTGCCCGCGATCTTTGCCATCTTGCCTGTGCCGCTGCCCGTGACAGCCGTCCCGTATTGCCCAAGGGGCACTTCGAAGTAACTTTGTGATTGGATTGCTACATCCTTTAAAAATGGTCCCAGAACATTGTGCAAACATGCTCATAATTTTTTAATCTTTTTGTCAGTCTTTTGCAAGTCTAATCTTAAGGCTGCCTGAAATACATAGTCTTGCCTTGTCAATATCTTTGTCTGTTTCAGCTGCCAAAGAAAGTAGCCAAGTAGATAAGTAACAGATTGATGGGGCCAGACTGCATGAAGGCAAATTTGCAAGCTGTTGCCGGGGTCCAATTTCCAAGTTGTTAACAGGGGAAAAAAATCTTACCGGGGACCTGCGATAGCTGCAGCACCAAGCGCTCCAAGAAGGAGCCATGCAAGGAGGGGGGAGTCAATACCTTTGCACACAGGAGGAGTCGGAGAAGTGTTGAGAAGGCTCTGAGAAGTGTCAGTGGAATGCTCCGCAGCAGCAGGATCCTGTGGCCTGCTTTCCCTTGCAGGAAACCTTGGTTAGCAGAACCAGGAGAGGGTCACTTGGACCCACTTGGAAGACACGCGCACGGCCTCAGCAGTTTATGTTAGGACCCCCAGGCACCCCTCTGGCAGAGGAAACACGCTGGCTACTCTGCAGCACCGCAGAGTAGCCAGCGTGCCGAACCAGCGTCCAGTTCCCTGAGCATATGCAGAATGTTTTAAGGGTTGCAGGTCAAGTGCACCATTGTGGGGCCAATGATGAGGGAAGAATGGGTGCATTGCAGGGAGCAATGCAGGCACAAACCGAGCAATACAAAGTGAGCAGCTGAGAGGATGTTGCACGAGATTACAGATACGGGGTGCCTGGCGATTAATGACAAGGCAAACAGTTGGGCGAGAGGAATGAGAACGGCTCCCAGGCGGGGCTCTGACATCCACCGGGAGGTGATTGCAGCAGGCAGAGAACCTGCTCAGCGCTGCCCCTGCAGCCAGGGAGCTGGCGGATACTTTCGTTTGCCTTGAACCGGAAGGAAGCTCAGGAAGGAAGCGAGGTCTCAGGTTGATAACTAGGGCCATGCACAAGCATTCCCGAGCCGATTAGGTTTGAAACATTGTCACAAGCAGCCTTGGGGGCATTTATGCACCTCGGTCTGGGAGAGAATAGATGAATAATGGAGCCTCCAACACCTACAGTTTTTCCAGGCACAGAAAGCTTGGCTGAAAAGACCTACCCCTTTCTGGGGGAGACGAACAAGGGTGCTGCTGCCTGATTTTATATTAAAAAGACATGCAAAGACAGCCTTTTTTTATTAAAGGGTTTATTTGGACTTTCCCAACACTTCAATGGTTCTTTTCATTGACAGCTAGGCGGTTGGATCCTGGCAGCGGAGTGCAAATTAGCCCATATGCAGCTTGTTTCTCATTTTCCGCACATGTTACTTCACTTTGCTGCTCCCTTTGACAGCTGAAACATACAAAGAAATTGAGCCAGGCAAGACGACACAGATCAGACTTGAAGAAGACCAATAAAAATAATAATGAAAATTAGGAACACAATTTTTCAATTTTAGGGGTCAAAAATAATGAAAATGCTACCCCAGTGTTGCATTTTTGAAGCTTAAAAATACCAAGAATATGGCAGGGAATGAAAAGAAACCATGACTGGAGCAGGGAGATGAGGCCAGTTCTACTACAAAGGGCTTCGGGATAGTGGCAAAAGTATCAGCAGGGAAGGAAAGGAAGGACAACCATGGAGTGCCGGCTTACCTGTTGCTCCGCTACAACCTACATGGCCTGCTAGCTGATGTGCAGGCTGACTTAGCCCGGATACAGGGGCCCTAGGACCATAAGACCTCTAGACAAAGGAATGAGAGTATGCGGGGATCCAAGCGTTAGCCATGCCCATCTGACATGTGGTGGCGGCTTCAGGACTTCAACATCTTGTCAGTATTGCTTGTTAATTAAATCAAACCATCAGATAAACTAATTTCTTCATCTTGATAGCAGGAATGATATTGCATAGCATAGGCTGATAGTGCGCCACACGGTGCTTTCAGGCACCACAAAGGGAAACGGTGATTTGATGAGGCTTCGTTCTTTCTGGGGGTTCTTACCCTATTGGCTGACCCAGTTTTATTTTGGGAAGGAAGAGCGTTACAAATGGAATTTGCTTTTGACAACTAGCATCTGATTGCAGGCTTTCCAAGGAAATGTTTAATTTGGCACAGATTGTTAATAACAGTTATTAACAAACTAAAGAGAATGAAAAATAACAAGGACAAACATTATGAAGAAAGAAAATTATTATTGCTTATGGAATAAGCAATGTTTACATTTTATTATTTAATTGTCAGATTGGCAGCTGAGAAATTTGGATGATATTCTGTGGAATTAGTCTTTGAGTGATTAGCAAAAGGCTTTTAGTTCTTTGTACTGGGGATACTTTATCTTAATGTTTGTGGAAGAAGTCTGCTTCATAAACTAGATACTATAAGAAACTGAAGAGACAATCTATGCAGACTGTGCTGAACAGCTGCCTAAAACCTGTCCTTCAGAATAGTAAATTCTTTGCTGGCATGATGGCAACAACTTGAGAAGGTTTAAGTGATGGAATGGATTTAAATATTTGCCCTCAGGAACCCCCCAGAAGTGTAGGACTACAGTTTCCATCAGCCAGGGAATATTCTGACTGATGATAGAAATTATAGTCCAGTGCATCTAGAGGGTACCGAGTTGGGGAAAATTGGCATAAACTGATCAAAGGTGTACATATACAGTGCTCTCTCTGTGTGTGCATGTGTGTGAGAGAGTGTGTGTGTGTGTGAGAGAGAGACTCGCCTTCTCTTTCTGTGCATTCACCCACTTCTTCCTTCCAATACTTCCTAGGAGCAAAGGAAGCATTGATGTGTGTGTTCCTAGGTGGTTGTGAGTAATAAAGATCAGATGCCTAGAGGAGCCCCTCCTGTTGCCACTCTTTCCATGGGATGCTATGGCGTGTGTTTTCTCCACCACAAATGGAAAACTGGAGCTCCCAGGTCCAGATGATATGAGAAGCTGCAGTGAAGCACGGAAGCCATACAATAAACCTCTGTTTCTCTCTGTGGTTTCCAGAAACAACACATATTGTGGTGAAATCCCACAACTGGGTGTGGACACTGTGACAGAGCAACAAAGGTAAAAAGCCCACAGTTTAAGATGTGAACCTGGCCAATGTATAACATCACTTAACACTTTACTTAGAGGGTATTTTAACATTTTATAACCCTTAACATAGTAGAAATTGACAGTTTGGCTATTTGGGCATTCCTGTAATATCTTGAACAATCTCTTAAATCTTAAAATGGCAGGAACTGCAGGAATATAGAAACCCACTAAGCTAGTTTAGTGGCACAGAGTGGCTGCTCAGGTGTCATTCTGAGTGTTTGCGTTCACATAACACAACAAGCAAAGCTGTGTGATTACAATGGTTCTTGTTTTGTTTTGTTTTTTCTTTTTCTTTTTACTTTATTATGGTTTTCATCCTGCTCACTCAGTCCTCGCACTGTTGGCATGTGTCCTATCAGCCATCGTGCCTGAAATTCAGTCCCAAGGTGCATTACTTCCTGCCTGCCTCTTCCTCGGTGGTCTACACATAGAGGCTGGATGGCTAGAGTGGCTTCTGCATTCGCCATTCTTTCCAGAGGACTCTGTGGCAGTTGCATACCAGGACCACAGTAGCGTTCAGACAGCATAACAACCCATACTGGAACATATTCGTAGTTCGTTCTATGCTTTCTCTGTAAGGAATCTGCCTGCCAAGCTTTCAAGGAATCCATTTAGGGATTCCCAGGGCTCAGCTTCCCAGAATCTTGTCCACTTTCCAGAGGCCTCAAGTCCAAATTTCTGGGGAACACTTCCAACATGCATCGCATTCTTGTCAGGAGTCGAGCCCCATATGTCATGCAAGCCGCACTCCTATTCCACTTTTGGTGCTGCACCAGCCAAGGAGGAAGGTTAGTTGCTGGGGTTGCCACCACCGCTTGCAGTGTCCATCTTCTGCATCCTGCAGCTGCTCTTTGGACAGATGCACCTGATGGGGAAGGTGCAGTGGTGCAACCAGGGGACCGTGAGTCTCTGCAAACTTCTTCTTGTCTCCAGTTGCTTTGCAGGACTGGGCCAAGCATGGGAGGAAGTTCGCAGGTGCTAGAGGGACAGATTCTGAAAGGATTCACCCCAACCTAGGAAAAAACTTGGTTTCTTATCATGCTTTCTAAAGACCAAACTTATTATAGAGAGATACCATAACTGGGTTCAGACAGCACAGCAGAACAACTATGGGGGGAAAAGCCACCATGGTTTGTTCTGTTGTCGGAACCCACCCAAGACTCCCTTGATAAGTCAATCCTTACCCATTAGTCAACATGCAGATCACATGGCCTAAATTAAGAGGAACTTCAAGTAAAAATGTCTATGATCTGGATGTGTATCTTCCAAATTTGGCAACCAATCCTAATTTAACGGATGGTGGACTCTGTCAAATGTCAATATTATAATCACTAGAATAATGACCAAATAAGTATCCCTCTAAAGAGTCCTAAGAACTGTTAATAATCCATAATGCTTATATCTTGGTTGACTTTAACTGTACATTTAAAAAATTGTCCCCCCTCCCCACTAAGATGCCTTGAGTTATTTATTTCTTGGTATGGCATGTATGCAGCTGGTGGGTGGGATGGAAAGGATTTGAAGGAAAGGAGGATTATTTATTTTCACCGCTAGCAAGAGTTATGGCCCAGGTCACTGCTGAATCTGTGAACTCTGCCCATAAACCACCTTTTCAATCACAGACATCCAGTTATTTCATTATCCACCAACTTCCAGCCCCTGCGGAACAAAGCTGGGTTCCAGAATCAGATTAGGTTTTGAGGAAGGACACAGCTCTTTGAGGTTATCAAATATCTTGAACTGAAGTGCCCAACCTTAGTATATTAAAAAAAGAAGGCTTCCTCCCAGGCTGGTTTCCTGTCCCTCTCTCACAGATATTCTTCAAGGAGAACACCTTGTACAACAGTGGCATGCCTAGCTGAATTTGAAAGGGCACCATCTTTTGAAAAAGACAAGGAAAAGGTGTTTTAATATGCCCCCAAAGTAGCCTAGAAGTGGCTTTTTTATGACAGACAAAAGCAAAAGCAGAGCTTTTGAGAGGATAGGAGGTATTACAGGGCCCATCTAGCTGCAGGTCCAGCAGGGAAAGGTTTTTGAGGTCCTTTGGCAAATGCCCTCAATGCACCAGCCTTTCCAGCCCTGCTGCAACCGGCTGCTATCGCACCTTCCCCTCCGCGTTGCTGGAGCGCGCCTGCTCGACGGGCAGGGAAGCAGTGAGCAAGTCAACGGCAGCGTCTCCTGCTCGTCCTCCCCGCAGCACCACTGCTGTGGCCAGGCCAGAGGCAGGCAAGCAGGCAGGCCGCTGTGGTGAAGAGGAGGAGCAACTCCCGAGGGTCTTGGCAGTGGGCCCTGCAGGACTGCGAGCCTTCGGCAGGTTCCTGGCCACGCCTGCCCTTGATTCTTCTCCCGCATTAGGAACGCCTGCCTGCTTTAGCATGGAGCACTTGCAATAACTTGGGCACTAGGAAGGACAGAAAAGAGCAGGGTAGGGATGGTTAAAGAGAGACATAGGAGGGGAAGTTACAACTTTCAAACGCACAGGGGCTTCTCTCTTCAGGACCCATAACCATCTTGAAGAGCCCGACATGGATGGGGTGGTTTCACACCACCGAACTCATGAAAATTGTGCACTCCCAGCAAAATTGTTAAAGTACAGGGATTAAATATTTGGGGACTGGGTATCTTTCTGGTTGCATGAGCTACTGAAACAATCGTGAACTGGCCAGAGAGCTTTACCTGTTGGGCAGCATGAAAAATAAATAAATAAATAAATAAATAAATAAATAAATAAAACCCTATGTCCATGCAAAGTTCAATCAAAAATAGCACGGGGGTGGGTAGACTATTTTGTCATTGTTATTTTTCAGCGTGTTCAGAATTCTATTTTTATTCTTGTAGAGAGAAAAAGTGGAGAAAGTGAAAAGTAGGATGGAGACTAGGCTAAAATGAACTGGGAGAATGATTTGTTTGTTTGCTCATTCATATGGAGGAGCATTTAGGACTATGAACCCACACCTGTAGTCCAAAGTTGTATCCACAGAGAGGTTTGCTCATAAGAATAAGCTGAGAATGCTAATTTAGCATAGCACAAAAAGTTACAATATGACAACCCGTGACAGAGTTCAGAATACTGATTATAATTGGCAGAAGCAATCTGAAAACAAATTAGCGGCCTTGGAGGGGCACAAGATAAATCTTAATACACACAGGATCTGTACTGTGCTGCCAAACCTGGGCCAGCTGCCCCTTTCATCAGGCAAGCTGCTTGGTCATGACCCAGGATGGTCCTTAAGGACCACTAAAGTGGCACCACTACACCTGACTGGAGGGAGGCAGAGAAGGACCCACACCAGCCTCTCTGGGCAGAGCTCCAAGCCTCTGGACAGCCGCCCGGCCAGCCTCCCTCATGTCACCTCTGGACAGGCTGCGGATGACAGCAGGACCAACTTCTGCTTTTAAAGGCAAGCGAATCCTGGTAAACATTTTTCCATGAAAGATGGAATTTTCTGGGGAAAGGGGATGAGCATAACAATGTGGTAGTCAGGATAAGGAAGGGAAAAAGAGAAACGGAGGGAAAGTGCCTGGGTCTGTTTCCTTTAGCCAAATTGTATGAACTAGAAGTTAAATCTCACACGCTTCTGGCAAGGGGCATGTTTAAAGTTTTATAAGGCAGCATTAAATGGCACAGCTTGTCTCAGCAATTCAGTTGCACAGACAGCATCTTACTCGTGCAGTGGTGATTTAGCACTTCTGGAGGCAACCTGAAATGAGCAGAAATTCTCTGCAGACCTGTCTTCCTTGCAGAAGAGCAGTGGAATTGATGGGGCTCACCATGCATGGCTCGAGCAGGACTGGATGCTAACCATTGTCTTTTTCATAGCTCAAATCCTTGCACTTTTTCGCCTCCTCATAACGGTTGTCCCCTCATAAGTTTTGCATCAATCAAAGTTGTATTGCAAAAATGCAAATAAAATTAAATGAATCCTGCACTGTGAATATCCCTCTGAACACTGTGAAATCCAGTACACTTTTCTGGATTCCATTTGCAAATGGAAAGAATATGACTCAATCGTGACTTTGCCTAGAGAAGGCCATCTACCAAAATTCGGGAACTAGGTATGGAGGGCATTAGTCAGAGAAGCAGACAAGAGGTCAACTGAGATGGGAGAACCATCCATGGGACAGCGATCATTTGGATGCTCCTGAAGGAATGTTGAGAAGGAAGCCACCACTGAAAGCAACACATATCAAACGCCACTTGGAGCTTGAAAGAAGGTGTGTGCAACACATCCTTCATGTGGAAGAAGGTCCGCTGGTCAGTTAAGGCCAAACTTGAACTTTTTGGCCTTGCCACAAAATGGTGTATGTGACACAAAGCCAATCATGCTCATTGCCCTGAAAACACCATCATCCTGGATGGTGGCATTATGCTGCAGGGTTGCCTTTTGGGGGACTGGGAAACTGATCAGGACTGAAGGCAGGATAAATGGAGCAAAACTCAGGACAGTTATACCTGGAGACCTGCTTCACTCTGCAAGAAAACAGGGACTGGGATGGAGGTTCCCCTCCCAGCAGAACAACGACCCTGAACACACAGCCAAAATTACATTGGCGTGTGAATGCCTTCAGTTCAAAGTTCAGAATTCAATCCAACTGAGAACCTGTGACAAGATTTAAAGATTGCTTTCAGCAATTGTTCCCCTCCAGTGTGATGAAGCTGGAGCAGTTTTGCCAGGAAGAATGGGAAATGCTGCAGCATCCAGATGCCCAAAGTTGACAGAGACGCATCCAAGCAGAGTGGCATTTGTAATTGTGGCCCAAGGTGGTTCTACCAACTACTGACTTGTGTGTGAGGGGGAGGTGGGGGAATAGTTATGAAAGGAAAAAGTACCAGTTTGTTTTTGTTCACTTAACTTTTATATCAGTATAAAACGTATTTTTGCACCTTCACCATGTTGAGTATGATATGAACATCAAGTGGTAACAAGATCACTTCAACCCACTTCAGTTCCAAGTTGTAACACAACAAAATGGGGAAAGGTGAAAGTGAATACTTATGCCACGCACTGTGTGCCATGCTTGAGAGACCTCAGGCACACCTGGCTGACTGTGACTAAAAACAGAACAGCAATAGGATGAGAGACAGACCACCCTGGATGGGATCCCATGAGGGACCTCGGTGCTTTCCACTGCTCTGTTTCAGCTGAAGGCAGGTAGAAACCGTTCTGTGGCTTCCCGTTGCCTGCCACCTTTAATCTAGCAACGAAAGTGGAGCATTTCCTTCCTTATGAGTGCAAGGCTGAAATGAAACCGTAAACAGCTTAAGAAACACAGCACTCAGCAGCTATCTCCAACTTAATCAAAATTTCACACCCACAGTTCCCCTATCTAATCAAATACTTTCTGTGTGAACACCGGGCTGCTTTTATTAGCCTTGGTAAGGTGTGCTTGCTCGTTCAATCGTTTACAAAGTAAGGTCTCTCAGCTGTAATGTGGTGCCCCTGTTCGCAAGCGCTGAATCCGCTGTTTCCTGCTGTGCAGACGCAACGCCAGTGGGAGGCCCTGCAGAGCGCCTGGGCCAGGCCCCTTCAGCAGGGCTCCTCACCAGTGAGGCCACTTGACATGCCCGCGATCACCAGCCCCCCTTGCTCGTCGGTGTCCCGCTTGCTTGTCTGACTAGTGAGCAGATAGGTGGGCCATCTACTGACTCTCCTTCCACCATGACTGTTTTCTGGGCCAGAAAGGGGCAAGTGAATGGGTAGGATAAAATGATAAAGGAGATCAGCAAGTTCGGGAAGCTTGATGGTGCACCCATCAGGTTGTGGGCTTTAGCAGCTGCTGAACGTGGTGCTCACAGATATTGTTGCTGTTCTTGTTTAGTTACAAAGTTGTACCCGACTCTTCCTGACCCCATGGACAACGTTCCCCCAGGTTCTCTTGTCCTCCACCATCCCCCAGAGTCCACCCAACCCCACACCCACCTCCCCAGTGACCCCATCCAGCCACCTCAACCTCTGCCATCCCCTTCTCCTTTTGCCTCCAATCGTTCCCAGCATCAGGGTCTTTTCCAATGAGTCCTTCCTTCTCATTAGGTGGCCAAAGTACACCTACAATACACAAATGTTGAAACGTACTTGGAAACCTCAGAAAATGGATGACCATGTAACTTCCTAGACATAATCTAGTACAGCTCTCTGTATCTCTTTCAAGCAAGGGATGGGAAAGGGGATTTGTCCTGCTCGATCAGGGCAAGGAAGCCGGCATCGCACATGGACCTCAGCCCACTCTGACGCATTGCCCGCCTTGCCAATGCTCCCACGCCCTCCCATTCCATTTGGCTGCAGCTTGACCTCCTCTGGCTCCTGCCCAAACCCACCTTGGCTCAGACTTTGCCTGCTCCCGGGAGTGCCAGTGCCAGTGCCGACTCTGATCTGCCCACCACAGTCTGCAGCCGCTGCCAGGCCGGCCTGAGCAATGCAGCCCTTGGGAGTGAAAAGGGCTCTCCATCCTTGGAGTAACATTTACTGTTCAGTGTGGGTCAACTTAGTGTTGGATTTGGAGTCTATAATGAAGTTTCTAATATGAAACTTATTCATTCATACCTATCCTGTTGAGGTATTAGATATAGAATGGGTATTGCCATTAGACAGTTCAGAGTCCTTCATGCTTCCTTTGGCTTCTTGCCTTAATTGTCATTTCCAGCTGAAACCATATGCACATGTAACAGCACTTACACATATTTCTCCCTACTTCCCTTGTTTATCCTACTGTACATTCTAAAAAATAATAATAGCAGCAATAATATCTTGCTGCTTTTCTGTAAGTTATTTTTTTCAGGCGGAGTGCGTACAAGTCACATTAATGCTACAGTCCCCAATAATGGGTGTCGTGTGTGCTATTTATATATGTTTTCCCCCTACTAATTCCTCTAAGCAAATCGGAGCAATGCTTTAGCCTGTAAACCATTGTGCAATGCTGCAACTTGCTCAAGGCAGACAAGCAGGCTTGCTAGCTATGTAAGGATTTTATTCTGGCTTCAGATGTCTAGCAACACTAGTTCTTTTCAGCTATCATCTTCAGATACCTTGCTATTCCTTCTTTGGATTCTGTTCCTGACTTCTGCAAAACTTGCTGCATGGCACTCTGCATATGCTTAAGCTTGCTTTATTTTTTAAGTATTTCAATGGCAATTTGCAATCTAAAGAGAAGAAAGCGTATCTGAGAACAGGGACTGCAAAATATTTTTTTAAAGAATGCAACAAGCTCAGTGCTTGATCTCTCATCGTGTGGTGTGCCTTTTATGAGGAACAATCCAAGATTATGAGCACAATTCTGTTGCTGGATATCTTGATATGTTTTAAGAGCGATAAGACCATTATTTTGCATGGAAGCTGACAAAGCAATTGGCAACTCTTTCCTATCCCGTGTGTGACTCCCTTCCCCTTTTCACTTTAACTAACAAAATCAGTTACTGCTGGATCATTTCAGCTAGAAGCTTCCTAATGGAAGATTTCTCTCAACCAGTTAAAAGGCGTACCATTTCCATCTAATTTTCTTTCATGAAATTCTACATCATGGGAGAGTAAACTGATTAGAAAAGCAAGTCTCAAATGCTTTTACTAAGCAAATTATATGTTAAAAAGATCCCATGCAAGAATAAAAAAATAGTGTGATTGATTATTGATGTGATTTAGTTCACGCTACCTGGTAATTGTATAACGTGACCTTCAGCCTTTGAAAAATAAAGATGCTTTAACTTAACCAGTCAGACAACCCAATATGTGAGGTTAAGGCTGAAATCCAAAATCACTGACCTTGGAATAATTCCCACTGAAATAAATTGGACTTTGTTCTCTCTCTCTCTCTCTCTCTCTCTCTCTCTCTCTCTCTGTGTGTGTGTGTGTGTGTGTGTGTGTAGGATGTACTGTATGAGAGTCCCCACCCCCTACTCCCAGCTCTACTGTCATTTTCCAATTCTTGGGCACTGCAGAAGGGGGGATGGTCCTAATTAAGGCTGTCATAGAAATGCACAGTGGGCTCAAGTTAGCCTGAATTTCTACTAATTCAGCCCATGGATTCTGCAGCAGGCCAGCTTTTCCCAAAGCATTCATATCTGCAGACTGTTTTTTTTAAACAGTCCATATTTTTACACAAATTTAATCACAGTAAAGTACCAAAACATCACTGACCTAAAATGGGTATGTTCCCCATCGGCTAAAGCATGAAAATCTGCATTTAGGTGTTTGGAGGAATTTGTACATACAGTCTATGGAAGTGCAAATTTAAGTAACTATCTGAATGTGCTTGTGCACAAATTATTCCAACAACGAATGAATGAATGAATGACAAAAAGATGCCTGAAAATCTGCAAAACACAAATGGAACCAATTTTATGAAGTCTGTATCTCCACAGTCCTTATTAATCCATTTAGCCAGTGGGTCTAATGAAGTGTCATAGAGCATGTGGCCTGCGCAATTTAAAAAAAAAATGAAATTAATTAACTTGAACAAATCGCTTTTCTTTTCATCATGACTTCTTCATTGGTAACTTGTATTCCTCTGTAACTGGAACGAGCAGTGTTCCCTTCTGACAGTCTCCTTTGCTGCATGGGCACTTGTTGCTCCATGGGAGGGGAAAGGAGGGTGGGAATGGATCGAAGGCAATGCCCAGCTGATGGTCATTTTGGGGTGAGGTGGGTAAAACAGTAACGGTCAAGTGTGCTTGCAGGCCAGGCCTTTATGGCACCAGGACCCTGCTTAATTCAAAGAGTTTCATGGGGAGGGTCAGATACTTCCCTCTTCTGTTGACAACCCTTCTAGTTTTACCACCACTCTTCCATCTTTTTGTTTACCATGGAAAGACCCCGAGGGGGGAAAAGGATGGAATAACAGAATAGTGCTATCACTAGAACCCTTCCCTCTGGAAGTACCTAAAGAGATTGGAGAGAAGATGGGGGGGGGGGACGGTTTAAAAAAAAAACAAGTTCTGTTTAAGAAAGGTTACACTTGAGTTTGTTAGTTGTCCAGGAAGAAAACTGCAGATGAAAAAAAGGAAACATATTAGCAAAAAAGATTAATGCAAACTAACAAAGTAGCAGGTGGGGTCTACTGCCTGACATGTTTGCATGGACCTGGATCCCATGATGATAGCCCATTGGTTTAACAAAACATAGAAACAGAGCGAGTCAGAAGGGGCCTCCCAGGCCATCTAGTCTGACCTCCGGCACCAGCCAGCTCCACTCACGACATGCCCACCATGTGAACGTCCAGCCTATCCTTGAACACCCTCACCGATGGGGCCTCAACGACCTCCCGTGGAAGCCCATTCCATACCCTCGGGGCCCTAACTGTCAGGAAGTGCTTCCTGGCATCTAAAGGGACTTTGGCTCCCTGAGCTTTGCTCCGTTGGAGCGCGTCCTGCCTTCCTCTGCAGGGGAGAACAGGTCTCTACCCATCTCCATGTGACCTAACCTGTACTTATGACAGCTATTCCTATGCCCCAAGTGCAAGACCTTGCACTTATCCACATTGAACACCATTCTGTTGTCTCCTGCCCACTTCCATAGTCTGTCCAGATCCTTCTGCATCTGGAGTACCTGCTCCTCAGTTGTGGCCGCTGCTCCAGTTTTAGTGTCGTCTGCGAATTTGATCAGCAGACTGTTCACCCCTTCTTCCATGTCATTAATGAAAAGATTAAACAGGATCGGCCCCAGGACAGAGCCCTGGGGGACCTCACTTGTCACTGGCCGCCATCCTGATGATTCCCCACTAATGGTTACCTTCTGCTTTCGGTCAGTCAACCATGCCCTAATCCACCAGACAGTGCTTTGGTGTATCCCAAAACTCCTCAGTTTCTCCACCAGGATATCATGGGGCACTTTGTCAAAGGCCTTGCTGAAATCCAGGTATACCACATCCACTGCATCCCCTCCATCTAGCCATCTCGAAACCTTGTCATAGAATTCCACAAGGTTTGTCTGGCAGGACCTGTTTTTGCAGAAGCCGTGTTGTGTGGCTGTCAGCCTCCCTTCCCTATCTAGCATCACTAGATCTCTCTCTATTATGAGCCTTTCCATTGTTTTTCCTACAATGGACGTAAGGCTAACCAGTCTGTAATTCCCCTTGTCCCTTCTACTACCCTTTTTGAAAATTGGGACCAGTGATGCCACCCTCCAGTCCTCTGGAACATCACCCGTTCTCCACGAGGCCTCAAAAATGGAGGCCAGCGGGCATGAGAGAACCCCGGCCAACTCTCTCTAAGTAAAACCATTTGCTTGGCCCCCACAGGTAGGCTTCTTCTGGTCCTACTGCACAACCCATGAGTGGCTCCACTGTGCAGCACTGGTGTGTGAACCCAGGCCACTAAGCCATGGTGCAGCCAATTATGGGTTGTGTTGTGAAGAGAGAGGTGGGCCTGCTGTGGGAACGCACCCACTCTTCCCCGCTTGTGCATGGCTGCCCCGATTTTTTAATCAATGGGTTGCTGCTATGCACAAACAGACCTCCAATCATGTTCTCCAATCACAGAAATCAACAGTGTATTCCGATGAGTTTGCATTTCTTTGAATCCAGCCTAAAGACTCCACAGCAGACTAGGTCTTCCCAACTCATATGGATATTGTGGACCTGCAAACTAGTTTTTCACTTTTAGGGAGGTTGTGCACTAATTCACAATAGCACAAGTGTGCATTACTGCAAATGTACCCTTATACGAATGCATTACTCTGTTATCAGCAGTGTACTCTAACTGGTGCACATTTGTGCAAGTGAATATCTAGGTGCACATGCTCATGCAGGTTAGTGCAAGTGCAACACAATTTTGGCAAAGAGTCTAATTTGGTAAATAAGATAGTAACAGAACAACAATCCATCAAACACAGATGAAATATATTTAACAAATGTGTACATTTTTACTGGTGCCAATCTTGTTTAGTTTCCATGTTTTTAAAGCTATTTTCTCATAAATCCTTACATTTTGCATTTTTAGATAAATACGTTTTTAAACAAATATTAACATCTCTTATTATTTTACACACTGTTTTTTTAGTGCTTATGTTCAAATGAACTAACATCTCCAAACGTTTGTTTCAGTTGGAAAAAACATTTGCCAATGTGATTTGCCAGCACAGCAGTCTGAACGGTAAAACAATGTAGGTATAAAAGTAAAATATTGTGACACTTTTAACCACAGCTGTCAATTAGTTTGATCTGGAAGTTGGTATATGTTTGTGATCACATAAAATATATTTATTCCCCTGTATATGAAACAATCATAGCACATGTAATTATGGCCATCACTAATGGGTTCAGTCGCCAATGACTACCTGCCATATGGAGGATAAAGCTATTAATTGCTGCAAGTCATCCCTGCACGTTCCCTCCGGTGCCAGGGGAAGGATGCCTTTCAATTCCAGTTACCGGGGTACATGAGCAGGAGATGCCACTGCAGGAACAGAACTCTGCAGTAGATAAAACCTCTGGACTGATCCAGCATGGCTTTTCTTATTTTCTCAGATATACGTTCCTCAGGAGTGTATATGGTGCCTCCAGGAGCCAAACCAACAGCCTTGTGGCTTAGCTCAGAGTTTACTCACCTCGAGTCTGAAGCATTTACTATCAGTCCTACCTGCAGCTACTTGACAAGTGTGTCAGTTCCACTGTTCCATGACTCTGTAGTCCCCCAGAATCCCACTTCCTTTTTCTTTTATTTTCCTGGCTAATAGAAAAAGTGTGGCTCTTTGCAGTTCCTCTTTCAAGTCCCTGCAGCAGTCAATCAGATCCCAGACAATTTTTCTGCCCCATGTTGCAAGAAGTGGCTGCAGAGATGGGTGTGATGAACATTGGGTTGAGAGTCTCTGACGAGACATATTGAGAACGGACTGGGGTAGACTAAAGTCATTCTGGAGTAGCAAGAAGATGCACGGACTTGAAAGGCAATGTAGCTGCTTGACTGGATCCAAGAAATCGGTTTTACCTCTGCAAAATTCACCTAAGTAGCTGGCTCAAGAATCAATGGCATGGATTTTTATTTGCATACATAAATACTTTTGCAAACAAAAGGACACAGGAAACAAATTACAAATTCAATTTATACAAGTGTCTTAATCTGATAACAGTCTCAGATCAGTTGTGTTAAAAAAAAAAGCTTAATATGTGCTATTTACAAATTATATAAATAAATCCTTGATTAATCAAAAAAGTTAATCATTCTAAACAATTTTTACCTTACTGGATGTAATAAAAATGTTCATTTATTGGTACTATTCCAGTCTGCAGTATAAAACATTTGCTTACATACATTAAAAAGGAGATCATATAAAGAAATAAGAAAAGTGTTGGTAAAAATTAAAAAAAACCCAAAAACTGGTATTTATATATTGAGCATTGAGACTTCAAGATGTCTTCTGCAATGGCATTCCAAAGACTTTAGAAATATATTCTATAGCATTTGTCTTGTGAAAAAAGCATCTTGAGAAAGGTCAATATTATCAAAGAAAACAAATCTACGACACTGCTTGTACAACACGGAGAAGACCATTTTTAAAACAAATCTCCAAAGGGAAGACAGAGAACAGCGTGTCAGTGGCCAGCCACAAGCCTTGTGCAACAGTTAACTTAAAGGGAGCACTACTGAAACTCACAGACTATACACATCCTTCACTCAGACAGCAATGGAAAAGAACAAAATAGAGGGGGAGTTGTTTTGAAATACGGCAGAGAACTTATGGTTTTCCGATTATCTTTGATTAAATTAATGCTTCTCCCCTTGTCTTGCCTCTGCAGTTATAAACAACATAACCACCATTAACAACTACACCTATTCATTCCATCTAACAACATATATGCTGGATATATGTGATGAATGTACAATAAAAAGGGAGTTCCTATACAGACATACAGAAATATAAAGCCATGAAGATTTTCAAAGTGCCATGAATACTGAATTCTGGTGAATTTTTCTCCTTCCTGGTACAGTTTGGACCACATAAAAAGACATTAGGGGTTATTGGATTCTTCATTTGAATCTTGAGTCTCTCCTTTAGCTGCTTTGGTGAGTATATCCATCCATTTTATTTGTAAGTCTTCATCCTCGGCACTAAAATACATAGTCTGTTGGGATTGGGAGAGTTTGAAAACGTATTTTGATTCGAACCTCTCACCAGAATGTGGGAAGTCAACTTCATAGCCTGGCAGGGGTATACTGCGTGGAACCCGTCCATCCTAACACACACAGGCATGAGGAAAAGAAGTTGGAAATGAGTGGCACATCACAGTATGCAAGAGTTAAACCGGCTGAACATGTCAGCACAAAAGTCATTGCTAAAATTTTCTTGAAGTTCTACTTGAAGACATAGATTGGATTTTTAAATATGATTTATAGGACCAAACAGACATTTAAAAAGTATTCCAAAGTAGTTTTTTTCCATAATGGCTGAATTCTTGTGGCATGGGCCAACATGTTTGTGTGTCACAGTAGTCCTGCAACACCAAGACCGGTCCAGTCTTCCCAGCACTGCATCTTAAACAAGCCCCAGAGCCTTGCTTTATGCTACGGTGAATGCTGCCAGTGCAAGGGCCATTTGCCTGCTTACTCACCCAGCACGGCTGGTTTGTCAACCAAACCAAGGCAGCATTCCATGTTTGAAGGGGAAACAAGCCTCAAATAACTCATGGCCTGTGGCTAGCCATGACATGCTGATCTGGATTACACGATAAGCTGCATTTGAGTGTGTGTGTGTGAGAGAGAGAGAGGAGAGAGAGGGTGAGGGGGTGGGATTCAGTGGAAACTAGTTGGGGAACCTAGAAAGAGCTTTCTGACACCAGGCCAAAATGCAGCACCCAAGCCTTGAATCCTTGTTCTAGACTACTTCAATATACTTTTACTGTTTCTAACTTAGTGAACGAAAAATAATGGTTTCTGAGGCTCAGAATACATTCCCTCAATATTGATAAGAATTCTTAGTGATTTTTCTTTTTCCAAAACAGCAACATCACTTTAAATCAGCAGTGGGCAACCTGTGGCACTCCAGATGCTTTGCCCTCAGCTCTAACCAGCAGAGCTAATATTCAGGAATCCTAGGAGCTATTGCCCAAAACTTCTCTTCATTTGGCTTTGGAGAGGAATTATGTATAGAAATATATGGAGGTTCTAGACTTTTATTAATCATTCTCCCTGCCTTTCTCACACAGCTCACAAGACTCTAGTACACAGATGCCCATGATCTGCACATGCTGATTTCCACTACAATTTGAAAGGAGGTTTTTATTTGTTTATTTGTTTGCATATTCTGCCAGTAAACATATCAGTCCTCTTTATCATTCCAGAGCAGATGCCACAGAAAGATCTCAAGATTGCGTCTGCTGCTGTATTAATCTTGTGTGCTTCTGGTTAAATGTGCTTTAGCTCTAAGTATGCCAGAGCTGCGGAAATCTACTTTTTAAAGGCGGAAATCTACTTTTTAAAGGCATTTGAAAAGACATTCTCAGCATTTCTCCAATAGCACAGATCTGATGCAGTCAGAGAGTTGAAATTTATAAATAGGATGAAGATGTAAAGTCATGCTGTCTTACTGTCACAGCCTTGTGATTTTTCTTTAATTTGGAAAGATGTTTTCAAGTTCAATAAACCCTCTGAAGTATTCGTTTTGAAAAGAAAATACTTGCCTTAAAATTGAGGGAAATAATTAGCATAGTTTTATTCCTTTGTGTAAAGTAAAATGTTTTTCATGAATAAAAGAACATTCTCTTGGTATGTTTGCTAAGTTCGGATAACAGCAAGGTCATTCTGTTGCTGAAAGTAAGCCAAATGTGTCTAGCCCAGTGTTCTGCAGGCCTCTGATAACAGACACACACTTTACCCAGAACTAAAATGGGAGACGCACCCCACTCTGAAAAGAGGGCCAGGATTTCCGGTGTTCAGGGGAGCTTTGGCACCTGCTGCATTTCTGCAGGAGTCCCTGATCTGGGTATGTCATCCGACTGCCAAAGCAGTGGAACATAAAAGGTGCCCAACCTTTCTGGGCCATGAGCTCATCTGGCATTTGAAAATGTGCTCTGAGCACCACCACAAAGTGACTGCTATGGAGGTTTGAGAGGCCCATCACAAAAATGTTAGGTGTGCTCTGTGTGTGTGTGTGTGTGTGCACGCGCGTGTACAGGTTCTGTATGTGCTACCTGTTCTGGCTTCTCTTTCTCTGGTTCTGCACCATTTCTGGTCTTTGCTTGGCTCTTCTCCCTGGCTCTTCCTTCCTTCCTCCACATCTCTAGCTCTGCTTTCTTTCTCTTTTTCTCTGGTCCCTACAACAGCCCTTCTCTGACAATTCTCTCCCCCCCTCAGGTTTCTTTCACACTTTCTCTGCCTTTGCTTTCTCTCTCCATATCTCCAGGCAACTCAAATCAGCAATTTCTCCATTCATTTGCATGGATAGGAAAATGCCCTTATACCAAAACCCTGCTGGAGAAGGGGGAGTTCAGTCTACCTCTCCAAAGGCAGTTTTCTCTCTCCTTATTTATGTTAATTGAGGGATCTGTACTTGGACTTAATAGGGAAGGAAATAAGGATGGGGGGGGAGCTGGGGGGGGGAGCAAAGCTCTCCCCCCTTGCCAAAGACTCTGTTCGTTCCCCGCTTGCCAAGGACTCTGTCTGAGCTGACAGTGGTAGAATTCACCCCCTCACTCTGCTGGTTTTTGGCAGGGAAACTTTGAAGAATTGTGCCACAGACTTATATCAGAAACAGAAAGGCTGCCTTGGTCAAAATGGCTGGAGGGGGACAAACGATGGAATTGCCCTGTTCACGTGCAACAGGCAAAGATGGTTGGCGGGTGCCTCAGCCGGGCTCTGTGGGTGCCATGTGGGGGATACTGATTGTAAGGCTCTGTGGACCAGCCCTGTTAAGGGCAGGTGCCTCACACTAAATGGGCCACTCACAGCACTCAGCACAGGGACAGGATGAGCAGAAGAAGCTGACTCAGGAGGAAAAAGCCAGAGCCCTTGCAGGCCCAGAAGAAGCTCCTCACTGAGCACACAAGATGCTTCCAATCAATCAATCAGTTCCCCATGGCAGGCCAATGGCAAATTCCTGCAGACTAGTTCTCAAAGCGCATGGCATGCAGTTCAGGAACTACTATTCCAGTCTGTTTCTCAGAACATTATGCTTATTTTTTAAAACTAACATATAACATGCTGAAACTTTTACCTGATTTCCTCCTTGCAGATATAAAACAAGGGGTTCAGTCTTAGGAATGGTGACCCACACTTTACACCAAGTCTTTCCTTTTTCTTGGAACAAGAGATGACTGCAGAAAATGCTGTTTTCCACTCCCCAAACATTTTGCTTCTGTTAAACAAAACCAAAGAGGTCATGTCTATTCCTCCTCCCACACTGAAGGTATTTACAGTACATTATACAGATTAGCAATTTATATTTAAATATTTGTTCACACAGAGCAAATGTGCACAGAATTGTGATTACCAAGGAATCAAATTTTAACTACACAGGGGTTGAATAATCATTACATCCAATCAGGATTAAATGAACTAGGTATAGGTGCTGAATTACTGTTCTTGGGGAATGATGAGCTAAAAATCTGGCTCTGCAGTAGAAACTGAGAATAGCAATTAAGATGACACAGCTACTTTGAAGCTTAAAGTAGGTTGGATAAGAGTGAAAGTTAATGAGGAAGCTGCTTCAGCAGAAGTGAGGGGATCAGAAACTTTAGCCCCTTCCTGACCACGTATCTGTTTGAAAGGTTTGCTGGTACCTGCTCTTCAGCAGGTGTGCACAGGGCTGCTGCTGGAAGAGCCAAGCCATTCTGCATTCATGGCACATTTCTGTCATCTCCATAACACACTGCTTTCACTGATTTGCAAGCAAGCACAAAAGTGACAGAAAGCAGACCTTTCTAGAATATCCCTCTTTCCTGCTCTCTACACAACCTAACATAGGTGTGACTGAAGTTATACCAAATGCAGTGCTATAACCTGCTCCACAGGGTTGTTGGGAGTTCTATCAAACCTGGGACTCTTTTTATCATTGGCGAGAGAAACGGGACTATGCATAGATTTAAATATGTTTATAGTTTAACATAAAAGGAAAAAATGTGGGGGGCTGACCCAGTAGGTCTGATGTTTTCGATGACTGATGATTTTTAAGTTTCCTTTTTGTTAGGTTTATTAAGAACAAAACTTAAAAAAAAAAGGTTGTTGTGAGGATAAAATGGAGAGAAGCATGGAAAGGGCAGCACGTAGATATAATGAGGAAGCAGCTCCTGTTGTACATCTCCGGGCCTCCCCACAGAGGCTTCCAGGGCCCTCCTCCTCCACTCCTACAGCAGCACAGCTCCCCCTGGTGGCGCGATCGAGCAGGTGGCTGGTGCCGGCAGAACTGGTACGAGGCCTGTAGCCACTTGCAGGAATTAGAGCCCCTGCCATCAGGGCCATGGGAGGGTCTAAGAAGGCTGCTCAGCTCCGCCTGCTTTGGCCACAGCAGCAGGCACGTCTGTGGTGGATGCTTCACCTGCACATGAATCCCGTCTGTTCCTGGCCCTGCCTTGGCTCTGGTCCAACCATGGCCTCTGCCAAGTAGCTAATCCTTGTCTGCAGGTGCCTCCAGCTCTGCCTGCCTTGTTGGTTTGTGCCTGGCCTTCTGCTGCTCCTGACTTTGCCTTTATCTACAGCCCTGTCTTGCCTTGCTGAGATCTGACTCCTGCATATGCTGCCCTTTGCGTTTGCCTCTGGCCTTAATGGCTCTTGCCAAATTCTCCACTGACCTCTCACCCCTGGTCCTGGAGCTCCAGTTCTAATCACCTGCTGCTTACATCCCAGAGGCCTCACAGCATCCCAGTGAGGTGGGTTAGGCTGCCTGTCTGTGAATGGAGCAAGTCCACCAGTGAAATGCATGACTGACTGGGGGACAGAACAGAGTTTCCCAGTCCAGAACTCTAACCACGAGGCCATACCGGTTCTCATCCAATAATAGTACATATGTATCTGTGGGGAGCTGCTGGCTTTCCCAGCTTCTGCCTTTATGCATGTCCAGAACTATTTAAGATGGAGCCATCTTCAATCCAACCCTCCTCCTGCAGCAAGACAGACTGCGGAACTTCTCATCTGCTATGTGAGCGGGTATGAGAGAAGGCTGGACCACATGAGCACCAAGGATGGAAAAACGCCTCTTTGAAGAAATGCAGAAAAAAGAAGCAAGGCGGGGTTTGGTGAACTGAAGCGACAGAGCCTACAGTGGCCTTTCACGGACCTGCCTGGAGTAAGCACTTCAAGGCTTAGCTTTCAAGATGTGGAAATCCTCCTCTGCGATACGAGTCAGAGGAGGGAGACGATTCAGGTAATTTCCCACAAGAGCTTTTTAACAAAAATGGGGAAGGGCACTTCTGAATGGCAACAGTGTCGCTATTAGAGGAGGCTTTTGTATCTCAACTATTCAGAGAAGTTGTGCATCTGCTAATGGTGGCCAACCCTTGAAGAGCCACCGAGCTCATGAAATATTAATTTAAGGGAAACACTTGAACCCCTAATCCTAGAGGCATTTGTTCGGATGAAACCCATAGATGTCAGTCAATTACCTCCTGGTAAAAAACAGCATCCCAGACTTTGCATCTCCTTTGTGCATTTTACCCAGATCTCAAAGATGCTGGGTAAAATGTCTAAAGCTAGACATTTTACCCAGAGCATGTCTAGAGCTAAATGTCTAACCCTATTAAGGAAAAATATTTCATACCTCCTGAATCTGAACACTGTGGAGCTTTGCTTTACAAAGCAGATCACATTTCACTGGCTTTTAAACATTTGCATGGCTTTTAGGATTACTGAAAAACTTGGATTTTGTGGGAAGGGAAGGCAATGATTTCCCCTCTATAAGAAGATAGCTCTGCTACAATAGTTTTATGTGAATTATACTGGAATACGCTAAAGGAATAATCCTATGCATGTATAGACAGAAAAAGGTCCTACAATTCCCAGCATGACTAGCTAGCATGAAATGTGGGCAGTTGTAGGAATTTTTCTGTCTGCATATGTAGCCTAAAGGTGCTACCTCTAACATGATCACTCAGAGAAGCACATTTCAAAAATGGAAACAAAATTTATGAAAGTTGTTTGGTGGACTATATGAACTCTTTATCTTTGTTCCTAAAAGCAACAAGTTTTAAGTAAGTGGATCACGGTGATTTCTATGTTTTTTCCACTGCAGGAAAGCTATTTAAGAGAGTTGTTGGAGGTCTGATATGGTTTATGAAATAGAAGCTATCTGTGGGAGATTTTAACAGTAGAATTTGGGTAGAGGCAAGCAGTAAGTAATCAGAATAAGATTAGATGTTAGAAAACCAATTTTGGTAGGGAAAAAGACTGTATAATATGGCTAGATATTAATTCTGGAAAGGAAAAAGGCATAGATTTAAAATAACATGCATGGTTAGTCAGATGATGGGATGAGTTATGTTGTTTGCATTTCAATTACTTACATCATACTGAAACCAGTGTTAGCATTGCTGTGCCTGCAGAACCTTTGGCATCACCAAGATCCCATTTCTCCCCTCTTATTCCCACCACGGTTTCTTCCTATCACTGCCCTCAGCTCAGCAATGAGGATGCAGGAACTTGAAGCATCCTCACTGCTTCCTGCTCGCTTTCTGCTCAGGTGAGTGCAGGTGAGCTGGTGTGTGGAGGTGGCAATGGACAGGTGGCAGAAGTGATGGAGACGGGGGCAGTTGGGCAGGAAGCTGCAGTGGCAGGTCGTATGGTGGAAGTGGTGGGCTGCAGGATAGAAAAGGCAGGGAGAGAGAAAGAAGAGGACAGGAGGAGAGGAGAAGCAGCAGAGAAAGGAACTCCTAAGTGGGTGTGAGAGGAGGAGAGAAAGAAAACAGGACAGGAGAAATTGCAGGGAAAGGGGCTGGGAAACCTAGGGACACCAGGTGAGGAAGAGAGGAAAGGTGGAGTCTGCCAAGTGAGGAAAAGAACGTACTGAGCACACGCACTGCATGCAGAAATTCCCAACAACCTCCAACCCCACTGAACACATTTGCTTCCTCTGTATTGCAAGAGAGCAGGTGAATTATCATGCGTTTGTGCCTGCCTGCTTGTCTCCCTGGGTAAATGTGAATTCACTTCTAATGAGTGAATGCATGCTTTGTATAAAGAAGGTCCCAAGTCTCAGCCACCCCATCTGTACTACTTCATGATATTTTCCTGTATGATCTTCTCCTCTTCAGTGGCTTTGGTGACTTGACTTTTTTTCTGGGCTGTAATTCTAAGCACCATGGACAGATTCTTTAAAGTTCAGACTAAAGTCTGGCATGGCTGCTTGTTGACTCACACTCTCCTCCCACCACACCGTTCTGGGATCGCAAAGGAACCCTGGTCCACTTGGCATGCCTCCCATGCCAAAGCCTTAAGAGCAGAGAGACACAAGCAGGGCACATTCCTACACCCACTACGGCTGTTTCTGTGGGAACGATCTCCTGCTCCACCTGCAACCTTTCTTCTCCACACACAGCCGTCCAGGTCCCACCAGTCTGCAGCCTAGATGATGAAGCACTGTGAGGTCAACCTGACAAACGAGGTTAACAGCGGTAACCATGCTTTGGCTAAAACGATCATTTTAGGGTTGGGTAGCAAGATAACATACCTCCATGCCAATCTTTTTCTTTTGTTCTCCTGCACTCTCTGAGCCTGAGATGCACAGGGTTGCTGATGGCAGCTGAAAGCAGTCTTTGCACACACGGTTGTTGCGGCTGTTATCAGCAAATGTTTTAAATTCAGAGCATTTTGCACAGATAACCTAAATGAAAAAAAACAAGTACTTCATTCTTTATTAAAAATTAAATCTTGGTTAGTACCAGTTTCTGAAAATAATATTAATAATACAAGACTTTTAGGTCACATGGCTGAGATATAGCTCCCCTTCTGTCTCCCCCAGTTACTTGGGATTTTATTGCTGTTCTGTGATATAATCTAATATTCTACCTATAGAAATAAAGGCAAAAACACACCTATATGGGTTTGTCTTTCTGTTCAGCGTTATACTGTTTTTCATAATTATGCTGGATAAAAATATTTATTAGATTTCCCAGTAGGTCATCCAAATGTACTTTTGAAAGTATCCATGCCATGAAAGGATTTATTTATTTAAAGTTTTTCTATCCCATCCCCTACAAATGTCTCAGGATGGTTTACAATAAATAAAGGTTTTTGGACATATGACATCCCCTTTCCATCATATTGTACTAAGCATCACGCACACACTTCACCCACATTTTGGTAATACTAAACCTGATCTCATAAATGCATCACTATTTACAGCAGGATGTGTTCCAGAATCATTGCAGCGAGTGCGGCAAAGCACTGATCTGTGAGCGGAATACAACCCACAGCGCCTTTCCACCCAGACTGTGAGCAATGCCCGCTTGCCCCACGCAGGACGGAATTGGCCTTCTTAAAAGCCTGCTTTTGTAGCCCTCCCCAAGCACTAGAACCCAACTTCTGTGCTGAAATTTTGCCTGAAAAAACCTTTAACTGACGCTAGTAGAAGGCACTTTTCAAAGCGAACTGGAGAACACAGGGGATGGTGAGGGATGCATGTATGGGAGCGTATGCATGACTATCCATATGCAGAAGCGGAAAAGCATCTATGTGCTCGTGCATGAGAGAATGTGGACTGGTCCTGCCTGCCCATTGCCTTCATTGGCATTGCCCACTTTTGGCTTTCCCCACCGCTGCCTGCAACACATGACGACCAAGGCCATGTAGCTCACAGGCTGAAAAAGATCCCCCAACCCTGCAAATATTAAAACTATTCCCACAGAAAATAGTTTTCTTTAAAGGAACAAAATGGCAACCATGAAGTAACCACTGAAAGAGATGGCGCCCACACATTAGGACTCAACACCTGCAAACTAAAGGGTAAAGAGCAACCTATTCTTTCCTGGGGGCTCCAAATATCACCTCAAAACAGGAATCGAACAGGAAATGTCTAAAAAAGACACTTCTTTTGTAACTTTTTAGAGCTGTCTTGATACTGGCTGAACCAATCATCTGATTCTGCTGATGTAGGAAGAGTAACGGTGGTGTGCTGACTGTGGCTGTGAGTGACCTGATTAGTTCGTCTATTGGAAAGGCAGTAACTGGGAAAATAGAAAATGAAAACCAGCATATTGACTTCATCTGTGTACAAAACCAGAATATTGCTGCAGCAGGCTGAAGAGGAATGTATCACTGCTGATGAGGTACCTCAGTGACTCTGAAGGCAGCAAAAAAAAAAAAAAAAGCTGTGTGCCATTGTCGCAAACGTGCATTATATCCCATATGACTCTGTAACGAGCAGAGCTAACCAAGCCTTTCTCAAGTATCCTCTGTCACTAGTAAAATTTACAGCAGAGATCACTCCAGCTAATACTGGGGAGGAAGCAAAAATAAGAGGTAGAAATTTATGTATTTATTATTACAGTTCTATTTTTCTTCTAGCAAGGGCCCCAAGGGAGTTTATGTGGTCCTTCTCCTCCCCATTTTATGGTCACATCAACCCTGTGAGGCAGGTGAAGCAAAAAGTCAGTAACTGGAACAATGTGAGCTCCGTGGCCCAGTGGGAACTTGAGCCCAGAATCCCAAGTCGCAGTCCAGCACTCTAACTGCTGTGAGAGAAGAGGCTCTCCGTGGCTAGTAGCCTTGCTGGCCATGTGCCACCTCCTCTCCCATACACCAGTTGCTGAGGAGCTGGGCAGGAGGAGGCCTGGCACCCGGCCTGCTGGAGGACTCCTGTGGGCAGCTGCTTTGCCCCCGTGTGTCTGGAGTGCTGGGCAGGATGGACCTCGGGTCTGATCCAGTGTGGCTCTTCTTACAGTCTTGTGCCGCACAAAGGTAATTTAGATAGGAATAAATCTGGCACAGTGACAGAACATCTATAGAAATTGCATCCTGGCACCAAGTGTCAGCATTAACTATTAAATAAAGATCTATCTATATTCGGATAATGTATATCGTGCACGTTAAATGGACTGGGTTTAAGCTCAGCAGTCATTGTGGAGGACTTTCTGGGGAATCTACTATGAGAAATGGAGTGTGCTCATTAACTAGGTGGCAACTGGACAGCAACAAGCCAAAGTATCTCAGCACCTTTTAATTAAAGGGATCTGCAATGTACGAGCCTAGATATAATAATAATAATATACTTATGATAAGACATAAGCTTAGATATACTAATAATTGTATATTAGATATACAATGTACTAAGTTCGTACCATAGCTGAGATGCAGAAGCTTAAACCTTAACCAGCTTACTTCTCTGCGCAGGATCTATCTCATTATAGGCTGGCTTTCCATAGGTTAACTTCAGTGCCTCGCACTTCATGTGCGGATGCCCTTCATAGAAAGGCAGCTGCCAAGTTTCATCAGCTCCACAAGCCTTTTAACACTTCCTCTTCCATCACCTTTGCTCCTGTATTTATGTCTGCTGCTCCTAGGCACTGCCAGCCATTCATGACTGGTTGCTACAATTCAGTACAATTAATTTAATTTAATCAGTAATTCTTTATTTCCAATCCACAGATTGTATTTACAAGATTTTTTTTAACAAAGAAAAACCATTATATTGATCTCGTTCATTAACTGAGTCTTGAAGAAGGAAGGTAAACATTTATTTTAAAAAGAAGTTTGCATGTGTCCAGAGCATGCTTAACAACATGCAATCATCTTTACAGCAATGTTTGCATTTTGGTTGTGACTGATACTGACTATGATTTTAAGTGTGTCTGAAATAGACAAGGAATCAGTAGACATTCCAGGTGCTGTGGACTGTGGAGCCTTCCAGTTTCATCCCGTCAACAGGCCTGCCCCTTTCTTTACCCCATCATCAACTACATGGGGGTGAGAAGGTTCTTCTGCGAAATCTGCGCTACAAGGATAAAAATTCCCTGCAGTGTACATTTCATTTTACATTACATCAAATGATCATCAGACCACTATAGCCACTTGTTAAGAATGCACATTCTCTAAAAGGAAAGAGACACCAAGCCAGAGAGATACTGTGAAAAGCACCCTGCCTTTTCACCTGCTTAATGATCTGGGCACATGCAAACCTTCATGTGGGTTAGACGGTGTTTCTGCTTTACAGCCAAATTCCTGCAGCACTGCACTACTGACTGAGCCCCTTGAAGTCCTTGTTCTGCTTATTAAACATGGTTTCCTGATTTTCAGAAAACAATTGCCTCTGTGATGGTTATGTGTTGCCAGCACCAGCTCATTCCATGGATGTTGGATGAATAGAAACATCCATGTTCAACAGGGGTGCAGAGCCCCGGGGGCCACAAAGGATGCTGGCTTGGGAGCCATTACACATACCTCCACAGACGTACAAGCATACATTCACATATCCCAACATTCACATATCCCTGATGCAGAATATGCTTTCCCCACTGTTAGCAGTGGCAGGAAAAGAATGACCTGGGAAAATATCAGGGAAGGGAGCGTGCAGCAGTGGGATGTGGAAGTGGTTGTGGGCACCCATGGGATTTTCTGATTTTCTTGTTGTGAATTAATATGATAGACAGAAGGTAAACTGCGTAACTTAAGTAAATTGTAAACTGTCCCAAGATGTTCTGTAGGGAACAGGATAGAAAAGCTTTAAATCAATCAATCAATCAATCAATCTACTTTCACACATATCAAGCCCTCATCTATCTATTTATGTAAACAGCCTTGTGCATTTTTATTGAAAGACAGTATAAATGTTTCTATTGTGACCAACAATACTTAAAATGTTATATCCTTTTCTTTATGGAATGTTGTAGTGAACCCCCAGCTTGTTAAAAAAACCTGAATTTTTATTTCAATACTCACTGCTCCACATTGCTTGCAATGGTGCCGTCTTTTCGTAATGGAGTTAAAGCTTTCACTGCAACTTTTGCAAGCCTGTTTCTCTTTGTCTCTCTTCGTTTTGGAAGATTTTCTGCAGCATTCAGGCTGAAAGGGCAAGTTAATTTAAAAAGAAGTTAAACAAGTTTACAGAAAACCAATAAAGGACAGCTTGAATTTTGTTACATAAAATAGAGACGGGCACTTGTAAGCAGAAATTTAACATGCATTAAATGTGCAAGATGTACCTTAAATCAAGCTCTGCCTTCTTTGGCTAATAAAGCTGCCATAGCTAAATGACCCCTGACTTTGGGAAGGATGGTTAGATCAGCTATTAGACAACCTCTCACAATGGTGGAACTTGCTAAAACTCCACTCGGTAACAATGATAGATTTTCTTTAAAGATTATTTCTGTGCTTAAGGTCTTTTCACCCTTCCTGATATGTGAGCTGCCTTCTTCCTCAGAAGATACTTCCTGCTGCTCTAGTAAGATGTGAGATGTATGCAAGAGAAGAGGGATGTTACTTGCAAATCTTTCGGTGTCTCTAGCTGGCATGAGACTTCCTTGTAGGAAGAATTTTAGACAATGGGATTTGGAGTGTGATGCAGAGCTTCCCAGTGAGGTACAGAACATTCTCAGGAAATATGGAAGTATCTCCTTGACCCTTCCGTGTCCCAGTTGCATTCATCACCACATGTTACTCCACAGGAGACTCAAACTACAACTTGACACATTTTGCAAATCTTTGCTTCAGGGACAGCAAACAGAGTGGAAATGGAAGATTTTAATTGTTTAATAATATCCGCTACCAGCAAACCACCAAATTGCAGCACAGCCCAAAATGAAAAATTTGTCCCATTTCATTGAAGTAGTTTAATTTATGTTAACATTCTTGCCCTGCGGAGTGAAACAGAAAGATAGCTATGACTTGTAATAAAACTTTATGGAGCGTGTTACAGCCTTGCTAAGGGTGCAATCCTATTTCAGTTTAAGCAGAAAAAAAGGTCACTCAGCTCTCAGCATTGCCCGGCCAGAATGGCTAGCTGGGAAATGCTGGGGCTGGAAGGATTTTTCTGTGCATTAACAGATGGCCCACTAAAACTCTAACATAAGCCCCTTGCTGCTTTTACGACAGGCCATTGCGTCAGAGAGCATTTCGGCATGGCACTTTGTGTTAAGATCTAATTATGCTAACAACTAAGTTACAAGCGGCACCTTAATTTCGTTCAGGTGTACACCAAAGCTTTGGGAAGAAACGGAAGTAAGAAATCTCATGTCGCAATCCTATTGTGCACGCAGGGACCACAGTTCTGCCACCAGCCTGCACTTTTACCTAAGTGCCACTGCTACCTGGCACACACCTGGCACAATACCATCTTTGCTTCCTAAGTCTTGCTACGTACGTACTTCTGACAGACTCCTGAAAAATTGCCCAAGAGCTGTGCAAAAAGCACGGGGTGGGATTCCTGGTCAGTTCCCACCTACTCCAACAAAGGTCTGGGCGGCAAAGGGAGATCCAGCCCTCCTCAATCCTCCAAAGGATATTGAGGGCAACAAGCAAACAAAAGTCTTCAGAACCTGATCTCAGTACTATAAAGGTAATCTCCATTCCTCACCAAAAGGATTCCTGCTGCAGCTATGAGATTACTGAAATTTATATTATTCTCATCTGTTTAACCCCGTATCATACTATGGCTTTTGAAATACATTTGGAGTTCACACAGGAGAAACACAGTCTGTTGCCACTGAAAGAATGTTAGAAGGAGTGCCAACCTACAAACACAAGAGCAACAACGCCTCTGGGTGCTTCCAGACAGAGAGCTGCTAGCTGCGCTGGTCAAAAGACTATGCAGCTTTTCCTCCTCACTGGGTTTTTACAGAAAAACAGATGGAAAGAGCACTAGGCAAACACAGAGGGTTACGAGTGGAAGACAATGTCACCTGGACCCCTGAGAAAACTGTACAAGAAAAGGCTCATCTGGAAGTACCCTCTTTTACCTGGCTCACAGGACACAACGTGGCCTGTTAACCGACCTCCCGCATACTGCTCATGTGCCCCAATTACTCTCGACAGGCACAAGTTATGATGGTCTCCAAATCCAGAAAAGATGGTTAAAAAGGCACCTATAACCCCAACCCCAACCCCAACCCTGTTGTGGGACGGCTAGTGGTCTGCCAACCAGCCCAGCTGCCCACCCTTGCCTGGTTCAGGTGGCCATGGGTAGTTAGAGGAATTAGTCAGCCCGTGCCAGGAGCAGTTAACAAGCGCCTGTGGCTTATTAATCTCTGCTGAGTCAAGCAAACCTGGCCTTTGGAATGAAAATACAGACAGACCCCATGTTACAAACAAGTTCCATTTCTGAGAAAATGGAAAATCATCTTTAAGTTGAATCTGTATGGAAACTTGATCACATACAGTTGGCCCTCTACTTTTGCAGCTGTTATGGGTGCAAGATCCCTGTGAAAGGGGAAAAAATGTGAACAGGCCTGCTCCCGCCCCCAAACTCACCAGTGCCTCATCTTTGCAATGAGGAAATGTGGGAGAGATTTCCCTCTCTGAATGGGCAGGGCAGGAAGGCCTGCTCTGGAGGCCTCCCTCTCTCACCTTTTGCTTCCACTTTCTCTATGGTGATGACTATTTCCAGCAGTCACTTAAATATAATAATAATAATAGGCTTTATGGTAGTTCGTAACTCAGACACTGATTACTTGGGGATTGCCTGTAGCTGAATCACATTTCGCTTTGGTATTTTCTTTTTCTTTTTTCAATTTTAGCAAAAGTGTCCAGCTTATCTCAATATCACATATTTCAATGTGCCAAGGTTCATTATCAAGCAAAGCAGAATTAAGAAGGCTGCTTTGAGGTTGCTATCATCACCACCAAGAGGTTTAGCTGCATAAGTCAAAAGCAAAAGTCACTGGCAAAATGTATCATAGGCAAATAGCATAAGGGTTTTCCCCCTTTTTTTTAAAAAAAGGAAGATTTAAACAGGTCATGCATTTGAGAATAAAAAGGGGGACTTGTTATACAACACAAACTTTAAAAGGAGGTGCTTTAAAGTAAATACTTCTGTAGTTCAAAAAAAAAACACAAAAACCCAAAACCCTGAAATGCCTGGAATATTCTGCCTTACAATTTAATTTTAACAAGGACCAAAGAGCCACAACAATCTGCAAAAGTTTCTCACAGTATTTAAGCATCGTTCTTTCTCACCCAGACAGTTGAGCAAATGCCAGGCATACGGATGAGCAAACGCCCGGCCCAGCTGCCATGGAACAACAGCTGGGACTGCGGAGACCGCCTGGAGTGGTTGCAACATAACCTGGCCAGAAAATAACCTGCCCTGTCTTTGCAGCTCCCCACCAACGAGTCACATGAAAGTGCTAGACAGTTGCAGCAGCATTTCCAAAGGCTCACACCATTTCCCAATCCCAGACCTTGCCTAGGCTTTGCTGAGTGGACTCAGAAATCGCTCAGGGCTTCATAACACTCGACTGCATCACCCTATTGTGCTCTGGGCCAGGTTACCAGACCTGCTGCTTCCAAGTCTACTAGGAAATTATCCTGGCTACACCTCACGCCACGTGTCATTTTCGCTTGAGTCCTCCGAGTTTATCAAAATGTGTCTTGACCCGTAAGAATCCCCCAAGTGGATGCTTGTTAACCGTAGTTCTCGGTTCCAGAACAGTGCTTTGTGAATGAACACAGTGGGGGGATAGCAACAATTAATCTAACTGATGAGTCTTTCATTGACTAAAAATGTGTCTGTAATCAGTTAGGCTTAATTTAATTCCATGTTAAATGCAAGCTCTTACAAACCCTGTAGGCAGAACTGGCCCTCTCCCGAGGCACAGTGAGCTTCAAGACCCAGTGCAGACGGGAAGAGGCAGCAAACTCTGACTTCCCACCTGCTCTGCATGGCCCACCCACTGCCCTCACGCTCCCACCCAGACTGAACGGGGCTGGTGGGGCTCCCCTGGTGCTCCCCAGAGCATATTGGCCCTACGCCCTCAGAGGGGCCCTTCCAGAGTGCAGCACTATGGTGGAGTGGCCACAGAGAGTGCCTGTGCCCCTAAAGGCAGCAGAGGCTGCACCAAAGTGGATCAGGCACGATCGGTGGACATCTAGACCCACCATGCTGCGCCCCAAGGAAAGCACTGAAGGGCGCTATTCCCACGGAAGAATGGGATTATCTGTGCTGCTGTGGCAGTAGCAGATGGACACCCAGAGCCTTTTCTGGGACACTTCACAAAATATCATGCTCGGAGGAAGGAATCCTTCCACCAACCATGGCATGGAGAAGTGAGATGGATCACAACTGCCGCAGCCACTTCTGCATGGCAATTTTTTTGAAAGGCAAGAGGAGAATCCTGGAGAAAGAGGTGGTGGGTTTATTGTGCTATTTTTCTGCCTTCAAAAGAAGGGTTTTATTCATATGCAAATTTACAGCAATTTAATCAACTGATCAATTGCTAAGCTGAAACTCATATGATTAACTAGCTCCAATTTCTTTCATCAGATGACAGTCCTAATTATAAAGAATACAAAGTATGGCATAGCTGAATCAGACAAAGGAGTTTAGTTGAGTGCAATGGTTTTTCACGCAAGAAGCACCATCTGATATCTAAACCAGCCCTAATACTCTTGCTTTTTCTAACAAAGGATATCTGCATAGTTCAATGCAGTGCTTGTACTGAAAATGGCCACCAGAAAGGAATTACTGCCCATTTCCCAGCTGTCAGAAGAAAAGCCACTCACCAAATAATTCACAGATTTTCTAGTGGAAACACAATATGGATAAACTTATTTATCTAATCTTTAACCTAGTCTTAAAGAGGCACAGAGCAGACATGTGCCAAGTAATGATGGTTTGTTTGTTTGTAGTGACTTCCTAGACTTTTAAAAGTGCAAGCCTTCTTACGTTTCTTTTTCATTTCGGTACTTTATTTCTGTTCCAAAAGCAATTTTTAAAGAGTGCAAGCCTGTGCCTATCTATACAGCACAGAGCCCTACGACTCCCAGTTTTCCCCAGTCAGCAGGGCATTGCACCCTAAAAAAAACCAACCATTTTTCAGTAGCATTCAAAGCAAGAATAAAAATTTTTGCCAGCATAGGACCTTGTATTTCCAAAAGAAGCAAATCATACAGTTTTACTTTAGAAAACGGGTCAGGGTACCTTTAGAAGTGATTTTAAAAAGATAAATTTTTGTAAATAAAATCCAAAAAGAGAATACTGGCAAGTGAATTACTGTGACCAGAACAGGTTTCTTTCTTTTTCTTTTGCATACTTTCTTTCTCTCTCTGCCCCTGCTCAAAAACAAAGCATCTAACCATTTCCTTTAATGAAGCACCAGTCTCCCAATTGCTTACCCCACCAGATGTGCTGCTTCCATCTGTCCCTGGCATCGATTCCACAGAACTTGTGCTTGCTATCTGGTGGGGAAGACACAATTAAATAATTTCAGTACTGAGGTTGTCTTCAAGGATTCTAAGTTATATTAGTTCAAAGAAGAGCACTTTCAAGTGAGAATCACAGTGTTTCTAAATAAAATTACTGGGCTCTCCAATAATTCCATTTTATTAGCCCTTGTGCTGGCCAAGAACCACTGGGAAGAGTTACAAAGGTGGCTATGTCAGTGCAACATCAAACCCTTCTTGTGCTGACCTGGCACTTGCAACCTGACCCAGAATCATAGTGCAGCATTGCTACACTCACACCGGATACCAGATTATGTAACAGCATTACAAAAATCTACCATTCCTCATAAAATGGTAGAGGAAAGTTCCAACAGCTAAAAGGCTTTTCAACTACTATGGAGCCAGTATGACTCTCAGGTAATATTTGCTAGTAAGCTTTTAAGAGACCTCATAATAGATTTGCTCCATCTAACACAGAGTTACAAGAGATGAGTAACCATAACTGGTGATCATTTCCTCACCCTCTTCCTCCAAGGACCTCACATTTTATCATTTTTCCAAGCTGAGGATTGTGCTTGACTGCAACAAAAGCAAATTGTCTAAGGAGCCAGCGAACGGCTTACCCAAGTATGGATTCAAATCCCAGTTCCAATGACCATCCAAACACTGTAGCTATTATACCACATCAGTAACAATAGTGCACAAAATGGAACATTTTGGGTCTAACATAATGTAAAAACACCATACTAAAAGTGCTCAAAAGCTAATGATTCTATTTGTATACAGATCATGACAGTGCCTCTTTAGCAGTACACTAATGATTGAATTATCTTGTGAGCACTTGTGGGAAACATTTGAAAGTAAACCAAATGATGATAAAGGCCTTCAGAAATGCTACAAAGATAGGCTGCGTATCAAAAATGAAAACTGCAAACTTTGGTCAGCAGCAGAGACTGAAATGCATCACCGAAAGAGCCCATGGAATTCTCCTCACTTACTGATGAATCTGGGAGAGGCTCATCTTCTTGAGAAAAGGAGCTATTAAATGCCCTAAAGGTTTCACTGTTCTGCTTGTGTTTTTCTATTGTTGCTTGAATGACCTGGAATAAAATGTCAAGAAAAGTTATGTGTAAAAGTAACCAGCAGTTTCTGGAAATTCTAGGTTAGACAATAACACCCTCCATGTATATTTTGAAAGGTATCGGTGGTAGATGTCACTGCTTAAAATGTGATTCCTACTAAACTGTTTTGGGTGCCCCTTCACATTTTTAGTTCTCTGATTGAATACATATATAGACATTCATGTAGCATTTCTAAACCATTGATAACCGATATACCTGAAAACAGACATGGTATACACAAGCTGAGGCTGCACGTTCTGCCAGAGGGGTGAAAGGTCTTGTGCCAAGGACACAGACAAATGACAAGGCAGACCTAACAGTTCCCAGCTCCAGAGCGCCATCTTCCTTTCCAATGATCAAACATGTGTGAGGCTATAGCATCCGTGCGATCGGGGCCTTCTTGGGCTCTCGTCTTTGGGTCTCCATCTTAATGAGAGAAGAGGCTCCTTCTGTTATGGAATCTGCTTTAATGTAATTTTGGCATCAAGAGAACAGCTTTTTATTTTGTCTTCTAGATGTTGCTTCTGGACAACCACATGTTGGGGATTACATGAGCCGAGCCAGCTGGAGCTGGTGGTCAGACTAGAAGGCACTTATTACTTGCTTTTTTTTCTATGTTTCTATTTTCTTCTTGTTTCACAAAGCTTTGATTATCTTTCCATCACTGAACTGTTGTTCTTATGGCAAGCTTCCCTGAAAATTTTTTGCAGAGTGGAGTAAAAATGCTAAGGTATCTTCTTTGTTAGTAAAGAGGAATAGCAAAAATGGCTTCCGTTCAATGGACAAAAGTAGGCAGCAAAATATGATTATATTAACCTGAATCCATTCTTTCTTCTCTTCTTCTGTCCTAAAATGAGAAACAAAGACAAGTTTGCTTTCCTTACTGCAGTTTCAATAAGTTAGTGCACAGACAGAGACATTTCTAGTGCAATATTTCCAGCAGCAAGTTTAATATCTGAAATGTTATAGGCAAACATCACACAGCTATTGATCTCTATAGAAAATTATGAAAATTCATGATCTTTTGCTAAAATGGGATATGCCAAATCTAAATTGATTCTGGAAGGACCAAGGCTGGGGAAGTTAAGTGCTTCTTGTTCAAAATAAGTGGATATATACAGAACAAATTCTGTACCTTGTTTGTAGTTCCAATGATCTCTTTTTTCCAGTTATTGAGAATGTATGGGCTGCATTTTGCTTGACAATTTCCTGGACCTAGAAAAACCAAGTCAGTATTTTGGCATTTGTAAAAGTTGAAATCCTATATCTACCAAATAATTCTTCACATTTTCTAAATGAATAGGAGCAAAAAGGGTGAACCAAGAACTAAGTACATGGTGAATTACTTTTTCACTTTCCCCTGTTATGGGCTGGATCCAGGCTGGTGCTCTTTGAACTCAGAGCTCTTTTCATTCATGGAAGGAAGTAGGATCCAGCCAAGTCTTCCCAAGAAATGGATGGGGTGCTGATTTTCTCCAGCTCCACCTTGTCTCTGAAGCATCCAGGGCCACCTCCACTCTGCTTGACAGGATCCCCTGCTTCTCCAGAACATTGAAAGTGGCACTAGGGATTGCAGGAGAAGGGAGCATCATGGAATGCTGTTGCCATGCCCTCTTCCTCCAATGCCCACAAACCAATAACTCTGCTGCCATATGAAGTACAAGCAAGGATCTCTAAATGTGAGCAGTAAAAGCGATTGCTACAAGCTGCTTTGAATCTAATCCATCTTGTATTTGTGCTCAGCCTGGACCTGGAGAAGGGAATGGATGTGGCCTCCACCATATTTCAATTCAGCGATAAGGCATATAGCTCAGCAGCTTTTCATTAGCATGGAGGATGCTGCTTGTTTTGCGGCCTTTCCCAAGCAGGTGCTTCCAGATGACTTGGACTACAATTCCTATCAACCGTATACAAGACCAGCATTGTCTGTGCTGCCTGAGGATGTGGGGGCCTGTACTGTGACAGATCTGGAGCGCAGCAGATTTGGGAGGGCCACATTAAAACATGCCAAACTGCCCCTTTTAATTTTCTGCAAACAAAGCACAGTTAATGCTGCCAGCATTTTACCTTGCTTAAGCATTTGGGAGTGGTCAGACTGCTTATTTTTCAGTTAAGAGACATTCTGTGACGAGACTGCAAAATTCTAGAAAAACAATGAGCATAAAAGCAAGAAAACAAGATACAAACCTGTAACCCTGCAATATCGATCTTTTCTCGAACACTGAATTTCTGTCCCATCAATCTCAGCTTTGGCACACAGTACAATATCATGCTGTTAAACTGCAATTGACAGAAAATTCTTATTATTAATAGCATGTAGGAATCAGCTCAATATTTATCCACAAGGTTATATGGTTTATCAGTTATGCTAAATAGTCATATTTTATTTAATTTATTCAAGAACGTTGGAACAGAAATATTTGCGCTATTAACAATATTTCTTTTCACACTGCTAAGGGAAATGTATCAGAACCTGAGTCTAATGATATTTCAGCGGGAGATTGAGAAAAGTCTCATTTTTGCTCTAAATACTATGAATTCAGGCCTAAATACTCTCCTTTTTTCAAGCTAGGAGTCTTTCTTGACTACATTGCTAACAGAACAATTCTATGTGCTTTTGAGACATGCAATAAATCAGCATGCTCTCCAATGCCTGCGAGTATTCTATCCATATTCTTTCAACCAAGGATATATGGACTTCATTAAATCAATTGTGCCTGCATTTTTAAAGCATCTTTCATTGCACTGTCTGCTTATTGACGGAATCTGATTTTGTACAAAATTCACTGCTTTTTTGCAGCCCCAAACCAGCTGGCTTCCTGCACTCAAGGAAAAAAACGGAAATTCTCTACTCACTGATGAATGTCTGTTTTCCTCTAGGGAAGGAGGTCAGCCAACCTCATTCCAGATGACTTCTACAGAAGCCTCAACAACCTTGCGCACACCTGAAGATCATCTGAAGAAGTCAAATGGGCACTGACAAACACTGGCTACCTCAGATAGGACATGGATTTGTAGGAAGAATAAACTGGCAAAACTGGGGAAGGCCCCACATCCAGGAAAAACCAAGATGGAAACTGCCTTCTCGCAAATTATCTGACCTCCTTCATGCAAGAAGAACAGAAGTTCAGCAGAAAGTAATGAATTTCCATTTCTCCTTTGAATTGACTTTTTCCACTCCCAGCCTCTAGTCTTGCTATTTGTCCTCCCTCTACCATTTTGCCTTGCTATTTCTTCCTCACATCCAGCCTCCAGCCCTGCTATTTATCTCCCCATTACCTCTTTATCTGTTTCTTTCCTTCTAACCATGCTGTTTCTCTCCATCCTTCCCATCTCTCTCCCTCCTCTCCGTTCCTAGCCCTGCTTCTATCCATTTCTAGCCCTTTTCCTGATTCAGCCACAGAAACAGAGTGCCTGCTCAGGTAGCAGGAAACAGGTATATCAGGTGGGGAATGGTGTGGGAAGCCATATGGAAAACCACTTCTTTCCTTTGGGGGCTGGGGGCATCATCCTTTCCTTTGCAGCCGGAAAAACGTGCATCTTGACAAGATGAAAAGCATCATCCTATGTAGGCTTCCTCAGAATTTCTCAGTAATTCTCACTGTGTTCCACAGAAATGTGCATAGAATTGCAACCTTAAATAGATATTTTGCTGTGGGATCAAATATGTGGATTAACTGGCATGCCACTCCTTTGCTTCCATTCAGTTACATAGCTGAATTGCTTGTCTTTTGGTAGCCATGATGTATCAAGCCATATCTTCTGTGGGTGCCTTTTTGCGGTGGTGCCCACAGCCATGCACCATGGGTGAAAATGTTAGGGAGCCCTATTCTAATTCACAATGGGGAAAAAATGCTCACACACAAATCCTAGCAGATGTTTTTCTTCTACAAATTCTGTTTAGCACTATAGAACTTTATTTCAAAGAAACCAAATGACTCACCAGAAATAGATACCTATCCTGAGCTGTGCCATTTTTTGCTGACAGTTTCTGAATGTGGCCCTCTTTAATCAATTCATTGGCTGGATTAACAATATCCTCCTCTCCTCCAAGTCGCTCATAGACTTCTAAGAGCTTGTGCATCTTTTCCTGCAAACACAAAAGGAAATGTCAATTCAGCTACCAACTCATTTATAATTAACACTTAACAGAAAAAAATAATTCATTTAAATAATGGGAAAAATCTTGTTAGCTACTGGATGAGGCTCCAATATTTATAACCTTGTCGTCTACCTGCAAGTATCCAGAATTGCTTATGAAAAAAAACACAATAAAAGAAAAAACACACAATATAAAGATGTGGTTTTTCACAGAGGTAAAGGCAACCTGCATGAAAACAGAATGCATTCTAGCAGAGCAAAACTCTTCTGTTAGCATCCTCAGTCTTTTGGTCTGCTCTTGATTAGGCTGCTGTATCACACATTGCCAGAGAATACCAAAATGTTCCTTCTAACATCCAAAACCCTAGCAAGGGAGAGAATAAGTATGGGTTTGCACAATCTCTGTAGCTCACCTTGGTGGGCTTGCAGCACATGCCATTTCGAATATTTAAGCGGTGGCAATCAAGTAGTCAGGCATTGTGGGCTATATGGGGGGTGAGGGAGTATTTTCTATTTTCAAAGAGAAAGTATCCATTGCTTCTTTGACCCAAGAGGCAGGTTGTGGTGCAACATGGGATGTATTTTGGACCCTGCATGATCTAAGCTAATTCTGGCTACAATCCCATGAAAACCTGACTGAGGACAAATCCCACTGAATGTACATCTAAGAAAACACACATAAGATTGCTCTCTAACATCTCATGCACTCCACTTTTGCTGTCTAGCTTGCACTTTCCTATATTATTTATTTATTTATTTATTTATTAAAACATTTTTATGCCGCCCCATTCGCCGAAGCCTCGGGGCGGCTTACAACATAGATAAAACAAGTTAAAATCCATATAAAATAATCTTAATTAAAACTCACATTATAAAATAAGCCGCCCTGGCCAGATAAAATTCAATTGTATTTAGCATTTAAAATGTTGCTTAAAACCAAGTTGCTATATACTTGGTTACTCAGAAATAAATCTCACTGAATTGGGCAGGACTTACTTTTGCTGACCAGAAGCTAGGATTATTTTACAGTATTCTTCAGTATTAAGTATAATATTGTAGGCTTGACTATAAACAACATGGGGAGCGAAATGTCACCCACAGGAAATCCTTTTAAATGTTCTTAGTGCAGTTTTAAACTATCTTCCCAGGAGCCAGGTAAAAACAGCCTTTCAGAAGTAGATCAAATTGAGGTGATATCAGCTTGCCTTCATGAGCATTAGCATTGAGAAAAGCTAAAAAATTGCAAAACCTCTGCACAGTACTTTGCAGGAAGTGCCATTTCCTGTGGCTGTCACAATACTGTCAGGCCCCAACAGATGCCAGAAGCTGAGCTGGCCTAAAAGCTACCTAGTAAAGCTTAAAGTAGAGGTGGGCAACTTGTGGCACCCCTACATCCTGGCCTAAATTCCCATCATCCGTCACCACTGGTTACCCTTGGCACCATTGGAGGGTGGCAAATTGCCTATCCCAGGCCTAAAGATCTGTCTTCAAGGTCTAACCCATCACCTGTTTTTCAGCACAGCCTGACTTCAGAACTTCCCAGTTTTCTGCCTCAGCAACCTTTTGCCTGATTAAGCTAGGCTATCTCTGTCTTTACTCTGAACCATATGCAAGAACATTCTTACCTAATGCACTTGCTTGCTCTAAGTTATTTCCTGAGAAGCCCAATGCTCAAACATGTAAATCCAGGATTTGTATCACTATGGACTAGATAGGCCTTTGGTCTGATCCAGCATGGCTCTTAGGATACATCCTTTCATTACTGAAAATAGCTAATCCATTACTGCTACATATCTTCACAACTTGTAAGGTCTCCAATTATGAGCAAGCTGGCCCTACAAATGCTTTCTTAATGGTAGACCAATGTCCTTTAATTTGGATTTATCTCACATTTTGCCTGTCAAGAGACACTGTAAGGATCAACTTCAGAAATAAGTTTTGTGAAGAACCGTATGTTTCATTCTAACAGATGATTTATCTAATATCAAGAATACATCCTGATCCCTAAAGGCATGCTAGAAGAACAAAAACAGCTACATCATATGATTATCTAGTTCATGTATGACCAAATTCTCATGGTCGTATGTGAGCACACCACCCAAGCATGGGTCTGCCCTCCACCATACATAGGACAGCAAGTGTAACAATGGGTCACATGGCTGAACTGGCCACCTTAGGCTACAGTGCTGTACACCCTTATTTAGAAGCAAGTCTACATGAACTCAGTGGCACCTAATTTTTAAAAGCAGCCATGTGTAGGATCCTGTGGTTAATGTGCAAGTACTATAACTGAAGCTTTCATGTATGACAAAACACCTACAAAAGAATGTAAGAGACTAACTACATATATAATTGATATTTAATAGGTGCCAGTGGACAAAAGGACCAGAAACAACATACACAGAAAATAAATATACTGAAGTAGTTTAGGTCAAGCTAAATACTTTAGCCTGACATAAACCAGAAACTTTCAATCCATATGAAAACCAACATTAAGACATGTGGTAATGAGAAAATCATTGGTTCAAATAAGCTTCTCAGTGAATGGCTCAGAAGATGACAATAATGCTACACAGTTTCCACTCACCATCTTTCGGATGGCTGCATTTGAATGGTTTGCTGCAGTTGAAATGAGCTCCAGTGATTCTGCAATACAGGCATCAGTGGTTATACGTTCTTAAAATGGTTATCAGTTAATAGTGCAGTTTTCATATCCATGTTGTGAACAACCTGGCTTCAAAATTACCACTGCACACAAATTACTTTCGTAAAAGGAAAGACCCTTTGCACCATATTCCTGTCCTTGATCACCCTGATCAAGGGTGCGTGCAAAAGCATTCCATTTAATAGGCCAGGATCTTTTTAACAAGTCTGATAAGCAGTACACAATGGACAAGGAAGTCAAGGAAAAATAAGTTTTATATAAGTCAGTTGTCAAGATCCAATAAATTGCTACGAGCAGTAGAGCATGTTAAACACAACCAGTTATTTAACTCAGGAACAGCCTATAGCTTTATACAACTTCCTAGTTATGCTTGCAAAACAGAAATTTCTGTTCCTTAATTTGTGGTCAGGCTTAATGTAGGCTGTTTAATGTGCACCCCCAGCTTCACTCTCTTCTCCACAGCTTCTCACTCTGTGCTTTTTCAGGTCACACACTTCCCTGGCACATACCTGATCAAGTTGTTTCCCATGTAATGCTAAACCATGGGTTAGTGCTATGCTAATGACCCAGAATAAACCCGAGTGCAGTACCAGACTTGTGTACTCCTCCACTTTCTTGTGGCAGACTTGATTCTCACTTATTGTTGCATGTGAATCAGTCTGTAATCAAGCCAGTTTTAAACCATGCCATGTTTACCAGAGTTTGTTTTAAGTCATAACCGCTGGTTTGTACATACCAGAGGGAAGCATGCGAGCCAGATGCTATGTTCAGGCTCATACAAGTTGGCTTGGGCAATATCAAACCATGGTTTAGTGTCACATGCAAAACCAGCCCATTTTGAAATTGACTCTAGTCAGTGCTTTTCCACAGTGAATCAGGATCACTATAACATTACTCATTCCTCTGCACCTGAACTTTGGTTTGCTGGAGGGAAAGCACAAGGGATTCATGCCTTGTTAGAGTTAGAGTAAATTAGCCATACAACTATGCTCAGTCAGATTGAGCCTGCAATAGGATGTGGTGGAAGCTTTGCTTTTGCGTTCCATCATATACACAGTCCATATGTTTGAGAGGGATTGAGAATATGTGAACTCACCAGTAAAATGTTATACAGCAAAAATAATTCATCTAATAATTTGCCTAATCGTTCATCTAGCAGGAAAAACAATAGCTAGCTACAAGGTCATTTACAATGTTCAGTGCTCTCACAAAATCTCCCAACTCTTTAAGTTTACAGTCTCACCAAATCAGAAGCTTTCTCTTCTCTTATAAAGGTTGGGTGGAAAACAGCTTTGTTACTTGAGCCAAAGATGAGTGGAAAAAAGTATTGGTTTCACATTTTTATATGAACTCAATCAATGTGCATTACCCAGAACCATACGTGGATCTGAAAACAATTAGTGGCGTGAAATCCATACATTTCTGTTTCTAAGTTTCACAAAACAGTTTTCAAAAACATGCACACATATGAAAAACGTGCCCTGGAAAATGTGTACATCTGAAGAATGTATAAAAATGTGCTTCAGCCAGTGGGGACATGCATACAAAAAGGCGTACATTAAAACAAATGCACAATTTGCATGCTTTGAAAGACACACAAAATCATATTTACGAACATCTGTGCAAACAAAAAGAAAAGAAAAAGGGGGGGGGGTGCTCAAAATCTGATGAAGAACCAGAGCGAACAAGCCTAATGCAGGAAAAATGAGCATCTGAAAAAAATCAAAATTCACAGATTTGACTGTATTTACCTTGAGCAGCTGAAACATCACCATGCATTTCCTGTGTCACCATGTTAGTTCAACCAATTGAAGCCAGAAGCTTCACTACCACAAGCACAATATAACATAGATCCAAGGACTATCAAGAGTGTATACCACTTACACCCCAAGGCCTTGACTCCTTTTGGTTTCACAAGCTTATGATCCAAGTCAATTGATATTATGTTATTTTTAGGGGGGATTGATTAGAAGAAAAGGAGAGAAGGGTCTGATTCTTACAGGTTTTAAAACATGCAATATGTTTCACAGATACTCCATTCACTCTTGAATGCAACTCTACAGAATAAACTGGTCATTCCTAACCATGTGGAATGTACATACTTTCAGCATCTTTCCTGTCTGGTGACTCTCCAGGAAGTTTTTTAAGATAATCCTTCAGGAGAAGCTCATAGCGTGGAATTCTCTGTACAGGTTCCAGCATGTGATGCTGTAATGTCAGGTTTCCACATATTTCTTGTTTCTGTAACCCAGGAAAAAAATGGTTCTGGCTGATTTTTGTTTTTATAAATGTCATATCCATGTATTCAAATCATTTAATGAAGTAGATACTGCTACGCTTTAATCTGCAAAACCGACTGGGATAGCAGACAGATGCTTTCAGTAGATCATTGTGCTTCAGTAATCAGGCTTAAAAAATATCCTGAAGATGGTGACAATAATTACTAGGTAAAATATAAGCAAACAAACCAACCCTATGGGATACTTTTAGACATACAAATACCAAAACCAAAGAGATAAGGACGGTGAAAGCATGTATTATACACCACACTGAAAGTAGGCCCAGCATCATAGTCAGTTTCTCCCTGGCCAATACCCTAATTTCTAAGACAAGGTCTTGTGGGCACGGTCCAGGGCCCTAGCGATGCTCAGGCTGGAAGAGATGCTGAGAACATCAGGGAAGCAGAACTGCAAACTCCATTGTGTTCCTTTAGTCAGAGTGATCTTATGATGGAAGTGAGCTTAAAATGCAAAAGTGCACATGCTCAGGCCATTTAGTCTATCATGGTTGGCAAGCACTCTAATATATAGTTAGAGAATGGAATGGCAGTTGTGAGGAAAGAGAAAGTTAACTTTGTACTTTGAAATCAATGTAATATACAAGGTGGTCTAAAGGGGGTGCATGAGACACTTGGGTAATATCCAAGGTTAGTCTTATGTAGAGCAGATCCATTGAACTGAATGAGCCTTAGACGCAAGTTGGCTGCTCTACCAGGGTGTACTCTATGTAGGAATACCACTGGACAGTACCCATTATATTCGGGGTTTAAAATTATCTAGCTGCACCACCAAGCAGACTTTAATCAATGCAGTGGGCATGTCAAACAGAAACCCACTTTTTTCTTAACCAGCTTGTAGTGCAGGACAGTAAGGCAGCATATGCTGGACAACCCCACAAGCCTCAGTACGTTACACATTTAGAACAAAATGAGATAATGAACACTCATTGTTTTGTATGAAATTTAAGAAACATCTGCATCAGAATGCAAAGCTTAATCCTAATCCTTGTATTCAGATACCATAATCAACATCACCAACCTGCAAGAAGGAACTTGGTGGATCTGACAACCATTAGGATACAGTTTTGACACTTAAATGTAAGGCAAGTCAAAGGGAACTTGCATTATAAGCTAATCAATACTCATGATTCATGATGCGATTTTTCATGTAATCTCAGAGTCATTACCAATGACATTATTACAAATACCCCACACAAAGCATCTCAAGAGTCCTGCATGAAATCTTATAGGCAGTAGCAATCACTGATGAGTGATGATCCATTTATGCATGAACACACCATTTTTAGTTGTACACTGCACTGTGAGATCAAAGGTCAAAGAATGACATTTCTCTCCTAGAAATTCATTTCCTATTAATGGCTATGCATAGACTGCAATGCAACCTGGAACTCAACCAGGGTAAGGTTCCTGGATTTCATGGCAGACCAAAGCAAATTTGACAAAACTGTTCTGCCCTGTTTGACCCATATGAATTCCACACACACCTCTGTGAACTGCTGTATAGTAAACAAGGAGCGGAATTCCCATCCTATGCCAGAGTGAATATTCAGATTTCAGCAGGGTGGAAAGGAATTTCAGTAGCTACAAGGCATGACTCAACAAGGTCCAGAGACACACTTCAGGATGCATTCAAAATTCAATTAGGGGAGAAAAAAGTACTTTAAGAGTATTTGTTGCCATTTGGATTTTATCCATTTTCCACTATTATTAATACTGCTATATATATAGTACATATTAGTACTATAGTGTTAGTACTATATTTGCAATATTAAAATTAATGTTAACATAGCACAGAAAGGAGCATCCTTTTATAGAAAATCCTTTCTAACATGCATACCTAGTAAATATGTCCATTTTGTTTATCATCATCATCACTGCATTTATACCCCACCTTTCTTCCTTTTGCAATGAACTCAGGTTGGCTTGCAAGGTTCTCCTCTCTATTTCAGCCTCACACCAACCCTGTGAGGAAGGGGAGTCAGTGACTCAAGGTCAGCCAGCAAACTCCATGGCTGAGGGGATCTAGAACCTAGATCTCCAGAGCTCCAATCCAGCACTTCAGCCACTATTGTACATTGGCTCTCAGACATGAACTAGGTATATATCACTATTCATTATGTGCATGACCAACCGATAAGCTGGGCAGAGATCTAGCTGCTCTAGAGGAATAATTATTTGTGGTCTGGATCAACCTTGCCGTCTGTAGAATACGCTCTTGACTCTTTGCTGGTGGCTACATATGCAGAGCCACTGGCAAGTACAGAACGTCCTATGAGTGCTGGATGGGGCTTTTTCTTCTAGTTTCACTCCTGCCTAATATGTCAACAGGATATGGACTGTGAGCTTTATATCTGAAAAATCTCTTCTTCCTGTATATACCTGCCCATAAGTTATCATCATCTTTTGAGGTACAGTCAAGAGAATGTAATTATGTGTAAGGCAGGGTGTTTTTGAGCAACACACAGGCTATGGAATCCCTTCCCAAAGGAGATTAGAATGGCCCCATTCCTGATGTTTTTAGCAGGCACACGTGTGTCATCTACCTGGCTTTTTCTTTGAGATGAAATCTTTTAACTCTACTTGCCTTGGTATTAACAGTCTGTTTTAATTGCAGCTTTTGTTTTGTTAATTATCTTGGAGGGCCTTGTCAAGGCCAAAATAGCATATAGAAGTACATCTGTATTTACTAAATATACCTGTATATTTTGAATGATATCTTTAAAAGGAGATGATCTCTGTATCCATGTGTTCACCATGTCCATTGCTCTGTCAAAATTCTTTACATATTCTCCATACATCTTCAGAAATGGAGCAAGTTTTTGAAGGATATCTCCTAGTCTTGGGTTGGTATTCCTATAGCAAAAGCCAAACACAAAGACATAAACAGGAAAAAATTGAAGCTCACATAAACTGGGAAGCATAATCCTGCTTGCACCCAAGCCACACTTTTTGCAAAAGAAATGTTTAGATCTAAATTCCATTCACAGAAAGCTTTTGGTCCAGCAGAAAGAACCTACAGAATGAAGGTGGATGTGATTTCTGCTTCTGCAGCTCTCAACATCACTGTTCTGGAGGGTCCTCCAATGCAAAGGAAGCATCCTGGATCCAAGCCATTTCCAAACAGCCAGCTTGACATGCTTTATTTATTTATTTACCACCTAATAGGCAAGGAACTCTATTACAGAAATTAATCTGGTGTGTGTGTTACAGACAATATAAATTGAATGGTTAGTGTTCATTATAAGCAGCCACTGTGCACACTCACCATATTTCATATAATCAGTTCACAAACTGGCACATTCTCCAATCATTATGCATATTCTTCAACAGCCTTTGGGAAACGTGCCCATAGAGAATATACTTTTCACATACCCCAGCCTATGTGCATCATCCCCAGTGGGCCTTGGGGAACGTGCGTACAGCAACTGCATTGTTTGGGTTGTTACTTTATTGTTGTTTCAGATTTATAGCTGCAAACTGCCTGAGGTCATTGATGACTTTGGCAGTATATAAATCTAATAAATATGTAAATCGACAATGAATAACGATTAATGCATTTGTATTTATGGACCCAGGTGTGGAATCCAGGTTAGAGCTTTGTATGCTAGAATGAGTAACGGAGCTCTTACAATAGTGGGCTTTCCCCACAGTAACTCCATATACATCATGAAGATATAAGCCTGGGAACCTGGTCCAGAACTGAAGACACTGAGAATGACTAGAGTTCTGCAAGGATTTGTATTATATTACTAGGGTGAAGGTAAGGAGGCATTATATGTTACTGTTTCAGACCTACTACTGGAAGGCCATCCAAAACATTATTTTGGTTTTATGAAATAACACATCAGAAAGACATGGAACAGAAAAGCATAAAATAAAGATATGGAACCTTTAAGCCAAAAGATGTTGCATAAAGATCCTTTCTACTATTCTACTGATAGTGCATTTAGCATATTACAGAAACAGACATTTTTAGTTACTAGAAAGTTCTAGGCAAGGAAGCATTTGTATGTAACTTTCATTACCTACCACTCATCTGTAATCCGTGTTTTCAGTTCAGGCAGGAGAAACTGTCCATGGAAGCAGTAGATAGAAGAAATATTTGAAAATATTCCTGTTATCACTTCATTTGGAATCCCAGCCTCAGACAATTTAGCACAAAAAACCTGTACAAAACAAACACACCACAACAAAACATCAGAAACAAAACGATATGATTCTTACTAATTTAGAGCAGCTGGATTTTGACAGACAGAACTGAAAGTGGGAGGGCCAAAGCAACTAGGAGACCCAACATGAAGATTAATTGGTTGAACAAGCATTGCCCAGCAGGACACAGAGGAACTAAACATCCTTAGAAGAGGAGAAGCATTTTCTGAACCCTTTTTGTGTTTCAAGTGCAGGGGTACTACAGTTGAGGATCAATGAATTACACAGCAGGAGGAAAAGGAAAAAAATCCAGTTGGTTATGAAGAAACGCGAGTTTCATATCATCCACTGGAATGTGTGCAGACTGCAGAAAAGCAGGAGCCGACTTTGTTACCAACGTCTCATCCAAGCTTTCTGAAGCTGTGTAGAACAAGTAAGTGAGGAGATGGGCCACTCTGGTTCACTCCATGGTACACATTTTGCCGGGATTTTCTACATTTCTCAATCATGTCATGATTCAGCACGGGTACAGAAGACTTCCTTTTCAGAAAGTCACCCTCCACAAGTAGATGATAGAAATGCATGTGTATATTCTACACACCTACAAACACATGAATAGATGTGACAGACATATCCAAAACCAAACATTTTCTGTAGATCATGTTGGTTGGGGCAGAAATGATGGCTTGGTCAGCAAATTAAGGAACAAGGGGATGCTAAGGACAGAAGAGCCTCCCAATGAAGTGAAGGAGGATCAACTCGGATTCTTAATTTGTGGACAATGGCCCAACTGTATTAACAAGGGCAAAGCAAATTGCCATGCGAGTATCTCCTGTTTGAGGCAAAATACTGCCACATCTAGCTCAAATGAAGAGCATTCGTGGTGCTTTGTAGAAGATCCAATGTTTGCCAGAACATATCCAAATCCATCCAGGTGGGTTACCCTGAAACAACTGTGGAGAAAGCGCCAAGCTCAAATTCTGGTATGGCATAGACAATATAAAAATATGAATTCGTAGCCTCGTGAGATAAAGAGAAAGCATTTACTCCTTATGACAGGGAAATCAAACCTCAGGACTGTGCCAAATCTACCCCATGTAGGCTTCCAATCTGCCTCTTGGAGGTTTCCCCATGCTTTTCTCCTCACCAGCTACTCCTTTCCCTTACACAGTATTTGTTTGGTGGTTTTGTGGTATTTGCCCAGTTCCAGAGTGCTGAAATGTCTCTCCTATGACTTGATTACTGGCAATAACAGTTTTAAGCACAAATTGAGCTTTGGATATTGTTAAAATCAAATATAATAAATATGCTCTCATTTTTGTTACTGGGAATGAGACTCTTGATGGCTTCTCTGAAATTGAATTTCACTCTTGGACCGAAAGAGGTTAAATACGCCGGCTTACACTTTTGTGAGTGCTTTCAGAAATCATTTGCACTGGGTCACCCTGGAAAGAAATCACATTCCTAGCTTCCACTGCTTTAGTTCAGCAAACCACTGCCAGCTTTTTCAATCATGAATAGGCAAACCTATGTTGGGCAATATGGAAGTCACAGCCTACTGTATTTATTCTAACAGTCTACCGGTATGATTTGAAATACTGAAGGCATGCATCAGGGATGGATTACTGCAAACAAAGGCAATTTAAACCCTGACTGCTCTTTAGAAGGACAGATACTGAAGCTGAAGCTCAAATACTTTGGCCACCTAATGAGAAGGAAGGACTCGCTGGAGGAGACCCTGATGCTGGGAATGATTGAAGGCAAGAGGAGAAGGGGACGGCAGAGGTTGAGGTGGCCGGATGGGGGTCACTGGGAAGGTGGGTGTGGGGTTAGGTGGACTCTGGGGGACAGTGGAGGACAGGAGAACCTGGAGGAATGCTGTCCATGGGGTCACAAAGAGTAAGATACCACTTTGCAAGTGAACAACAAAACAAAGGCAGCTCTGGAAAGGTCACTATAAGGATGGTGAAAACTGGTTGAGCAGATGTTTGTTAACAGGAAACAAAAATGTGTGAATGAAGCTGACTGCAAGCCTTTAAAATAAGGTAGAACACAAACGCATAAAATATTTTATACAAATGCATAAAATATTTTTAAAAAGCAAAATGTAGCAGTAACCTTACCTGGTCTAGAAGATGAAGTCTTTTAACATAAGCTTCTTCTGTATGAAGAAGTTCGTTTGCAATGTTAAACAGCTTTTGTGGCTCTGAACACTGCAACAATACAAAAAATGCAAAGCCCATGGTAAACAAACGTTACATGTAGAGAAAATAGAGACCTCTTACTACTTTCTTGCAATAGTTGAAATGGGCTTCCCTGTGAAACGAGCGCCTTGTTTTGTAGAGCTGATGAAGTACACATTTGGCTGGTGTGTCAGATGGTTATGCAGGGAGTACATTGCATGGCTTTTCTAATAACAAATTAGTACAGTGCAGCCTTTTATATTGGGCTTATAACCAGCTTATCATGGCATTCAGAGCAGCTACGCAGCACCAGGAAGGTCAGCAGTGTGACGGTGACAGGAAAGACATGATTTTGCTGTTAAACCAGGTGTGTGCGCCTTGTTTTAAAATAACATTGTCCTCCCTGAAGCATTCATGAACCTGTTTTCAGTTTAAAACAAGGTGCAAGCCTGGTGGCTGGCATGGACAAAAGTGGCAGGAGTTGCACAGAGCCACACAAGAACCAGTGTGGTATGGTGGTTAGAGTGCTAGGCCAAGGACATGAGAGATCCACGTTCTAGTCCCCACTCAGCCATGGGTGACTCGGGGCCAGTCGCTCACTCTCAGTCTGGCCTACTTCACAGGGTTGTTGTGTGGCTAAAGTGAAGCTACGTAAACTGCCTTGGATTCCTCACCAGAGGAACACAGACAAGATGCAAGTGCAATGTAATGATGATGATGTCCATCCTTGCTACAAACCAACCAAAAGTATGAGGCCTTTGAGAATATGTTTTTAAAAGTTCCAAATGCTGCTTTAGTTATGCTAGATTATTTTAAACTGTATACTCTGCTGTATACTACAATTTTCCATCTCGGTTTTCTAATGTAAAACTCTGACGACTGTAGAATGAAACCTAAAGGTTTTGATGTCTTTGTTAAACCAAATTAAGCCAGCCTGCACTAGCAAAGGACTAGATCACATGCAGTTTGATGCAAAGGCTGATGGTCCTCACAACACATCACGCTTTGCTTAGCAGGGTCTAAGCCAGGCTCGCGCTCCCAGCCCACAACTACATCTCTGCCCATCATTATGCAAGCGTGCGCACAATTACTTGCTCTGTATAGGGTTCTTATCAAGATATGGTGCTGCTTACCAGCAGCTCAGAGAAAAAATGGAATTCAGGAATAAGTGTGCGGCAAATTCAGACAGCTATGCTAGCACTGTATCATTTGCAATTAACTATGATAGCTTAGCCATATCACAACTCATGGTAAGATGGTTTTTTCATTTCATAAGGGCAATAGTCTTTGATGGGAATAAAAAATTCATGTGTAGAAATCATTCATTTCTATATGAGATGACTGGACCACTCTTACACAATTCGGTACCAGTCCAGAATATTTCCATATCACTTCTTGTTAACTGAATTGATTAAAAAAAGGGAATTCAATATAATTGCAGGGGAAAGTTGAACTTAGACACAGTCAGGGATGCTCTTCTAAAACTGCTTAAATTAATAACCCTGACCTGCCTTTCATGCCATTTCCCCTTTTAGAAGCATCAAGTCTAACATGCCTCATAAAATTTCAGCAACTCAGAGAGGGAGAGGGATGATCAAAGCTAATTAACTCTTTCTTGACAGTTTTCATTGGACAAAAGATAGACAAGTCCCTCAATTATTAAGTCAAGATGCAACAAATGCATAATGACAGTGACGGGGAAGGGCACGCGACAGCAATCCCAAGGGAGAAATATGACACGGGAGAAATATGACACCTAAATTTAGCACCATTCTGCAAGATCTGTTGGAAGGAAGCACCACTTCATGTCCATTTTCCCCCACAGCATTAAGTATGATCAGAGAATATTTTTGGGTACCTGGTTTCCTTTAGGCTCATTCACCTCACAGCTATTTTTGGAGCAGTTATAAGAAATAGAAATATTTTCCCTGAAAGCTTTAAGTATGACTAGACTACAGGGCTATTGGGGAAAAAAAGCAAGAACCAGTGAGACACATTAGCTTCTGAAAGGATCTGACCGATTTTTCCAATTTTGTAAATAAAGAATTGAGAAATGTGTTAAATTCACACATTTAAATTAGCAGTCACCTCATAGTAGGATGTGTCTTGAAATTTCAATTTTTAAAATTTAAAATTGGACTGGAAACCTAGGACATCTGGATTCTAGTTCCCACTTGACACTGGGTGACTTCTAACTAGTCACTCCCTCTAGGGTTCTTCCATTGAGGATAAAATGGAGTTATGTAAGCTGGCTTGGGTTCTTCACAAGAGGAAACAAGTTGGATATAAATCCAATGTAATTATAACAAATGTAATTTGCTTTTAGCACGATATTAGCATTGCAATTCCACCTTACCCAACAGTAACACTACTAGCATTAGTGACAACATAAACAGGATGAAGATTCTTAGTTGTATCCCATTGTTGCACAAATGGTAGGCAGTTCTTCTTATTGACCTTCTTCTTTCTCCCCTCTGCAGTGCCCTGTATCCCACAAAATCCACCCTAGAATATGGAGGCTCTTAAATAGCATGGGCTCTATCACACAGAAGTGAAGCAGGGGAAAGGGAAATCACTCCAAATCCGACAGAGGAATTTCGCATTATGTTTTAAATGCACATTACCATGAATTGTAGTTTATATAGAATATAAAATATATTGCCATAAAAGTGTGCAAAGCTGAGTAACAAAGGTAGGATGGCTGAGTGATCCAAAGGATACTGCCATGTACTTAAAGACCACTTGGTTAATGCTGTATGCAATTTGAATTCCACTAGACATAAGTAGTTCCATATCTGTAGAGATTTGCCCCCACAGATTTCATGGTGTCTTGTATTCATTCATCATGCAATATTACAGCCTAGCAAAGTAAATACATACAGTCTGAAAGGCTGCATTTTCCAGAATATACTTCTAGGTTTTCCCTTAATGTCTGCTATTATTCTACCTTTAATGGCTGCAATGACACCAAAATCAATGTTTCTTATTCTTTCTTCTGACGTGATTCTCATTAATAACCTAATTGGTTCCAGCCCCAGTGTTTATACATATGGATAGAGACTCAGACTAATTCCAGGCCTATTCCCACATCAATATTCCCAGTATCAGGAAAACGTACTAGTACCCCCACTATCTCTGTTAAGCAAATGATGTGCTGATGGCTAATTTGACTCTCATTGTGTCAAAGTTTCTAAACATGGCTAGAGAACTAAATCACCATATGAACTGCCATAGAAACTTCTTTCCCAGAGCATCCCAGAGTCTGCTGAAGGATGGTATATCAATCTTTTAAATAAATGCTTCAAGTTACTAAGAGACTAAGAGACCTGATGGTTTTCAATGTCTCACTTCATCCATTTGCTCTTAAACAAGGCAAAGTTCAACCTAGCTCTAATGCCTCAGCCTCATCAGTTCTGATGCTTAGATTTTCAAGAACATCATAGTTCCATGATTTTGCTGTTGTTACATGCCATCAAGTTGTCTCTGACTTATGATGACCCTACAAATCGATGCCCTCCAAAATGTCTCATCCTTGACAGCCTTGCTCAGCTCTTGTAAACTCAAGGCCATGGCTTCCTTTAAGCAATCGATCCACCTCCTAGTTGGTCTTCTGCCTATCAAATCTCCCCTCAGTTTTCTCTTCTTGAGGCTAAGCATGCCCAGTTCTTTCAATCTCTCCACACACAGCTTTGTTTCCAGTCCCTGGATCATCCTTGTTACCCTCCTTTGAACCCTTCTCAGCTTGTCTGCATCTTTCTTGAACTGTGGTGCCCAGAACTGGACACAGTACTCTATATAAGGTCTAACCAGTGCTGAGTAAAGGAGAACAAGTAATTCACATGATTCACCATTTTGTGATTCATAAAATCTTTCACAATTTCAATTTCTTCACTGTTGACAGTAAAGCCGTGCAATTCTTTGGAGGGATGATTCTTTGTTTTCAAAAATGATCAGCTGCTGTACTGCTTTGGCACTTTCTTTAACTTTCAGCATGAGTTATTTCAGTTAGCTGCTGAAGCCAGAGGGGTCAGACTAGATGGCCTGGGAGGTCCCTTCTGTCTCACTCTGTTTCTATTTTTCTACGAGTAATATGGTATTATCAGCACATTTTAACTTATTGAAGTATTTTCCACCAATTTTCACTCCTGCTTCCTCTGTTAATCCTAATTCATCTTTCTTTATATGTTCTGTGTAAAGACTGAACAGACAGGGAGATAAAATACCGCCTTGTCTAACATCACTGCCTATAGGAGACTTTAATGTTTCTCCATATTTATTCAGTCCTAACAATAGCTTCCTGTCCACAATAAAAGTAATTTATCAGGATGATTGGTTGAGGCAGCCTCATTTTTTTCAGGAACACCTGTAGCTTCTCATGATCCACACAAATGTTTTGCTATAGTCTACAAAGCATACATTGATCTTTTGAAATTCTTGGTGCAAGGCAAGTTCATACATTAGCCCAAGCATATTTACACTATGAGCTCACAAGCCTCTTCCTTTCTTTGAAATCCAACTTGCATTTCTTGCTCTATAAGGGTTGCAAAACCTTGAACATCACTTTGCTTGCATAGGAAATTAGTGCAATGCTCCCATAGTTGCTGCACTCTTTAGTATCATTCTTGGGGTCTGGAATGTATATTGCACAATTCCAGTTTGTGGGTCACTGTTTCGTTTTGCATGTGTGTTGGCATATTCTTGCTGGATTGTGACTGATTCAGTTCCTGCAGGCTGGAAGAGTTCTATTGGTATCTGGTCTACTCTGGGTACTTTATGCTTCACAAATGTGCTTTCAGAGGAACTTTCACTTCATTTTTTCATATTGCAGATTTCTCATTATAGGATTCCTCTTCAAAGCACCTTGTCATCCTTCCATCTCTTCTGTGTATTTATTTGGCATATTGTTTTCACCTTCTCTTTATTTTTTCCTGGACAGATAGTATGTTGCCTTGTTTGTTCTTGAGCATCCCTAATCTAGGTCTGAATTTTCCTTTAATTTCTTGGACTTTCTTGAAGAGTTATCTTGTTTTTCCTCTTTTTTTGGTTTTCTTCTATTTCTTTGCACTGGCCATTATAACCCTTCTTTTTACCTCCACATGATTCTTTCTGGGAAGTTTCATCCAGAATTCTGACCCTATTTCTGTCAACCTATTTCTATTGCCAGAGTGGAACCAGAAACCTTTAAATTTGGATTTTATGGTCTGCGGTATATATATTGTTGTTGACTTTAAATGGCTTGCCCTTGGGCGAATACAGAACATTCTGGAGGTATCATTATTGTTTTGACTAAAGACTAATTGTTTTGGCTAAACAGAGTCAGATAATGATCATGGTCCTGTTCTGGGAAAGAAGATCATATATCTTGTGATAGGATCATATATGATAGGTGCTTGAAGACATGTGCCGAGGTTTTGCGGCAGCTGATCAACTACTGACTCTATCAATATGGTGAGCTGAATGTTTCCAAGTTCACACTGAGGAAGGATCAAGTCATTGCCATGCGGTCAGAGCCTACAAAGGGAGCCTCAATGTTAAAACCGCAACATGGAACATTGATCCAACTGTAAGAGTTATTTGCTGCTACAGGAAAGTGCAAAATATTCCTGGTACAAACAGAAAGAAATGCAGGCTCAGTGAATTTAGGTCTGAACTGCCTGGAGCAGGCGATCAAGATTGCAGGACCAAATGCTATAAAAATGACAGGACAAAGCTATGAACAAACAACCACAGGAACTGCAGGATTGCAGAACAAACCCACTTGTGCCACTGTGTTAGTTTTTGTTAGAAAGGTCAGATATACACCAAACAGATAAACATGGCTTAACAGAACTAGAAATTTTTCCAGACTGACCTGGAAACAAACCAGTTTATTTCCAGAAAAATTGGAAATGAACTCGTTCATTTTCTAAATCAATCTGAATCATTTGGCAAATGCCGACACGACACATGCTCTTTCTAAACTGAAGCAGCAGCTGTAGCAGCAACATCTCAACATGCATAACAGTTCACCAGGACAGGAAGAACTGCAGCTACTACTTTTGTCCCACTTCCTGCCTACAGCTAAGTAAAATAAAAATTGAAGGGAGTATTTGCTGGAAGGGAAGCCAGAGCCCCTTCTCTGGTTTACATATTGACCCAGACAGAGAAGAGTGTGAAGTGCATGTAAGCATGCACATGCGTGACAAGAACACCTCTCTCTGAGGCACCCTTTTAAGAATCTTGAAAGCTTGAGCAAACCTCCACACATTTCTAGATGTAGCCAGCTATTTCAGCAAAGTCCCTTCTGGCGGTCACCTTCTAAATCAGTTCACCTTTATTCATGGGCTTACCTGGTGGTAGCAGAGGGTGAAGGTAAGAAGTGAAGGCTTTGAGGAAGGGAATCAGTGGGAAACTGGAAAAATGCTTCTCTCCCCACCCACCACCCCACTCCGCATTTTCTAAAACACCCTGCAGGGGAAAAACACAGTTTTCAGCAGGCTGTGACATCTCTAGCTGCAAGCTGGCAATGTAGTTTTCCACAATGCCCTGGAGGTTATGCAATATCTGGGGCACTGTGGGTAACAACTCGAAGATTCACCCATCCAGTTGAGGAAGGGATCAGGGCAGGTGTCACTGCTGGTGGGACCTGCTGAAGGGTTCCAGCTGCTGATACTGGGTGATTTGGAGGGGTTTCCAGGCGCTCGATGAGTCTAAGTTCAGGAGTATCTTCTGCAATACTGTTTCAGATCTCTGCTTGTGCAGAAATGTCAATTTTTTAACTGTTTCTGAATTGTTTTAATAGCAGGGAGCGGAGCTACTGCCAGAAGGATAACAAGAAAGGGAACTCAGCAGAAACACCCCCAAATTCTCCAGGAAGTGCTTCCTAGGCACGCACACTTGCACAGTTGCATATAAAAAGTTTTAGAAAGCCATCTGCAAATGGTTTGCTTGTGAATCACAGCTGTTTGCATTGGGTTTAGTCAATAAGGAGGGAAACATTGTTTTGTAATTTGCCATTTATATGCCACATTCCAGAAGATTACAGGCTGGAGCCATAAGACAAGGAAGGCTACAGCTTAGTAATAGTACAGTGTTTTATGTACAGAAGGCTTCTGCCTGAATGCCTGGATTGGTCATTGCCAGGCAGTAGTATTGCGTGACTGGACTGTGTGCATAAACTTTCAAACTCTGTATTATGCAGCTTTCTACTTTGAAAGTCAATTTCTGCATGGAATGCTACTGTAAACATAGGATGTATTTTACCTTGTTGATGTCTACTCCTTCCAGTTTAGGTGTCTCTGATGTTTCTTGCTCTTCACTGCTCCCCTCATCCATGTCACTGTCCTCATCCTGAGCAGAGTCTCTTTTCTGCTCCCCAGTAGAAAACCTGGCACTCTTCTTGTCAGTTTCCACCTCTGCTGGATTCCCAGCCATGGTGAGCTTTTTCTGTTCTGCACCATTTTCATTGAGAAAAGTCTCTCCAGCCACGCTGCAAGAAGGGCTATCAATTCCACTGTCTCTGTTGGGAATTTTGCCATTCCCGTTCAGCTCCACAGAGGAGTCCTTACAGCCAAGTTCTTCCGTTGGTGCTCTTCTGTCATGCACAATAGTACAGTCTTCAGTGCTTGTGGTATCATCTATATTTAGTTCTTTAATTTTCATTATGTCTGCATTAGACATTTCACTGCTACACAAGACACCAGCCTCACTCTCATCTTGTTCTGTATTTTCGTTTGTAGAATTACCACCGGAAGCTAGCACCTCACAGACGTTTGCAGATGGCTCTTTAGAAGAGTCCATTCCAGGTTCCATCTTAAAAGTTAAATTAAATCGATTTCTTTGAACAACATGAATGGGCAACCTGAAAATACAGGAATGATTGGTTTAATCACTAATGAATTTCAGATCAGAATTCCAGAGATTTAAGCTCTCTGACTTTGGCCTGTATGGGATGGCCACCTATAGGTTTGATGCAGATTTGATGTTTTACATAATGATGCAGCAAACTGTCAATCATTAGTTGTTAAGCTATTTTAACTTCCATGAAAGACACAATCCAAATTTTCTGCCTCAGGCCTGCACAAAGCTTCAGCTATTTCTGTTTTCATTGGATAAGAGCAACAAATAGGCATTGAAACTTTAAGCATTTCTGAAAATATAAGCACTCAAAATAACGGCTATACATCTTGATAATTACTATGTAGCCAAACAAAGACATCATTTAATAGTAATAGACTGCAATTTTTAAGGAACAACTCAAAAGCCACAAATTTAAGATTTTTAAATATTTATGGGAACTATATTGAGGAAGTCACCCATTTAACAGAATTAACCCTGAATAGTGGGTAAACCATTTATAGGCTGTTAAAGGTCATTCAAGTATATTTATCTGCATCAAAACCACAACACCCAAGTGCACTGTAACAATAAAAAACCAGCATTCTTCCTGGGCATTTTTAACACAACACAGACTAGTAAATTCTGAGTTCTCTGAGAGCTGTGCCAATCAACCTCTCTCTACAGAAAACAGCCATAAAGTCAACCTTTCTCACAGAACAAAACCATCCAACCTTAAATAAATCAACTGCAGCCCAAGAACACATAATCCAGGCCTTAATGTGCAGGGTTTTTTAGGATATGGTGATATATCTGACAACTTGGATTCTTGACTGTCAGTTCAATGTTATGGCTGAATCGACTAACTTTTATGGAATTTAAAATCTGAAAACTCATCCATTTTTACTGAACATAAACTATCTATTTTCAAAATATTTTGATTAAGCTACTCACCAATAAATAACCATCCATTATGAGGCAGAATTCAAAACTCTCCACTGTTAAAAGCGACTTACCAGTAATATCTGTCAGTGTTCAAATAGGTCTATTCCTTTTATGTATTTCATTGTGAGCTGTTATATTTTCCCAGTTAAAAATGCATTTTTGATAAAAATTGTTTTAGGAAGAGATGTTGTTGTTGTTGATCAGGGTGATAACAACGACGACCACAGAAACTCACCTAATATTTTCAAATTTTTCAATGAGCCTGTTAATGTCCGCTGAGGTCTGTGTTGTTTGTTCTTCAGTTGTGACGCTCCTTGATGACTTTGGATCTGCTGGCAAAGGCCTAGATGGTGCTGGAGGAATCTTCTCCTGCCCAGCTGGCTGCAGATGGACAGGTTTAGGAGGTACTAAAAACCAAAACCAGAAATAAAGGACTGTTCCAACTTTAATAGCAAGAAAGCCAGTTGCGCCAATAAAAGTTGGTACAACCACTGCTTTATTACCATGGAAGAAAAAGTGCCAGTTTGTATTTCTACATACTGAATTTGTCTTAAGACAAGATGCACTGGCCTTCCCTTCTGCAGTTTGCTGGAGCTTTGAAACATTGACAGAATGTGACCACTTCCTTATTGCTAAACAGGATATACAGACAGACAGTGCGTTTTACAAAACCTACCCCACAACTTTGAAGACTGAACTGAACATTCTGGATAGTAGTGTCCCACCGCTTTGAGTTATGTTGGATTAAACTCTTAAGCAAATTCAACAGAGGTTTAATATAGATCTTTTAAAATTTTGACTTATTTTTCTAGAAATGCAGGAAGCAACTTGAAGAACTACCAATTTCTCTCTTCTGTTCCCTTCCCCCACCTCTTTATGGTAAAATCAGCAAAGCTTTCCTTCCTCTTTTGCTGTCACACTAAACATACTGCTTTAATGAAGCACTTACCATGGTTGCTGTCTGTTTGTCACTGGAAAAAGAACCATGAAACACCTTTGTACTCAGCCCTGAGTCTTCATTAAAATACTGCAAGGGTGGAGTTCCTCAAACTGCTCAAGGGCAAATAGCTTTCCTCTCAGGCTTACAAGCAGTAACTCAGAGCAATAAGTTCATGCATTTTCACTGTTCCATACAGCCAAATGTAACTTAATTGAACTAGTTTCTAAAATAAGTAATTTAGGAAAATTAACTCCAGTTGTTCGCATCTTTCTGCAGGTACAGCCAACATCCACAAGTTCTGACTGCTTAATGGGAAAAAAGCTACTTGTTTATACTGCATTGATTTCTCTGTTGTAGAAGCTGCATACCATATTTAAAGAAAGCATACATGCTGTCATTACATACTACCATCCATGTATATAACACTTAACAAAGGAACATAAGCAAAACTGACAAGAATTTCTAAATGTAAATTTAACTGTGTGGGAAACAGGTTTTGCAAGAAGCTGCCAGACTTGTTCCTCAACTAGAGCATAGTTACTGAAGACACTAAGGCCAGGTGGAGGACAGGTGGAACAGTTTAAAACATGATTAGAGCACAGCACCATCAGTGGTAAGCAGTGATCACCCCACTGAGACTATACCACCTGTAAGAAACAAAGTATTTGGAGGCAAAATCAGTACAGGAGAACAGTTCTCCAGGAAAAGCATTTTACATTCCAATTTATCAGGAAAAAACACTATTTACAATATGCGTTAGAATGACAATTTCTGCCTTGAAGAGTACATTCAGCAAAATCAGCCTAGAGACATCATTTGGGTATTATTGCCAGAGTACATCGGCAGAAGTCAAATTCCCAGTTCCAGAGGGACCTATTTACTGGCCCATGAAGCACAATAGCAGATAATCAGAGGTCAAATCCAAAACTGGCAACCAAAGAACAAAAGAATCAAATTGGTTACTAAAGGCAGGAGATCACATGCGTAGCAAGCAGGCATCTGGCCCAAAAGAGTCCTTACCAATGAAACATACTGTTCAGAATGAACAACAGACTCTCAAGATACAGTTTTATAAGATCAACTCAAGCTGACTGCAGCCTAGATGGCACACTCCAGCTCTACCTGCAAGCCTGGAGGCAGAGTGCTGCCCTGCTTGCAAAGAAAGTAAGAAGGGCAGAAGCTGGATGAGAGGAGCCCGACTTGAGACATTTAATCAATTTATCATTTGGGCTGCAGAACTGATAACAGAACTGATCAGCAACCTGTAGGTCCAAAGGGAAAATAACAAGCAGTGAAGGTAAAATGGGGACTATTCCCTTACACATATAGATGGTAGCATCTTAGCCACTCATACAAAACAGTGGCAAAAACTGCACTACAGAGACCGTAAATCAAAATCAATGTCTAAAAAAGGACACAAAATTGGTAACAAAATCTGAAAACTCTATTCCTTTGATGTCAACCCAGTTGAAGTAATCAATCAATAAAGTAATCAATCCTTTATACAACTACAAGTCCAATCTCCACCGTACCATGCATGCCAGTCTATTAGTTCATACACACTCCTGACATGACTGATGGGATGATGTAGGGATGGCTGAAACATTCATTAGGTTCACAATTTAATATGAACTTACTATATTTGCACTTGCCAGACATACACACAACCTGGAATGGAAGTGTCTGATGATCCTCACACTCTTCTGAATTTTCCACTGCAGTTTTAAGATGAAAACACACATACAAATATGCAAAATAGGAGAAACTATGTATAAAATGTATTAGGGAAACATGCACACAATGCACATTGTATTATGAAAATTACTTGAAAAAATACATAAAGGTGCAGACAAAGAGAAGTATAAATTTTCATGTGACCTTTAAAAATGCTAAGTGAGGTACAAAACAGACTTACTACTGGGAAAATGAGAAACTGAGCAGAATCGAACTTGACAGATTTATCTATCCCTGTGGACCATCTTACAACCCAAGATGGGTTGTAAAAAATGGTTTTTAAAAATCAAGTTAATACTGAAAGAGCTAAAATACACACCTTGGGGTTTCGACAAAGGATATTTTCTGTCCAGATGGGATCTGGCTTTGGGCTTCCTTCCAGTTTGAAGAGCACATTGTATGGGATCAACACGCTGCAACTCACCACATGTTTCCAGCACTGTCTTTGAGTCAATGTGACATTTGATTTGAAAAGAAGAATGGGGGCAACCTGAAATAAAGGAATGAGATAATATTTACTTTATCCTTATGCTAAACAACAAACAAAAGTGTCTTGGCAGGGCTGACCTGATATTAAGATTGATGCATCTGCTCTAAAAGTCATCAACTTAAATATTCATCCTGATAACCATCATTACAGCAAGACAATTTGTAGGAGAAATGCTAAACTAGGCTTCTTCATAATCAATTCTTCAAGCAGTCTATTATAGTCTCTAAATTATTCTACAACTGAATGACTACAGGATTAACCATATAATTTTTAAAAACATCATAGTATTGTGGAGCGATTCAGCATTGGGCAAGGCACCAATTTTTTTACTCATGTCAATGGTAAATTATCAGTCTGAAACAGGCAATCATGCTTACAAAGCCTGATGTATAATAAGCATGTCATCATGCTTGCCAATATAATAACAGATTTACAAGTGACCAGAACCTCTTCACGCATTACATTATATTACATCTGTGAAGCGAGTCCATGTGATGACTGGGGCCATACTAGATACCCTGTTCCTGGTGCTGGGTAGTGGGGCCAGCCCCATCTCTGATGTTGATATGTTCAACACAGAAATGAGAAGAGAGGCACCTGGGGAGGCTAATTACAGGGGGTCATCCTCAGATGCTGTTGGGTGTGAGAAAGACAGTTGCTCTTGCCACACAGTCGCAAGCCCTCCTGACTGCGATTCAGAGGAAGAGGAGAAGCAGAAGGGGGGCTCATGTGGGCCAATTCCAGATGTTGTAAGAAGTGGAGGTGCTCATCTCAAGGCCAGACTCCCAGCTGCTTAGGCAGCCTCTGAGAATAACCAAGAGGTACAGTTCTGGGGGGGGGGGCTTAGAACAGGGGAGTCTCTGAGACAGACAGACCTCTTGATCGCATTGTTGACACAATGGAGCAGGCAGCGTGGAAGCGTGCTCCTTTCTAAAAGGCCTCTCCTGAAGGGATGGCACCCAAACATACTCATATGAAAAGTTTCTAGAAGTAAATACTAGACCGGGTTTGACTACCAGCTGCTTGCATGCTCAGAGGTTAATTCTGGGTGTTTGTGCTCCTGGAAAACACTTTGGCCAACAAAGAATGTTTTGCAAGAAGGGTCTGTGGCTTTGAATGTGTGCAAGAAGGAAACTTAGCTCTCCACAGATGCCCCACTCGATAGTAGCCATTGAGTCAAACCTGTCTATACAACATCAAGAACAGAACCAGAAGCACATTGTCCTGTGAACTCCTTACCTATGTGCAATGCATGAAGGAGCTAACACTGTTTAATATTTAAATGCCTACATATCACAATAGAGAACAAATTCAAACTTTTATGCCCACATCATGCAAAAGCAGATTACAGAAGAAATTTTGGATTTTTTGGTGAAATATTCAAATACAGCATTACATACTTTATTCATAGGCTTGCTTTGTTATTCTGTAACTACCAGTTAGGTTCTATTAGAAGTTAGCGTATAGAAAAGCACCAAAACATAACCCAGTATGTTTGGTTTTAATATACTAGAAGAAGATAATCAATACCTTATAAATATTAATGCTACCAGTGTTGGTACTGGGATTTCAGAGTAGGGCTGCATACAGAATAAAGCTTTAAGCTAACAGACTTATTAGTTCAAATGGACCTCATCAATTCACATAAGGCTAATAAATTTCTTCAAATAGTGTAAAAGCACTAGTGAGTGAACATCTAGTTAATGATTACAACATCACTTCCTTGTCGAAGGCCACCACCAATGTCTTAAGTAAAACAAGAAATGTACAACATTGTCTTAAAGAAAAATCCAATATTCTGCGATATATGAGGGGTCTTCAAAAAGTTTCCGCACGTTTATATTATCACTGGAAACAGTGAAGGCGTTGTCTGAGAGTGCCATGTGACTAGTCTGTCTGGCAAGCCAGCTGCCCTTGCAGTTTAGTGTAAGAGTGAAGATGGCTGCGAAACTTGTAAATTGCACCAAAGAGGAACAGTGTTCTGTCATATGTTTTTTGTGGGCAGAAGGTGTGCAAGGAGCACAAAAAGCTGGGACAATCTTCTGCGACTCTCAACACCTATTCTGGAAACCTCCTCGTATCAGGAACGTGGAACAACTGCCACAAGGGCAACGTATTGTGACATGCTTCAGAGAGAACTGAAACCCACAATCTGCTCTAAAAGAAGAGGAAATCTGTCAAAGGGAATTGTGTTGTTGCACGACAACACCTGCCCCCACACTGCAGCCCACACATTGGAAACCCTCAGACAATGGAAGTGGGAGGTTCTGGAATACCCAGCTTATACTCCGGATTTAGTGCCATCGGATTCCCACCTTCTTTGGACTGCTCAAAAAAGCTTTAAGGGGAAGAAGATTTTCATGTGATGATGAGGTGAAAGCAGCAGTGCATCAATGGCTATGTGCTCAACCAAATACATTTTTTGCTAATGGCATTAAAAAGTTGGTACGATACTGGGAAAAATACTTTGCAAAGTAAGGTGACTATGTAGACAAGTGCTGTGATTTGTTCTTGAAATTCTTAATAAATAAGATTTTATAAAGTGTGGAAACTTTTTGAAGAACCCTCATATGTAACTTCATTATACAATACAATCTTGTATCTCCTGCACACTTACACATCATCACCATTAATAATTAGTTTATATCAGAGGTATTCAACATACAGATTGCATGCTGCCTCCACTGGGCCCCATTGTATGGTCTCATTGTTCTTCACCGTAGTGTCCCTGCTGTCCCATACTGCAATACTCCACTGCTCTACATTATATATTCTGAAATGTTCTCATTTGAAAGCAAACAGCACACACATAACTATAAATATCTCTGATTAAAGAATATGAAAGATTTAAGTTTTAAGCTACTTCCATGGAAGAATAACAACTGATAACACTTTAAAAATTGAGCCAATATGACTACAACTGCTGCAGAAAGTACAGGCTGTCATAAAATTAAAGTTGAAAATGCTTAATTTAAGCAGACAGGAAACTTGTTTCATTGCATATCATCATCACACAACATTTGACTCTACAAATGCTGTATTCTCTTCTTCAGGGCCAATGTTTTCCAGGATTTCAATGTACAAGCTTTATATGAAACTAAAGGACAACTATTCGGTAGAAGACAGGCTCCCTAAGAACTGAGAAAGTGCCAACTAAATCCATATATCCCAGACACCTAATTATCTCATTGACCCGACCATGAGGCAGGGCTGTTATCAAGCTTGTTATTATTGTATTTTCGCTTCGGTGTGGTGCAGTGGTTAAGAGCACAGACTGGGACTCAGGCGATTTGGGTTCTAGTCTCCATGGCTCTCAGCCATGGAGCCAACTGGGTGATTCTGGGCCAGTCACAATCTCTCAGTCCAACCTACCTCACAGGGTTGTTTTGGGGATAGGACTGAAAGCAGGAGGAGGCGGATTATGTTAGCTACTTTGAGTTCTTTATAAGAAAAAAGAAGGGATAGAAACGAATAATAAAGCTCGCTCTCAGACAGGTAGAATTAGGGGAAATGCCTTCAAAGGCATGAGGTGTGACTATTTCCACCACATTTCATTTAAGAAATGGCATCATATTTGGCACTACCAAAAGTGGTATCCACATGATGAATCAAAGTATGTATAGAGTACTGGTCTGCTCCTGGCCCTTTACAAGCTGGCTTGCCCTAACCCTGATGTGTATTCGTACAATGCAGATGTGCACAGAGGAAGCCTTTGCACATGGCGCATGAATGCAGCCATGAGATCTGCAATCCCAGTTGCACTGAGTTCCAGGCCGGGCATGTGGTTGTCAGGTGCAACACAACAACTACCTCAATGTTGCGGTTTGTCAGCACGGCCCACCTGCTTGCTGCTCACGAATGAAAACAGCGCATGTCCTTCTTCTGAACAAGGCTCTGGAATGTTGCCGACAGCCTGACAAAAGTGAATCAAAGTAAAAGGAAGAGGAAACTCACAATGAAGAGACGCAGAAACCCCAGAGAGAGAGTAAAACCTTAGCGCTCAAGGAAAAAGCAGAAGTCGGAGGAGACAATTTCCTTCCATCTTTACTTCAGCAAAACTAGACCACCGCAGAAAGGTCAGAGTGAGTAACCCAGGAAGAAGCCCAGAAATAAAGGCACTTCCAGAAATTAAATGCACATTCCACGTCACATTCATTGTACCAGCCTTAAGTGACATCTCATTTCTTCTTCTGCTTTGTTGTACCTACCACCTTGCACATAACAGGAACTGAGCTTTTAGAGTTTTTTTTTAAAGCACACACAAATGCAAAACACTTTTCAATAGAAAAGGCTGATGCAAATCCACATTTTAAATCCCTGAAGAACTCTTTCTTAAAAAAGAAATGACTGTAATTTCATTTTACAGAGAAGCAGACGCTATTTTAAAACAGATTCCTTTAAAATGACTAATGTCTTCTAAGGTGTGCTAAAGCAGGGAAGCAATGTTTTGAATGAAAATGCAACTTTCAAAATTAGCTAGTTTGGAAACATGGAGTTCTAGAAGAACAACTGATCAAGCCATTTCTAGATTTTTTGGTACACTCCAATGTTCTAAGAGTACGATGCCTGGGATACAAGCACCAATACTAGTTTAAAGGTTAATTATGCTACTTGAGATGCGACCACCAGCAAAACAATATTCCAGAACACAAAGAAATAGCTAATAGAAAATAAATGTTTTTGCTGCTTCCTAAATAAAAACAACAAAAACAAAAGAGACCTGGAGATAATATCGGTGTAGGAAACTACCTGTGGATAATTTCACATGCAGAGGAAGCAGCCTAGAAGCAGCACTGCTTTGCTGTTCTTCGTGTATCAGAAAAGCAAGCTGGGATGCAGATGATATTAGCACACAGAAGGGGTACCAAGACATTTTAACAAATCTTATAAAATAAACCCACTGCTTCTCTAAAGTCTTTATACAAAGAGAGGTTCATGCTGTTAGTTTTTATTGGCAATGTGAAGCAGTAGCTTCATTCAATAATTTGATTACAAAATACATATTTTAAGGGTCATATTAAAAATAGATGATTTATTTTGGTTTATTTCAGTGGACTGAAGTCCACGTCGTCAGATACATACACTGTCACCCTCAGTCGGTAGATACTTACACCTGTAAGTCTAGAAAACCCTAAATTGCAAACAGTGAGGCCTAGAGGCCAGGAAATGTAAGAAAAGTGGACTTGTATTCAAGGCTCAAATGTAAACAAGACAAGTACACTTAATATTCACAGAAACAGTATTTTCACAGAGCATGTCCAGACAAGTAAACCATGCAGGTTTGACCAAGATGTGATGTAATCAAGTTTTGCTTCCAGGACCCAAAGGTGCTGTTTCTTTAGGTACCAAAAATGCAGTTCTACATGATGCAGATCATTTCTGGAGACTTCATCAAACCTAGTCAGTGCTACCTGAGCAACAGAGATCCTAGAAAGGCAAACAAATTAATCTGGAGTGAGCTATTTCATGCTGTATCCCTTCAGTGCAGAACTAACTATATTAAACTGCTAAGTTAAAAGTGGGGGGGCTTGCAAAACAAGCAGAGACACAAGGCAAAATGAATCATGAGACACTCCAGTGTGTGGGCTCAGACAGAGGTGAGATTCCTAGCAGTGAGCACAGATAAACCGTACCCAGCTCCTAAGGCCTGATGTCTCTTTTTGTCTTTCTTCTGGTTGCCCACTCTCCTTCACTCATGCCAGGGACAGGATAGGAGGAGTCAATCTCTCTCTTTTCCACATCTTGTTTGTATCAATTTGTGATTTTTGACAACAAATATGAGCATATATTTATATGAAGTTTTGTATGCATTTTCCCTCCTGCAGCCATCAGTCATCCAGTGCTCTCAGTATATTTTGGACTGCGAATACCCTAAGCTCCAATCAGAATACTAGAAACTATAGTCCAGCACATTTTAAGGGCATAGTCCTGTCCTAAGGAAGACATTTTTGCATTTTTTTATATAGAAAACAGTGTCCTTTAAGCGAGATCTTTCATAATGGCTTGTAAAACTATTCCTTGCAGGCCAAAGCTGTTTATTGTGCTTCGGTTGATTTGTACTGTATTCACTGTGGTAGAATCAAAGAGCATATTTCAAATCAATTTTACCCTTAAGAGATTAGATCTGTACCAGTTTCACAATAGAACTGCCACATCATAGTCTTTTTTCAATTAAAAAGGGGTTATACACCTAAAGACACCGGCTACTGTGCTAAATTTTGACACTCTTTCCCTGTACTATCACTTTATTTATTTATTTATTTATTTATTTATTTATTTATTTAAACATTTTTATGCCGCCCCATTCGCCGAAGCCTCGGGGCGGCTTACAACAAAAAATTTAAAATAACATTTTAAAATATATAATCTAGATGACCCTTGCCTCTCTGGCAGTAGAAGTTCAATTTGCCCGCTCTTCCCTGAACAGGGCAACCACTGAACTGTGGATGGGGTCTATCACAGGGACATCCCTTTAGCTATGGGGCTGCCCCGTAGCAGGTGCAAGAAGCCCTATACGCCACAGCTGTGCTTCTATTCGAAATGGGAGATGGCAATTTGTGCAAGCTCACATTGCTTTGATACATGCACAGAATGCCACTCTGCTATTACGGAGGAAGGCTCTGAGCCACAACTCCTAACATGGCAGGGCCAAGCAGGATGAAAATGGGCAGCAATAAAGGGTGCAGGGCCATGTGGATGTATGTAGGCATGCATGCATGCCTATTAAAGCACTGCCCTGAAGTCACCAACTTTCAGAAATGTGCACTGGACAACACCGAGTTTTATCCACCCTGCTGGTGGAAGGATTACTTTTTATAACCATAGAATTGTAGAGCTGAAAAGGGCCACCGAGTCCAACCCCCCGCCTGATACTAGACTCCAAGTTAAAGTATCCCTGACAGATGTCTGTCCAACTGCCTCTTAAACCCTATAATGTGGGAGAGCCCATGACTTTCATAGCTCACTGGTACCATTTTTTCCATTTTCTGAAACCACAGGAAGAATCCACCATCTCTTATACGGTTTCCACACTTCACCATGGCTTCTCTGATCATCCAGACTCAGGTTCTCCATTTTACCATTGCTGATACGGAAAAAGCAGTTCCTGGCATGAGTGGTCAGAGAAGCGGCTACATCAAGCATTTCATCACTGCTGCCCTCAGCTACTTAGCAGCAGTCATGTCATTGCTCACTTATTTCCATTGGCTGTGTGATATATCTTTCTCCATGTTTACTTTTGGAAACTGGGAGATGGTGCAAATATAAGATGGGGGGGATTGTGGCGAAACTCTTCCCTCCCCATTTGGTAAAAATCTCTGTGGGGGCTAGAAAAGCTGGGAAGCAGCAAAGGTATGCAGGTACATACTGAAGCGTTGTCAAATGTGTAAGGACACAGATTCAACAATTGCTCCAAATGGTTTGGCAGATTTAATCACATTTCTTGGGCAATAATTTGCTTTTCGCATGTTGTTGTGCATGTTTTACTCATGCAAATGAATCATGATTATGATAGTGCTTTGACATATCCCAAGTCAATTACTGCATGATTATACCAGCCAACTACCAATCCATGATGCATAAACCAACTACATTTCCACCTTCGCATTATCATCTCCTGGAGATAATAGCACGATATAGATATATAATAGCCTGCACATAGACTGGTGGAACAGCCGTGTTGCCTATCCTCTCCTACTCATCCTTAGTTTTTACCTTTAACTCTCACTGTGGCTGCCAGGGGAAACCATCTCAAGATGGTAGTCGATTTAATGGTCCCTCTATTAATTCAGGTAACCAATGCATCAGTATTCCTCACTGTTGCTACATCTTCTGTCATTTGTCCCTAGTTGCTATGTAGGATGTGATGAGTCAATGTCAAAAGAGGCGGCTAAGTGGCAGGCCTGGCTGCAATTTTCTTCTAAGCAGAGCAAACAAGAAAACCTCCCCCCTCCAATTATTACAGCAAATAATGATTTTTAAACTATACAGCTGAGAGATTTACAACAAGTTCTCAACATTGAACAGCAGAGATTCTCTGCCCCTCCGCGATAGTTCAAAAAATCTAGTAAAGTTTTATTTACTGAGCTTTGTCATCAGAAACATGGGAAGAAATCATTTGATACAAACTCTGGGTGATGGTACAACCTAGAAATACATAACCTATCAACATTTTATAGAGTACATAACATGTCAACATTTTATTCAGTAGCCCAAGATATTCTACTAGGATAGACAAAACAACCTTGTATGCTACCTGTTTATTATTATTACATTACATCATCCCTACCAGATACCATATTAATAATTACCTCATTATTGTCTTGAAACATTCTCCAGAATTTTCTTTGAAAATCTTTCCCTAGGAGATCAATATTAAAAAGTCATCTTATATATATGGTCACTCACCTCTCCTTTGCCACACAAATATGTAGGCTAGTACTCACAGACATTTTAGCATATCTAAACTCTAAATAGATAGGCTGACTCTAAATTCACTTATTCTACTGTTTGAAATAGCAAATTAAAACACTTTTCTTCAGGTTACAATAGGTAACTTCAAAAATGGATAAACTGTATGGAGAAGAATGCATGTGGAAGAAGCATGAGGTATCACAGCATGCTCCAGTTGCTCTTTAGCTGGGCTCAAGAGAAGGGAAATTACTCACTTTTGAACAGGACTAAAGCGTGTTTATGCAACACAAAATACTATGCCAGAACGCAGCTCATCAAAGGAACATGCCAACTCTGTCATATTGAGTAAAGTATGATGGCGCTAAACAAGAGACTAGTAAATATGCATATGAGCGTCAGGCCTGAGATTGTCAGCACTTCACACCCCTTTGCAGCCATTCCTGTTCAATGCTCAGAACTTTTTATGTGAGTTCTCCACTTCTCATAATGGTCAAACTATTGCCCTTGGGTCCATTCACAGAGTTATTTGCAAAGTTTTAATGCTATAAGGGCTCCGCCAATTGTTTTAAACTGTTTAACAATAACATGAATGAAAACAACTAAAATGACAATAATCAAACAAAAGCTAAATTAAGTTGGCAACAAAACAACACAACAGACCTAACAACTGAACCATGTTTGACTCAAGGCACAGTGAGGCCATGGGAAGCGTGCCCAGCAAGGGGATGCTTCCCATGCAAGCCAACAACAGCAGAGCTGCAGACCATCACTTTTTCCCCACTGCTGTGCAAGACAGTTAAACAGCACAATTTACATATGTCACAATTATAAAAGTAATTCCAGACTACAGTGAAAACTACTGTTGATTCAGAGTCTTCTTTGACAGAAGACCTATAAAGTCTAAGCAAATCTAAATGACTCAGTCTGAATAATAATCCTGACCCAAAAGGGATGCTCCTCTTTGAGCAACCATCCCCCCCCCCCACACACACACACCCACCATCACAAAAAGTGCTACTCCATGTCTTCCTGTGCCATGAAGGCCAAGGAACTGCAGATGCAGGGAAGCATAGGGTGGCTGGGAGCTTTGACCAGTTGCCTCAGTAAGACAGGAACATGTTGCCTTTCTCCTTCCCTTCTTCACACAATAAGCAAACATTTCACCCACCGGGAACATGAAAAAAGGTTAAAGCATTTGTGCACTGTATCATGGACTGCAGTAGGATGCACTTGCATTTCTGAAGCAAATGGACAGCATTCCCCATGTTCTTGTATTGCATTTGCAGAGATAGTAAACTGCTGCTTGAGGCACCAGTGGGCATGAAGCATCACTCGGTTTCTTCAGAGTACAGACAAGCATTTGCTCTGCTCTGCGGTGGTGCTGTGCAGCTGGCATGTGCAAACATGCAACACCAGCAGTTCTGAAGGACAAGGACACACATGTCTTCTGCACAACTCAAAGTTCCAGGTTGCCTCAGAGGTTGGCTGCAATCCTCAGAGGAGCTGGGAGGAAAAGAATTTTCCCAGGACCAATGTATTGTTTTCTGGCTCAATGTAAAGCATTGGGGCGTGGACTGGTTTTGAAAGCACAATTGAGACCCATTTGATCTACGTACAAAAGACCTTCTTCTGGTAGAGAGGAAAACAGCTAGAAATGGTAATATACAGTGCCCTGAATGCCTGGGCACCCTGTGGAGACCAGCTCAGGAACTGATATTATGTGTCTAGCTGCACCTACTACTACAGCAATGGAGACAATATTGCTTCATTTGCCCTCAGTAATGATGGTAACTACCAAACGTGATTGGCTGTGTATAACCGTGATGTCATATTTGTGAAGTGAGCCTTCATTGACTGGGACTGCAAAGGGAAGGAAAAGTAAATAGTTCAGAAGATGGGAGTGGGATCGGGAGAGGCAGAGGGAGAGGGAGCCAAGTGGCTGAAGCCATGTTGTCTTTTAAAGCCCCAGCATGATACAATTCGGTCAGGAGGAAGAGGCAGAATTTCATATAGCCTTGCTAAATAAGCTTGACTGAAAAAGGATATTCATGAATGGACACGAAAAACTTATTTGTGGCAGAAATACACCTTGAAGAAGCTGATTTATCTCCTTGTAGTTCACCTGTAGCCTTGCTTTCACATTAGTTTATACAATTAGAAAGTTCAGTAATGGAAAACCTACTTCAAAAGTGAATTTAACTGTCACTAGATCAATCATAAAAACGTAAGAACATAAGCTGAGCCATGTTGGATTTGACCAAGGGTCCATGTAGTCCAGCACTTCATACATGCAGTGGTATATCAGTTGCACACAGGATCCTTCAAACAGGATGGGTACGAGAAGTACCTGAACCAGCCTAATCTTGGAAACTAAGCAGGGTCAGGCATGGTTAGAATCTGGATGGGAGACCTGGTTCCTGCATTAAGCAGGGAGTTGGACCCGATGGCCTCCTAGGTTTCTCCAGCTGTATGATTCCCTAATATGATTCACCTCCACCTGCCCAAGCTCCTCAGCAACTTATGTATGCAGGCATGCCACCTCTTGTAAAGAAGATGGCACACAGCCAGCAAGGCCTGTAGCCAATGCTAGCTTTCTCCCTCGTGCATCTGTCCAATCCCTTTTCGAAGCCATCCAGATTGGCATTCATCACCACTTACCATGGCAGTGAATTCCATAATGATATATGGAGAGCCAGGGTGGTATAGTGGTTATGAGTGTGGGATTGGGTTCTAGTCTCCACTCAGCCATGGAGCTTGTGATTTTGGGCCAGCCCCAAACTCTTGGCCCAACCTACCTCACAGGGTTGTTGTTGTTGTTGTGGGAATAAGATGGAGATGAGGAGAATTCTGTAAGCCATCTTAAGTTCCTTGCTAGGAAAAAAGGCGGAATGTAAATATAATACATAATAAATAAATGAACAAACAAACAAACAGTATGCTGTGTGAAGAAATAATTCCTCTTACTTGTCCTAACCTATGAATCATGGGATAACCTCAGGTTCTAGTGTCATGGAAGAGGGAGTAAAATCTCTCCTTCTCCAGTTTCTTTGCATTATGCGTTATTTTAAACATCTCAATCATGTCTCCCCTTCCTCACCTTTTTTAAGACAAACAGTCCCAATTGTGGTAGCCATTCCACATGGGGGATGCTCCAGCCCCTCAGTCATGTTTGTTGCCCTTCTCTGTACTTTTTTTCAACTCAATAATGCCCTTTTTCAGGTAAGGCAACCAGAACTGAGCACAATAGTCTAAGGATATGTAAAGGGAGTGTGATCTTGGCAGCTCTATTTTCTATTTCTAATTATGTTGCTAATTATGCCTAACATGGAATTTGCTGTTATTCTTTACTCCAATGGAGGCTGTTCCAAAATGAATTATTCAATATTCCTTCTGGGTCCTCATTTATTACATTTCTACACCACTTAACAGCTCAGGGGTGGCCCAAACCAAGGCTCACCAGTTGCATACAGCTCTGTGGCTTGCAGAGAGGCCAAAAAAGCCAATACTATAGTAGGTCCTTACTGGCTTCTGGCATGGAGTGGGGAAAGGGCAGGGTAGGATGTGCCTGATCAGGCAAGGTGGAGAACTGAGGCCAAGGCCAGTGAGAAACCGAGCTGCTTCCTCCACAGGCCCTGCAGGAGCTGAGGGGACTGCATGACAGCTGCACTCCCAGGAGGACTGGGTCCTTGCCAAAGCTTCTGGCATGGCGGCTGGCAATACGATCTCCAGCCACCTCTGCTGCCAAGCGATGTTTTGCACCCGAGTTCCTCAGGCAGCGGTGTGTGGCCGCTCAGTTTCCTCCAATATTCAAGGCCCACTCCAAAAGGATTTTAGTCATTTTGTCTTAAAGGCATCACAGTGCCCTAACTGAAGTTTGCTCAGCAATAAGTCTTACTATGTTCAGTGGCACTTGCTCCTAGGTAAGTGTGCATGGAATCGCATTAGCTGAAATGCATGTGAATTGATCAGTCAAGCAATTTTGTCAGAAACAGTCAATGACTCATAGCCAAGATGGAGACTCACAAGACCTCCACAAGCAGTAACTAAGTCTGATAATTGCAGCAATGCCTGTTTGGTCATAAATAAATATTTGTTCATGTCTTGCAGCTCTCAAACATCTGGCTCATACATTCACTGTATGTGGCTCTTCTGTTGAGCAAGTCTGGCCATTCTGTAACAGCTGAAGTTCTCTAGGCAGCTCATAATAATTAAAACCATAAAATACAAGGCAATAAATTCCAAACTACAGTATAAAAATGAAAATAATTAACTGAAGGGAACCTAGCCACAATGCAAAGGTTTTTGAAATGCAATGCAAGATTTAAATCATTTACTTATGAACTGGGAAACTGGCACCAAAAAAGAACACCATAAAGGCCACAGGTGAACGTTGGTAGGAAATTTATTCTACAGTAAGGGGTGCCACAGCAGAAAAGGCTCTCTTCTTAGTAGCCACTCACTGTACTTTCTTTCATACTGTACTTGCAAAGAATGGTTGATGAAGTTTATTCCTAGGTGCCATGCAGCTGCATATGGGAGCAGACAATCCTTCAGATAACTTAGCTGAGTTATAATATGTTTAGTTCTATTTGCATTACCCTGCACTCAGAGCAAAATTTCCACACCATTTCCACTTGCAGCTAAAGTGCTTTCAAGGTAACAGAAATAAATGTGTCTCCTTACCAATATTACCTTAGTCTTTGAGCATGGGAAAATACCATTTGCTGCTAAACCACTGAGGGGAAGATTTTTTTTGCCATCCCTTCGATCAATAACTAACTTGAAGAATGTCACCTGGATACAACACAATCAGATGACATATGTTAGCACAGTGTATTCCTACTACTAAAACCCCCTTGCATAGAAAGGGTCTGAGATTCAACAGTGGGAGAGGCACTGAAGTTTCCTCTCAAGTTACTGAGACCTGTAGTCTTTCCCTTAATTATGGCAAAGGATCTCAGAGAATTGTCTAGCATTTCAAACATTTGCAGATGCAAAGGAGTACCAAAATACTTCGACAAGATTGCCATAGTGAGGTCAGAAGTATGGAATTGTGGCACTCAGGTATACACTAACCTATGGAGACCCCGAGACCCAAATTTGAGACAGGGATCAGAGAGGAGTGGGGCCTGCTGGGGAATAAGGCCAGAAAGACTGGCTCAATGTCCAGTGGTCCTTTGCCATGAAGGTGCATCATGAAGAACTGCTACCCAAGCAAGCTTTGCCGGAATTTAGCCACCTGAGGCAGAATTTAGCAAGGGTCACCATTTTCATCACAAATCAAAATCTGACTAATCCAAGCATTAAAACCCAATCAGATTAGAGGAACAGTTAATGAAAGTGATGACGTGGCAAAATAGAACTGTTTCTATGGTTTTCAGCACTTAATTATGCCATGGTTTTAATTTGGTTTTATGTGATGGAATCTGTTTGCCTTTGCTGCAGGTTCTCTCTTGATTTTATTAACTTTAACTAAAGTTCTTCCCTTGTTTTAATGCTTGCATTAAGTTTATTATGATTATATATTACCCATAGAACTTTGGTTATTGGGCATTTCCAAAAATAGACTGATCCAAGAGAACAAAATGCCAGAATCTCTGAACTGCTCCTCATGTCTTATGGGGCCATCTTTCCAAATTAGGCAATTCTTGCTTCAACAGAACTGCTCTTGAGCATTTCTATCTATTCCACAGAACAATTTAATTTAATAGAATCAATAAACAAATGTTCAAGGACCCTTATATTGGTTCCCCAATTGAAGAATGCAGCACCATAATCATTGGAACTGTGCCAACATGAGTAAGAAATCCCACCAAAACTATAGGAGGCTCTATTAACAATTCAATACTAAAGTTGTTCCCTGCTGAGGTGCTGCAGATGGACCGTAAAGAAACATTTGTAGGATATGGTATGTTCAATCTGATCAGTACAGGAGCCGAGTTTGTTGGCACAACGCACCTCTGACACTTCAGCAGAAATAAATTTTGCACAGGGAGTAAGGTTTGAACTTTATTTAAGGTTCCATCCAACATACAAACATTAAGGCTCAGTTGCTTTAAGTAGTATAAGGGTGACACCCACTTTTGAGAGATCCCTAGCATAATCTTCCTTTTAAATTTGCTTTTGTAAACACGCTTCTGCAATGCAGCTACTACAGTAGGAAAGCAAGGTAATCAATACCTCAAGACAAACACTGCCACTTGTACCCATTCCCTTCCATGTGTTAACACAGAGTGCAGTTATAATTTATGGACCAGTTCAGACACCCTGACAACCCAGAGCTGCTTCACACCTTGGGTACTGCCTGATCGGTCCTGCTGCCAGCACGACCGGCTAACAAAGCAGGGACACTCTGTGTGCCACGTGTGAAGCAGGAACTCTATCTTGCCCAGGGAGTTGGAACCCAGAGTTCCTGATTCTCACATGGCACCAACCAACCCAAGACGGGTACACCACTACATCGTTTAGCTATTCCTGCTTACAGCAAATAAGATCAGACAGCCTGCACCAGCACAATGCTGTGTTTCCATAACATCCAAGCCAGCCCCATTGGCATTAAACAATGCTATAGGAATGCTCCTGAAGACTGAATGGCACAACGGTAGGATTCTCATCTGATTTTGTAGCACAAATAGAAAAAATACATCCCTTTACCACCGAGTCGAAAATACCATGTTTGACATTTGCCACCCAAGCCTTCATTTTTCACACCCCCTTTTAAATCATTATGGAAGCCATTTGTCCAGTGTAATCCCACCTAGATTCAAACTTTCTAACAACCCTCTAGGACATCTGTTGTTAGTTCTTCATTCTAAACATCATGATGCTACACAAATCCTGAGACTGGCGAGGCTACTGTTGCACCGTTAACATCACACTTACTACCACCACCTGCAATTTCCAAAGGAAACAGCTCTATGCTGTTGACTTCTCCCTTATTCAAAACTGTACACAGACTTATAGGCACATTTTGAGAGACTGTTCCAATTCCATCCCAGGAAGCCATGCTAGACAGACAGGGAACACGGAAAGGGAGAGGTCACACTACAAGGAAACAGGAGAAGCAGCGTTTGAAGCAAATTACTCCGGCAGATTTTGCTCAGCTCTGGATGGATCTGCTAATAAAGTTCAGGCATCAGGATACAGAAGATAAACGAAAGCAACTAATATTTGGAGCAAGTCAACCCAAACGTAGTGCTTGTTATCTCCACTCAAGTTGGCAGGGACCCTTCTTAATAAAGTTATTTTACATGATGTATGTTCAGCTGTATATATACTTTCCTGATTGTCAACACAAAGGTCAGAGGCTGCTCTCCATGGATGTCATACACATACATGTGATTATTTTTATATTTGTCTATTCATGTAGCAGAAAAATTAGGCTATACAAAGAAAAGGAATGAAGAGGGTAAATCATGTGAAGAAGCAATGTGAAGAAAATGATAAAATAACACGTTCATAAGAACTGCATTAATAAAAAACTGTTCCCACATTATGAAGCAATATTTTCTAATTATTTATCAGTATAAAAAAGGCATGTGAAAACCCCAAGGTTTTCAGAGCATAGTAAGAAAATGTAAAACGGGAATCACGTTGTCATGGTGATTCTCCAATCATTATGCACTTCAGATTTAAAAAAATGCAAAGAAAAGCCTAGGTTTTTATTGCCATTGCACAAGTCAACCACACATTGTCTTAGTTTTACAAAAAAAACTATTAATGTGTAAAACTATGCATATAAAACACCATTCACAGAATCCAATAATGCATTCAAACAAAGGTACATAATTTTCTGAAAAGTTACTGACACACTGATTTTTGGTCTCCAAAGGTCCTAACGCAATGACCTTGGATAAGCAATCTAACATATCTTATACATGACTAAAACACAATTTATAAAATTGTGCAAATTTAATGCTCTGCCATTTTGTGTCTACTAAAAAGACAAGATTAAACTGATTAGGGTTTAAACAGGAAAGCCTCAATACCTAATACAATCTTTTAAATAATAATATCATTGATCCAGGTAATTAAATGAAGAAAAAAAAAAGGTAAAGACAGGCAATATCTAATATTGTTTTGTGCACACAAAATCTGGGATAGCACTCAATACAGCTGTGAATTTGCCTTTTTTCGTTTACTTTAAAAGACAATACCACAACAATGGAAAATCCCTGACATCTATTAAGAAACCATTTTCTAAACAATTCTGGCATATACATTAAAAGATCTACCAAAGAGAATGAAAGAGATTGAGAGAGAGACTGAGAGAGAGAGAGAGAGAGAGAGAGATTTGCATTAGACCACAGCCTGAGAGCTTACCCGCTATTCACCAGCAAAACCCAGCTAGCCATCTGCCCATTTTTTTTCCTTGAAATGGATTCAGGGAATTGCTCTGTTGACTTCAAGGAATGATCATCTGATAACACCTACCCACAAAGTTAATCAATTAATTAAAATAGCTTTTCCTTAGTAAGCAACGGGCTGACAGCAGGTCATATGAAGGTTGGCTCAGGAGTTCCTTCATTAGTGTCTCTTCAACAAACAAATTGTCCATCCAAAATGCTGCTTATATTGATATTCACTCAGAAGCGGTAGAAATACACTGAGCCCTTCACAATGCCAGCTTGCATGATGAAAGAGCAAAAGTAGTTTTCAGGCTGCAGAATGCCTTAAAAGGGTTACCATGGAAATAAATGTGGAAAGGGGAGGGGGCTCCCGGGATGACAAATGCGGCTTCTGAGCCGAGGCTGAATGGGGGCTGTGAAAGAGGCAGAGACTATTTTACTATTACGGCTAGGATTAGACTTGTGTTTGAGTTGGATTCCAATTGCTTCACTATGAGGATGAAACGGGGCTGTTTCTTTTTAAGAGACAAGGACTTGCCGCAGAAACATGGGATGAAGGTCTTCAGGCCAACTGCTGCTCTCTCTTGCCATCAGGAACTGGGACACCTGAAAAGTGCTTTATTTGCATTTCCACAGAGGAGTCTTTGTCCCAATTACCACGTTTTAAAATAACAGTGCCAGAGAGACTGAGCTTGCTGCAGAATTAGATAGATGCAATTATGGGGATGGGTTAAATCAAGAGCATGGGTTTTGGTGCTGAAATGCTGGTGCTGACAGTTGCAAATGGATACCTGAAGTCCTCTTTTCTACAGAAAAAGTCACTGTGTTCCAAAGCAAAAGACCCAGTTTTACGAGTCACATACCCTCTCCACAACAGCTGGCATTAGGGTTGTGTTCAGAATAGACAACATCACCAGCCCAGGCTGGTTCTTCCATTAAGCATCAGCTGAAACCATTCATGTTGGTTCAAGATACCTCCAATCTTTCTTTAAAAAATTGGTTCTTTCAGTTTGCAGGCACTGATTAAATGCCTGGGGGAGAAAGAATCATAACACAGAAAGAGACATAAGCCTCTGAATGTTATAACACCCATGCCACAACAATACTGCATAGCCAAAGCATAATTTATCTATGCTTTGTAGCTAAAATATCTGTGGATACACAAAATATTTGATGCCATTTATAACTTGTTATTGCACAAGCTATAAACCTCCAGAGGAAGGAGGGTCTGAGAGAACCCCTCTGATGTCTTGTCTGTAACGAAGAAGTGGAATTAACTATATCAGTCATCTCTGACCTGCTGCCCTCCATATGTCTCAGGACAACAAATTCCATCATGCCCTGCCAGTATGTGCAATGGTCAGGGATCATGGAAATTATACTGCAACTTCCCGCATCCTGATGCCATTAAGATGTGTTAGACTGTACAAAGAAAGACCACACTATGTTACTTAAGGCTTTGCATCTTTCTAAAAACGAATGACGCTACCAACTCAGACCATCTTCTATCCTGCCTTAAAAAAAAAAAACAAATTCAAGGCAGATTACAAAATAAATCATACAATAAATATAGTAACCAATGTCTCCTACACCCATATGTTTTATTTGTCCCTAAAGGAGTAGCACAACCATCCCCATTTCCAAATAAACTCTTCCATGTGCCTTCACGTCTCTGAAGTAAGGAGAATATATCTAAAGGCCATGTTTTTCCATCTCCTCACCACATGCATCAACTCAAATCCATGGAATGCACGCAAGGCAGCATCTGCAGAAAAAGAGACATTGGTATGGAAGGGGACCAGATACTGGGCAAAAAAATCTTTCCAATGTTATCACTTCCATATGGAATCTGCCACAAAGAAGCAGTTATTTGTTTCTGCAGTTATCAGAATGCAAAAACAAATCCAACCTTTCCCAGAGCATTACCACTTTCAAAGACTGGACAGAAAGAGTTCCAAGCAATTAAAAACCCAGCTAGCTGAAGAGATGCATTTAGTGGTCCTACTGTCCTACAAAATCCTAACCAAGGGTGGGGGAACACTTTGGCAATAGTTATATGGGCTTGTCATGTCAATAACATCCTATGGGACCAAACAGAAGCTTGACTAAATGGGTAATGGGGCCAGCAGCATTACTACTTAAAGCTATGACAGTCTAACACAGCCTTCCCTAACCTGGTGGACTACAACTCCCAGAATTCCCACCCAGCAGGCCACTGGCTGGGAATTCTGGGTGTTGCAGTCCAAATGTGTCTGGAAGGCACAAGGTTGGGGAAGGCTGTTCTAGCACAGAAGAGACAGACCTTCAAGCAATGAATGGATGGCAGTTTGTCAGAGAGTTGAAGACAGATGTCACTGCAGACAGAACACATTTTGGGATTTAATGCCAAGCACTGGTCCTTCATCAAACTGATCGTGTATGTTTCTCAAGCTCCTCATGCCTTAAATAGATGACATTAGCTCCCAGAAGCATGACCAGTACTACTACAGTAGCATCCTTTTGGCAAGGCTGGGTAATTACTTTCCTCCTTCCGCCAGCCCAAAAATACCCAAAGCATTTTGTTTGTTTTAAATTAAGCATGTGAAAACATGAATCATGAAATCCTGGGGCTGGAGGGAAGAAATGCAACTTCCCTCTCCCTTTCAGCCCTGCCCCACAACTGCATCATCTTTAAAGGGTTGTCTTATAAAATAAATCAACTGAAATCATACCACAACTACAGTCCACTATGGCATATTAAGCCACATCTGGCTGTGGTACTGCAGCTGCCCTACTGGATATTCAAGCTGCTGTGGGCAGTAGCCTGGAGTGTCATGCCAGGATATTTATCTGTTAAAAACCACAGCATAACCCTGCAACAGCACATGGGTTGACCAGGTTTGTATGGCACAGCAACCCACAGTGGTTTGTTCAGCTTGTTTGTATCAGAGTAGCTTGTCATGTTCTCCAAACTCAACACAATGATTTAGGCAGTGGTTAACCATGCACAAACCACCCTATAGCACGTTGTTGATATTGTTCTCTTGCAGGGGTTTGGACTCAATGGCTCTTTGGCCCCTTCCAACTCTGCTATTCTATGATTCTTACATTACATTGAGCCACAGTCGATTGTCAACATTGGTGGTTACAGGGTAGCTTAGGATGGTCCAAATCCAACATGGCTTTTTCCATTGTGGGTTGGATGTTGTGTGGTGTTGCATTGTGTTTTGAAATCAAACCAGCCTGAGAATCCATGGCTTGTAGCAGGATTGTTTAGGTGGTCCATTCTCAGGATAGCTTGTCATGATGCCCAGATAAGACAGAGTTGCTTCTGCATCACTTCTCTAAAATAGCTAGAGAGTAGTCTGGCAAGAGTGGTGGTGGACTCTGCTGGCTGCTTCTTACGATCTAGATAAGTGTTATCTCCTCAGTCCTGAAATAACAGCAGTCATTTAACTGCTCTACTTGGGTGCCTCCCTAGATCACATCCCCTTTTCCCTATTTTGGGGAGGTAAATACACACTTAATGGAATTTTCTTTATATTTAAGGCAATTTGCACAAATTTAGGTTTTGTTTTGTTTTTTTAACCTTTAGGGATATTTGTGCAAGTTTAACGTATTTTCTATTTCAGAGAAATTTGCACGTATTTCACTTCATGTATTTATTTTAATGGGGGAGTATAAATCTATCAAAGCACAGTAATTACCATGTTTTACTGCAGTAATTTCTGTGTTAAGCAAAGCAGTTATTAAGCCGTAGTAGATTTCCACAATCTCTCCAAAAGTGGGGGAAAAAATCATGTTAGCAAATCTACCCAAAGGTAGAAAAAATCTACAAAAAGGCTCTCCACTCCACTAATAAATACAAATGTGCCCATTAATAGAAAAGCAGAGGACAACCTGTGGAGGTTTTGCTACAAAGGCCCATGAGATATATTCCAGAAACAGGAAGAGTAAGGGGGCAGAAGCCATGGCAAGCCAATGTTGGTTTCTTACATTGCCTCAACCCAGCCATGATATTTCACCATGGTAAGTTTGGTCTTTAAAACCATGGGAGAAAACAAGGGTTTGTTCTATGGTTTCTCTTTATCACCATGGATTGCTTTGTTGTCTGAATCCAAGATCATGGTTTCCATGATCCTGATATGCAACTACCACAAAGTCCCCTGGAAAGAGCGGCAACTGAAAGAGTTACTCCAGCCAACTAAACCCTTTGTGCAGATCAATGAGAAAGAAGTAGGCAACATAGTCAGGGAGTGATGCAGCTTGGAAAAGAACTTCAAGTGCAGTGGCTGATGGGATACATGCCAACAGTGGGAGGCCTAAGCAGGGAGAACTAAAACCATGACAGCACAGCAGCCACTTGATTGTCCGTTGAGTACCTCATAGCAGAAAACACAAACCACAGCAACTACACAGGGTTGCTTGCCGTGCAGTGTGAACCCAGTCAGTGTCCGACTGGCTCTCGGGAGTGCTGTGAGTTTGATCGCTGTTTTCCCCTTATCAGCCAAATTTCTTTTATCTTCCCTGAGCAACTTTGAAGAAAATGGCTATTCTTCCTATATAATCAGAATGTGATTTAGCAATGACAGTTATATAGCAGTGTTCATCTTTCTAGCGTGATTAAGGTGTCTAGATGTGATTGCCTTGCCTCTAGGTAACTCGGCAGCCCAAATTCAGAACTGTGGTGATTTAGAAGATGGGATTTAAGTTTCCGCCTTCTTGTTTTCATGCTTCACTCCCCCTTCCCTGCCAATGGAAGGTTTAAAAGGGGTGGGGGAGACACTGTGCTTTGCAAAACCTACACCTACACACACACACACCATATATATCTATGGTTCAGCACAATGATCTGGTTTCTATACCATGCTAAACTACAGTACGTTGCAGCCATGGCTATAGCAGAGGGTCTTAGCAAGAGGTCCGAGCCAAGCATGGCTTTGCATGCAATTTGCAAACAAGGTCAGCAGCAAGGTATATTTCCCTATTTTATTGCAATGACTGATAGTTAAATTGGCAAAGCAAGAAGAAGCTGCATATACTCCCAGAGTAATTACACCCCAAGAAGGAGGGTGTAATTTCAGCCACCCCTTTCAGAGTTCATGGTCAAGCGCTGAAGTGGAGGTGGGTTTTGACAGCTGAAACATGAGAAGTGGTATTCCCACTCACGCAGAGGGCATACTGATTTGACTGCTTCTGTACTAGCTGCTGTCTTACCAATGCAACTTAAGGACGGAAACTGTAGTTCTAGGCATGCACACGCTTGCAAAAAAGTGATTTTTCAAAAAGAAATCACAACCCATTTGTACCAACTTAACACGCTTTCCCATTGTGAATCCCATTCGGACAGAACTGGAAACCTGGAAAACAGGGCAGCCAAGTGTTAGAACAATCCAGCAAAGGGGTCACCACAAAGCAAAAGGCTGCGGGGGGGGGGGGTCCTCCAGAGGGGATCTGAAATGCAGCACATTAAAATGGTGGCCTGTGCACTATTTGCCTTCTAGTGTTCTCATACCCACACTGACACGTATGTGTAAAATTGCCTCATAAGAATCTGTTTAATGTGGTGACATCTTTGTGGAACTCTCCTGCAAACAAAGGCTTTTCACAAATCAACACTTGAAGGACCAACGATAAAACAGCAAGAAACACCTGTACAGCCCAAGTGTGGATTCATTTGGAACTGCTACAGTTTAAGAAGTGTCTTCTCAGCATTGCTCCAAACAGAAATCAAATTTCTGTCGCAGTGTTAATGCAAGTGTTCCCTCTTACACAGATCCTGAGGATCAAGCTGGCATTAGAACCAAAATGTAGATCAGGTCTTGGACATGTAGACTGAATCAGTCAATCAAGGAAGACATTCAGACAAAGCTTGTTGACTGCTTGCTCCTATTTTCTCTTCTTCCTTAAAAACCTGTGCAACTTGTACAAAAGGAATTCTCCTATTAATTAAAGTAACAATGTTTCCCCACACCCACCCCATTCTCCTGACCAGGTTGCCACCCAACAAAAGCTACAGCTGATGAAACACGCACATGCTGTTGCTTGTTTCCTGACTGTCACAGCAAGATGACATCACTCCCAATCAGTTCTCCTGCCACTGCCGGGAAGCTTGTTGGATTCATTCAAGGTGCCAATGATCACATTTAAAGTCCATCACGCCTGCCGAACAGAGCCTTCACACTATTGGTGCTCTGCGGTTCTAGCTTTGCTCCTAGTACTTTTGCTACATGAAATTAGATTTTTATTCAAAAGAAGCAACACTTTAAGTCTCCAAGGCTTTGGAACAAATTATTTGGGAAAAATCAGGTTGTTCTTCCCTCATCGAGAAGAGGATATACCAATTTATTCCAGAAGGCTTTTGACTGATTTAGGTCAGGTTTTTCATTCTTGCTTTTTATTGGTGATACTGGTTTGTACTGTTTTTATGTGAGCTACCATGAAGTGTGTGTGTGTGTGTATATAAAGTAGCTTCAACCTCAGTTATTAAATTCCAGGTTGAATTAATACAAAAGAAATGGGTGTGCTTCAGCACTTGATTGCCCTGATGCATAATCTGTACTGGGGATAAGAAGCCACTGTTGCAATACAAGTTAGAGAAACAGAATGGTTTCCTATAGGTAAAGGTGTCAGACAAAGGTGTATTTTATCTCCCCACCTGTTCAATCCGTACACAGAACACATCATAAGGAAAGCTGGATTTAGATCAGAGAAAGAAGGAATAAAAATTGGTGGAAGATAAATAAATAATTAAGATGATACCATACTATTGGCAGAAAGCAGCAATGGATTGAAATAACTCCTGATGAGAATAAAAGGGGATGGTGCAATAGCAGGTCTGCAGCTGAACATTAAGGAAGCAAAAACCATGATTACAGAAGAATTACATTACTTGAATGTCAACAATGGAGAAACAGAAATTGTGAAAGACTGTGCCCCAGATCAAATCAAGTGAGAACATGGAACAAGCTAGAAGCTAATGTGATGAAACTGAGGCTGATGCATTTCAAGGGAAGGCAAGACCTCCTGAGAAAACAATCACACTAGTGCGAGTTGAAAGGAGTAGCAGCAGCAAAAACACAGAAGAGAAAATACAAGATGGATTTCATAAAAGAATCCATCACCTTGAGTTCACAAGGGCTGTGTAATGTTGTCAAAGACAGGGTATTTGCCATAAGTCTGAGACAATTTGATGGTGCATAACAACAACAAACTCTATACTGGGCTGCCCTTGAAGACAGTCTGGAACCTGCAATTAGTGCAGAATGCAGTTGCCATGCTGCTGACAGCAAGGAGGAGGTGGGCCTGTATCACACCCATTTTGATGCAGCTTCACTAGCTCCTTGTCCACTTGCCGGCTCAATTCACAATCTTTACCTTTAAAGCCCAATGTTGTTTGGGATCTCAGTATCTTCCCCTGTATCGCTCTGCCTGTACACTGAGCTCTCAATATGAAGCACTTTTCCAGCTGCAATGGAATGGAACAATGGCTCGTTCCAATACAATATTCCTGATGCCTATCATGATATTAATTTGGCACAAGCAAAGGGCCCCTGTATTTTTCAAGTAAGGATTACTGAGGTAACATATACAAAATTGTTTTGGATGTATTAAAACATCTATAAATAGTGGTTGTAAAATGAGACTATTGTATTCACAATCACTATCTATGCATGCAAAACCTGGACAGTAAAGGAGCTGTCAGGAGGAAAATTAATGTGTTCAAAACATGATGCTGTGGAAGAGCTTCGTGAATACCCTGGACCAACAGTAGGAAGAATAAGTGGGTCCTAGATCAAATCAAGCAAGAACTTTTCCTGGAAGCAAAAATTACAGAACTGTCATACCTGGGACACATCATGAGAAGGCAAGACTTCCTGGAGAAGACAACCATGCTGGGGAAAGTTGAAGGCAGAAGAGGAAAACAAACATGAGATGGTTTGACTTCATAAAGGAAGCCATAGTTTACAAGAGCTGAGCACGGCTATGAGGGCAGGATATTTTATAGGGATTTTATTCCTAAGCTAGAGGTAATTTGACAGCACATAACAAGAGCAACAAAACAAGAAAAAAGACGCTTACTGAAATAGCCAAGTAAAGGATTGTTAAACTTTGAGATGCTCTTCCTAAAAAAAGTGTTGTCCAAATAAACTATAAGAGCAGGATGGCTAGAGTTTAAGACAAGAAAATAAGAAGCAAATTTTGTGCAAACCCACCAGATTTGCCATGTAATTCATGAACATTGGCAATGTGAGCTTGAGGAGTAAAAAAAGAATTTTCATCAAAATGTAATGAGCCAGGAAAACAAGACAAGGAAAATTCAAGACAAGAAGCTTGTTACCAGAAGAAGAAAATGACACAACTATTTTTGTTGTTGTTCAACTTTGTCATATGCCTTTATCTACCCTAAAACATTTGGCCTCATTTTCTGTGGTTTTAGTGAAGCTTAAAAACAACATCATTAGTTATTTAGCATATTTACAGCAAATTACGTACTTCCGTGCCTCTGTGTCTCCTGTTGAAAGGAAGGAGGGCTGGAATTATAGCTACTGGTACTGACAGTGTCAGCTTAAACAACAATGCAGCTGGCTGATTTTAGCCCCTGGACTTAATGATTTGGGGAATGGGGATTAGATGGCCACATGCACTGCTTCATTTATGAAGCACACCTTTAACCATTCTCCCTACCCCCCACTCCATGCCTACCATTTCAAGTTCCACAACTCTTCATACATTCCTAATAAACAAAACAGAACCCTGTTTTCCACCCAGCTTAAAAATATGATTTTTTTTAATTCCAGTATCTAATTGTAGATTTAAAATAAGTTAAGTAGTTGCTGTACCCCTGTTCTTTGAGACATATATTTTGTCTTACAGTTTGTGTTTTAAATACTCTGTGACCATGTAATAAATATGATGATGACAAAAAACAAGGTTTGGGCAGGGTTACTTTTTTCCACACTAAAATGGTTTAGGAGCAAACTGAACTTCCAGCATGCAAACAGATATTCCATGTAGCCTGAAGGGCCTGATCATGCCTCATCTTGGAAGCTAAGCAGGGTCAGGACTGGTTGGAATCTGGATGGGGGACTTCAACGTTGTGAACCACCCAGAGAGCTTCGGCTATGGGTGGTATAGAAATATAATTAATAATAAGATATCACAATAGATGTGTCCATCAGACAGATCAATAACTCTTTAGTTCCAAATGTTTGGCTGATGTCTCTTTGGTGAACACACCACTAGAGGGCACTGTACTTCCATGCATATATCACTAGTAAAGGCAATAGTTCCAGGTTAAAACGCCACAATATACAAATTTGCTTGAAGGCACACTTTACTTTAAAGAGAAATAAGAAAACTAGTGTCTGTGAAAAAGCAGGGCATAATGTTCCATAGCACAGCATTAGCCCATGCAATTCTTCGCCACAGCATGCTGCGATGGTGGCCACCAAAGGTTTAAAAGATTCATGTTATAATTGAGAATGCAGTCTTTTAGAAGGCTACTGACATCAAAGCAGCGAGCACATCTTCCATGTCAAATAGCTACCAGTTTCTGGGATAAGCAAAAGAGGGCAGATGTTGCCTTCATCCCATGTGGTTGGCTCCCATCAGAAGATGTACTACTTCCCCTAATGCAGGGGTGAGGAACCTTCTTTGGAAATGGGTTCCATGTTGGGGAACACCAGGGGCAAGCCAATATCCTGAAGTGGTTTGGGCACCCTGCTACTGGATGGGGTCATACCGCATGATTGCTTTCCCACCTACACACACAAACCCTCCTCCATCCCTTCCCACTTTTTGCCTTCTTCTCTAAAGTTAACTATGTTTTTAAAGAAAATAAAAATAAAAGACCCGAGCAAGGGGAATGTGAGCGTTGTTTGTTAAACAAAAGAGCAGTGCAAGAGTGCCATTAATTTTATGCACCACAGAAAATCAATTCTGCCTGCGCTGGGGAGAGCCTGTGCACGTTGGGGTAGGAAGAAGCGCATTTGGATGTCAACCCTGAGCCTTTATTTTCCAACCATGCACATTTTGTCGGAGCTGCCACTATAGCAGCATACTGCAATCCAGCTCATTGAAGCATAACAGTTCCACTTCCTCACCAGGAAAACAGTGCACAGGCTGATCACACTGATTAGGCACAGCACAGTTCAATTGAAAAGTGCTGTAGAACAATGATTATCAAGAACAAGAGAAGAATATTGGCTGCTTTAGAGAAGGCCAACAACTGTTTTGCTGAAACAGTTTTATTTCCAGGCACTGAAACACATGCTGGAATCCTAGATATATTCTGATGAATCAAACTACGGCAATCATTTCCCTCTGAGGAATGTCAGGTGGGGACAGGCGAGGGTGGAGAGAGTAAAATCGACCCATTCACTTACGTGATGGGGTGTGGACAAACTCACATTACAGCACTTCAGCATATTCTTCTCTTTTCCACCCACAGCCGATATAAGCCATGTTCTGCTTTGAAACCAAATGTGAAGTTATGCTGAGCTGAGCCTAGTGCGGGCAATTCTGCCTTTTGCCAACAGTCCTGTGTTACTTCCCAAGGTGTTTCAAGGCGGAAGGTTCAAAAAGAAGGGGAATCAGCTAACACAAGTCTTGTTCTCCATGGTCAGAAAGTCACCACTGGAAACAAGCCATTATAACAGGACATTTGTCTCCACCACCAGCACCACCGTTCCCCAGAGCGCACTTGAAGCTCACCAGCTCTAGCATGCTTCACAGAAGCATCTCTCACCTCAGCCACATGGTGCTAAGAAGGATGCTAATCGTGGATGGAAATGCCCTAAGGACGGCAAGCAAGCAATTTCGGGTAGGTGATGTTAGTTATTTCTTGTTCTCTCTCCTGGAGGCAACTCATTCACTTCCAATTATAACACAACATGTTGACAGTGTTCAGCTTCCACCACACATTCAGCAGTTAACATGTAACAGATTCTCCCTTTTCAATTAGTGACATGGAGACAAAGATTGAAATGTAAAACATCTGCATTTTGTAGCGCACATGTTTAGAACTGCAGAGGAAAAGTGGAAAATGTAGGAGGGGTCTAATTACCAGTGGAAATTTATGTCACTTTCAGCTTCAGTCGTCAAGTGTCATCTGGTGGATGGATGCAGAATTGCACTGGCAGGAAACATCCTTACAGGACAGTTCTAATACTCAGCAGAGACGGTGCATAACCCTGAAACTTTTAATTGAATCGGAGCCTTGCTAATAACTTTGCAGAGAGGTAGATTCCACCTACAGTCAGAACACGTAGGTCTTGCCTGGTTGCCCATAACATAAATGCCGACAAAGTGCTTCACAAATGGTGTAATATAGCAGGATTTTGCTCCCAGGAGGGAAGGAAGCACACCATCACTCAGCCTGCTCTCAAGCTCTTAAATACAGTTGAGAGTACATCTGTCTGCACCAATTGTTAAGTCAGATGGATTCACAAGGTTGAACTCCACACCCAGCAAATGCCTAGGAGACAACCCTACATTCCTTCATGAAACAATCCACTATTTTTTATGAGCAAGTGGCCACTACTTGACCTCTGTGTTCCATCCTCGCTCTACTAAACCTCCCATTCATCAACTCCCACCCAGACCAGAACATCCTTCCCCATCCTCTAAGCCTCTTTCCCATATGGCACTACTCAGTCACCAAAGTGCTTTCCTTTGCCAAAAGAGCTGCCTGGGCATTTCCAAAATCCAATTCTCCTCTGCCAGTAGCAAAAGCCACCAATATAAGACACTGTCCCCCTTGGCTAAAAAGGCTCGAACACAAGAGGGTCCACGGTCCTTGATCTGTATTTATTACTTTATTTTTATACCACCCAATAGCCAAGGCTCTCTGCGCAGCTAACAAGAATTAAAAACACACAAACAAAAAATTAACATCAGACAATGCGAGACCCTTGGCCCAGCCCCTTTACTCACGGCCAGTATTCAGGTGCTGCGCTGTGGTTTCTCCACTGCTGCTCCAAGCACTTCTCCCAAGAGCCCTCACAGCTGGGCCTTCTGGCTACGGTACACTCTGTCCGCAGGCTGGGTCTTGCCTTTGCTCCAGAAGGCAGCCTTTCCTGCCCTCCCCACAGCCCTCTGTCAGATCACCACCTGGAGAAACTTTCATGTCAAGCATTTGGGGAGGGGGCCAAGGCCTTTTGCTACACCTGCAGGAAAGGCAGCTTTGGTTCACTCTCCTCCTCCTCCTCTTCCACAACCACCTGTAAGGACTTTTCTGAGCAAGGAGAGTAAAAGTCTCCCCAGTTCCACAAGTGGGTCAATTTCTTTCTTTCTTTTTTCTTTTTCTTAAGCTTTTGGCTGACATTCAATTCACAAAACAAAACAAAACACGCCTCCTGGACTGTTCTTCCTAGCTGCTGATGAGCGCAAGGCCGCTTCCTAGAAGAACCAGGTGTGCGTACAAAATTGATTTACCTCTGGGTGTAGAGCTCAGCTGCCTAAGAACAGCAGTATTGATCAGTTTAAAATAGTGTTTCCTGCTCAGATGGCTCCTTTCATGTAGGTTATAACACATCTGCTAAAATCCGGGGTGCCAAAGGGTAGCCAGAAGAGTTTTCATGGAGTAGCATTTGGACTTCAATATCTTGCAAAGCTCCCCACCCCTCCCCATAACTAGCAAAGCAACGAGTAATAAAGATAGTTTAAAACAGCAGACTGAATAAAACAGCTGCATGTTCTTAATTTGCAGTATTCTCATTTGTAGATTTAAATTTCTCCTGGGGTGGAATTTGGATTAACTTGACATAAAACTTCTTCTTTGTAGTTTTATTGCTGAGAACACACAGTCCTGTTATAAATATGGCAGAGCTTATGCGAAATGGGACAGTGTCCTGGAACATAATACACTGGCCCCAAAGGCACTGGCCTATCTGCCAATAAGCTACCATGCCAAGCAAGCTCAAGGTGTGTTTGCTGACATATCAAGCCCTATGTGATACATTCCTGCTTATCTACCTGCCCTGCCCAGATGTTGTGAGCAAGTGGGGATGCCTCCCTGACTGTGCCACCTGGCAAACTGAGAGGGGCTGCTCTGCACACTAGCACCCTGAGAGAGGAAGGCTGTGGATGGATTGAGTTTCAGCTTGTTAGCCCTCATCTGGTCCACTGCAACAGCCAGAAACACCAGTTCAGCACCTCCACAGCCTCACCTGCTGACTACGCAAAGGAGAAATAGAGCTGCGTCATCAGCATACCGATGGCACCACACTCCAGATCTCCAGATGACCCCACTCAGTGGTTTCATATAAATGTTGAACAGCATGGGGGACAGAACAGACTGAACAATGTTCTCCAAGCGCCACCCTCTGGAGATGGCCCTCCAAGTAGCAGGGAAACCACTGCAATGCCGTGCCCACTCCCCCTTCTTGGTCAGCTACTCTAGAAGCAGCCAGCTCAGAATCCCGACTGAAATGGATCCTGATAATCAGTCTCATCTGAGAATGCCTGGAGTTGATTGACAACCTCCCTCTCAAGAACCTTGCCCAGGAAAGGAATATTTGCTACCAGCCTGAAGTTGTTCAGCTGGGAAGATTCTTCAGAAATGATCTCTCTCGCGCTCTCTCGCTCTCTCTCTCACTCACTCACTCACTCACACACACTAATCACCTTCTTGGCCCAGCCCCTTATTTCTTCCTTGCTGGCTTTTATAAGCCAGGAGGAACAAGGAGCCAGTACAGGATGGTTGCATGAACCTGTCCACATCTTCAAGCTGTACCATCTGAAACTCATGCAGCAAAAGTGCACCAGGCTGTGCTCTGGATATCTCCACAGATTCAGCTGTTTTAATGCTGGAGTCCAAGTCCCAGAGGGTACAAGAGATTTTTTCCTGGAAGTTCCCAGCAGGCCTGAGATGGTTTGAAGATGTCCCTGGGGCCAGAATGTAATAAGCCCTGGTCAACCTTGAAAAGCTTCACTGGGAGGCAGAGGGAAGACTGAATTGAGGCAATGAAATATGCTTTGTTTGCCAGCTTCACTGCCTCAAAATATACCCAGTTGTAGGCACATACCAGGCTTCTGTTGCATTCACTGGGAGTTTTCCAGCACCCCTTGCCTCTTAAGTTATTTCACAGCTTTCAGCTCTGGGGAATCCTGGCCCCATGTCTCCCTGCACTGATTGGGACCCTCACTCCTTCCCACTTTGCCCTATGACCTCCCTTCCAGGCACAGGCCCATATCAACAAATGGAAGGGGAAGGAGAAATGGAGACCCTTGAGGTACCTCGAAGGGCAGACAAGAGGGTCACACCCCTGCCAGGATGGCCACCCAGCTGCAGGCCTGCTTTCAGGTCTCTTCCCCACCAGCCCCAGTCCTGGGTGCAGAGAGTTGTGGCTGGATTCTGCATGCACACTTCCAGTTATCCTCTTTACCGGGGCGTCATTTCGTGCAAACAGGGGTGGTCTCCAAGACTGGTTAGCACCGAAAAAATTAAACCACAGACTTAATCAAGCACAGATAAAATATTCCATTGTCTAATTGAATTAACATTCTCTAACATTCTGCAGTAAATAATGGCTATCCCACATCAGTGAAAAAGGAGTAATTCTCAATTCTATAGTCTCTGACAGAAACCAGGAAATTCTTAAGAGAGCCATATGGCAGGCACTTAGCCACATGTCAAAGTAGGAGAGGCATCTTTTAAATCTTTATAAGGAAAACCATCCAGAAATGGTTCTGAAGCATAGATACTGGAAAATTTTCAATCTTTTTTTTAAAGTTCTGCTTCACAGAAAATATAGATATCCTTAATATAGACCCTTGCAGAAGTTATTCTAATGAGTACATCTACTCCAAAGGTGCCAAAGTCTAGTTTGGAGACGCTCTCAGGAGCTGCATTCTAGTGATAGGCAAGGTCAAAGACAGAAGAACTGGTGCCCAAACACCAAAAATGCTCAAATATTTTAGCATAGTGCGCTTACTGCCAGTTAGCTAAGACCCAGGAAGGTATTACAACCTGTGGAAAACTGCGTAAATGTCAGGAAACACCAAGCAATAAGTTGTTGGGGGAGAAAGGAGTGGGCTAGGCAAAAGGAGTACGGCTACCTAGGGAAACCCAGAGGATGGGTTGGATTTGACCTCTAAGCCTGAAACTCCACATCTTTGACCCAGCTTATCAAGGAAATTACAACTGTTCTCTCTTACAAATTGCAAACTCACTGTACTTGTCTAGGTGTCATTTTGTTTGTCAAGCAATTAATTCTTCTCCTCCAAAAGTACATACAGGATTTAGCAGATCCTTACCCAATACCAAATTGAGGGTGCCCATCACAGGATCTTTTTAGTGGTGGTGACAACTTTGTGGAATTCTCTCCCTCTGAAGATCTACCAAACTCCTTCTCTACTTAATATTTAGATCTTGAAATCTATTCTGACTTATCTGATTATTAAATCTTTATCCCATGGCAAAGCCAATAGAAAAGGTTCCCTTTAGGAAGGTCAAGTAAGTGCATGACTCTGAAGTTCCTAAAACAAGGAAATGCTGTTGACTAAGGCTGCCACTTTTTGTTGGGGTTGGGATAGAAACAAGAGGTGGGGAAATCATCCATTTCTCCTAATGGTCTAAAGCAACCTTCTCTGGAAGTTTTGAGTCTGAATCAGAGCATAAATTCCCATCATCCTCAGCCAACATGGTGAAGAATGCTGGGAATTGCAGCACAGAGCTTGGGGAAGGCTGATATAAACAAAGCAAGACTAATATGAGCTTGGAACTTCTGAAGCCATGTTTAAGGATTAACACATACAGCAATGGTTGAAAGAACATCTGTATAGATACTGCTCTAATACGAATCCCTTCTCAGTCTCTCCACCCCCTCCTCCTCGTGACAGGAGAAATGCAAGGTCTTCAGGCAAGTGAAGAAACAAGGCTGATTAACGCAAGATGAAATCCAGGCAGCAGCTCCCTTTCAAAGCAAAAATGCCTCTCTGTTTGCTACATGCATTTCTGTTCCTGTTGATGTCTTAATTCTCTTCTAGAGTTTCTCTGGCTGTCAGAGTGTCCTGGGGCAATACTTGCCAGCGCTAGACTAAGTCAAATTGGCAGTGTGAAGAAAAAATATATCTCCCTAACAAAATTAACCATTAGGAATTTCCCGCAGAGCACCAGCTGGCAGAAGATGATTATCAGAGATGACAGACACGTTTTTCATCTAGCAGGCTGACCTACCGTTGCAAGAGCCAATGCAAATCCCATGACCACCTGGGCTCCCTAAAAGACAGCAGCGAGCAGGACCAGCAGACACAGAAGGGTCTAGGATTTCAAAATGAATCCAATTTAATAGAAATACTGAAAAGCGGTGAAATAAAGCAGGAACTCACTAATTCCTCGGGCCCACAGTCACGATACCCCAGCAAACTCTCACCAGACAGAGTCCTTTATATCAGCGGCCACAGAGTGACAGATGCTCTCTGGGGTCTGGATTGAAGGAATACAGCATGTCCCACGTCACAGCTGCTGTTCTCCATCAAAAGCCAAACCCTGGTTACACTTCTATGCTGCTTAACATCAGCCCTTCCAGACCCAGCATGGTTATTCCTCAGAAAACTACGTCCTCTTTATTAACTCCATTCTGCAAACCTCTGGTCTTCTCCGAAAGTTAGGATTTTTATTTTGGGTTTAAAATTTGCTATCTTTTTCCAATTGGAACATAAGGGGTGTAGACTCATTGAAAGAACAACATCGTTATCACTTCCTGGTTTTTATTTAAAGACACAACTAAAACCTACTGTGCCATCTAAACTGAGAGGTCCTTAACAACCCCTAATTAATGAGTAAGTGGAAAAGCGAACCAAAAAAACCAGATTGCAGTATCCTGTTTTTCCTGCTGGTATCATTAAATAGTTAAAGAAAAAATATTAACTCTTTTCTCTCCTTATGAAAAAAAATTAAAAGCTTCAAAATATTAGAGCCATGATCCAATGACACATGGGCACAGAGCGCTGAATTTTCCCCAAGCTTAGCCTTTTGGAAAATCCCCAAACTACTCTTTAAACCTCACTGATCTCCAAAACCAGTTTGAAGATTTCTCTTCAGAGCTGTTCAAAGGAGAACTTCACTCTTTTATATGTCTTATCCCAACACTCTCATTTTCCCTTTATTTTTCTAAAATTTTGCATTAAATCCCCAACCCAGTTTTGCATTTGGGAGCATTTAAATAGTAGTTTACCAATTTTTAGAGATTTGTGGAAAACACACCGATTCATAAATGGAAAGCTGCCGTAATACAAAGAGTTCCCTGAGACAGATGTTTGCAGAAGTTTCCTAGAATGGAATGGAATGGAAACTAGATGTATGCACAATAAGGTTCCCTTAATATATCTTAATTATCAACACCCCCCCTTCCACGAGAGGTCGTTGAGGCCCCACCAGTGTGGGTGTTCAGAGATAGGCTGGACATGCACATGGTGGGCATGTCGTGAGCGGAGCCGGCTAATGCCGGAGGTCAGACTAGATGGCCCGGGAGGTCCCTTCTGACTCGCTTTGTTTCTATGTTTCTAAACACACAACAAATTCATATTAACATCCAGGGATTCAATCGTTGCAATAGAGAGATCAAAAGGGATCTTTTTGATCTGTGTTAGGCACCCTTTCACTGCTTCACCATCTGCTCAGCAAGCACTGCATGGAAAGCATTGTCTATCCCTACGGTTCAGACAAGGTCTTATCTCTCTGCCCCCTGCTAATCCATTTAAGTGTGGCCTTTCCTTGCTCTCTGGCACCAGCAAATCACCAGGACAAGATTCTGCTGGACAGGAAGGGAACGGGGCATTGAGTCCACAATTGCTACAGGAAAACTCTTTCCATTCCCTGTGTAGTAAAACAACAGCACAGTTCTATGAACACAATACTTAATCTTTCTGTAAAACAAATGGCAGCACATGTTAATTCCTTGTAATCTATTAGCAAAATATAAATCAGAGTGGAGACACCAACCACATGTGTCAAAGTACTTGAAACAAAAACATTTTTACTATGAGCAGTTCAGCATGTTTCAGAGGGATGGCTACATTTGGCTGTATCTCAATATATTTAATTATGTGATTTTAAAAAATTATCTGCCTTCTCCTTGTCCCCCACAAATGGTGCTCATTTAATTTGAGAAAACAACAAAGACTGGGTTTGTTGAACATTAACAACTTTATTTTGAAATAAGCTTATCTTTAAGATGCCACAAGAATGTTTAGTATAGCAGACTATTACTGCTTTGAGAAAGAGGCTTTTAATTTAAGATCTATCCCAGGTAACAAAAGCCCAGTTCACACTGGCCCCAACTATGTACTAGTTGTAGTAAGTGGGCAGACACCACACTAGCCCATTGTAAGGGAAAATAGGCAAACGTGCATCATCTCAAACTCTTTTGAACAATTACAGTACACCTATGCTTGCTCACACTATAAACTACCTAGTCCTAAATAATGTCATATTCCACAAACAGAAAAGCCTTACAAAGTGCTAGGGCCATGGAATTTTCAAAATTCTACCACTTTACAGTTTCAGACATGAGTTATGCAGATACCACTGCACAGTAATTTTCCAGAGCAAACTTTTTAGTTTTCAGAAATACTAATCGACATGCAATGCTATCCACAGAATAAGTTCTATTAACTTCAGTGTAATTTACCTCCAATGCAAGGGAAGTTGTCTTTACAAACAAGCACAGCAAGTATATTAAAGTATTAAAGGCCTTTCAGGTTTGGCAATGACTGCTGAACACTGAATGTTAAATAGGCTTAATTTTCTTGCATACTATTGCAAATGCTTTGATACTTCTTTCCAGGTTTTTTTTTTAGTCATTTACTATATAGAATTGTTAACAACAGCAATTTTCAAATGATTTTGCACAAAGATCGCACTAAGAAAGTAAGACTAACAAATTACTATTAAAGAAAAATAAAGTCAGCTATAACCATGCTCATATTTAGTGTATATTTGTGACACTTCCTCAAGATGAGCCATTTGCAAATATAAGTTACTTAACCGGTATCTTCTCAAAATTGAAATAAAACTCTGTGTTTTCCACCAGCATATACTGAATTGCAGATTACACAGGTGGCCTGGTCTGTCACCCATCACTGCACTATCATCCATCAACAAGGCCCAACTTATGTACTGCTCTCATGTACTAGTTGGGTCCTGATGATTGATTTAAACAAGGGCAAGCAAGGGGATTCCTGTAACACAGGGCATGTCTGTGTGCTGTTGCTGCTACTTCATATGGTGAACTTCATCAGTTATATTGCATGGCGTATGGTTGCCATATGCAGAATTCTTGCATTCTAACTCTGAACTTATACACAACTGAACCAAGCATGAAGAATGAGGACCTGACCTCCAAAGCAAAGCATAGTTTTATGATATGAATACATGAATAGATTTCAGTGGGCTGTGCTAGCACAGCGAAAGTATTTGCAGGATGACAGAATATCAATTTACTTGGCCATTTCTATTTAGATGAGACAGGCATTTGAACAAGTTACATTCCCCAATCTACTATTCAGGTACTCAACAGCATCTCAACAGCCTAGTCTGGTTTAAGCTTTTTCTTTGTACTTCCACTTGGCAACACACAGCAGTCTAAAAGCAGCAGCTTCAGAGAGCAGCTTTCAGGCACCAGAGGTGACAATTCGTCCTTGTACAGAATGCAAAGAGTCACTTAGGTTTTTAGAATTCTGCTTACTAGTTCTGTTTAAATAAGAATCAAAGGGTTTCCATAGCACTTAGAAAGTAAGTCTGAAACATGGCTTAACTGTTAATGCTCCATGGGAAAACTTAATCCAGTCCATTAATTATTTTTCAATAGGAAGTAAGTTTGTTACAAGCCAATTTGTGGGACTGAAGCAGAAAAGGCTTTACTTTTTCCTCTGGATGACCTAAATGCTTAGACTCTTCAGTCATTATGAAGCTATTTTTCTAAACATATTCATTTCTAAAGATTAATTACTTTAAAATTAAGAATAGCCTAAAACTTCCAGAATTGGTTTGTCAAAAAGTCTAGAGAAGAATGTACACCAAATAATATTAAGACAGCTTATGTATCTCTCCATTCTTTCTACTCGCCAATATTCTCATTGGCATCTTCCCATACCTCCCAAAATGAACTATGGCTTTTTGGGATGTTATCCAGGTTTGAGGCTATAGTTTGAGAACCATAACCATGGTGCATGTAAATCATGATTATTATGTCAGCGGTACATAACTTAGTATAGCTGTAACCTTCAACCATGATTTACAAAGCAATTTTGCATCATCACCACAGCAGGTATCTTCAAAATGTGCCTTTACCACAAAAACTCTTATCCTTTGTAACATCTCTTGCAGAGGTATTCTCCCCACCCTTTGATTTTTCCACATTCTTCTGTGCTGAAACAGGGAATTATAATCGATTTGACTGGCCCTGTTTCTATCTGATGAACACAAGACATTGAACATCGTGAAGGTGCAAAGTATTTTTTTCTGGGGCACAAACTTAAGTAAACAAAAACAAATACTTGTTGGTTGCAGAAATATTCAGCCCTCTTCTGTGACATGCCTACTTGAGCTGTGGTGCAACATGCTACCTCCAGAAGTATGTTATTGAATGGCGTCCACCTGTGTGCAATTCCAGCACCAGTGCTCTCAGATTAAATACAGCTCTTCCTGAAAATGCCCAGAGTTTATTGGAAAGTGTATATAAACAAAAGACATCATGAAGACCAAGGGGCTATCAAAACAGCTCTGGGATAAAGTTGTGAAGAAGTACCAATCCAGGGGCGAAAAATTATGCAGCCAGCAAGTGCCAGTTTGCTTTTATTTACTTGCCTTTTGTGCCACAATAAAAATATTTTGTACCTTCACTGTGTCGAGTATGTGGGAACACCAAGATGTAACAATACCAATTCACTCCATTTCAATTCCATATTGTAACACATTTCAACTCCATGTTGTAATGCAACAAAATGAGGAAACCTCAAGAGAGGTTGAATAATTCTGCAAAGTTCTGTACACTTCGCAGGGATGGCCAGCAAATGAGCTTCTGCATAGTCTGAGAAGGTGCAAAATTGACCAGGAGATTCTCGCACAGCACCTTGAAGTTGGGTTTGTGTACCAAAATTTAGGCATCATATTGTTTAAAAATCTAGAGTATATATCAGAACTGATGGTGCTTTGTAGCCAAGAGTGGCCCTACCGTGAGGCAGAGTAAAGGAGTCATCTCAGGAGACGGGTGCCGGGACATAGCAGTAAGAGGATGGAGGAGAGATCTGTGTGCCACACAACCTGTTCTGAACCTCTCAAGTTCACCTACTGCCTTCAGGTGCCTTGGAGAATGCTGTCCCATTATCAATATTGAAGTCAGGCTTATCCATTACTCTAGTAAGCTTTTGTACATGGAACAGGAAAGGAACTGCACTGCTTTTAGTTCCAGGTAACAAAATGTCTTCAGCCAACCTTGTTAACGGGGATTTTTAATTAACAGAACCAGCCAATGGATTCTCGAACTGAATGGATGTCAAATCCAAAGTTAAAGCAAGAAATAATAATTAACAACATTCTAGTGAGGGGTACTCTCAGGAATTCCTGGCAGGAGCAATGGGAAGGGTGGCTCCAGGGGTAGGGAGCCATTATGACTCAGTGGGGGCAAAGAGGAAGCAAACAGATTCCTCGACAGGCATCTTTCAGGAAAAGGAGTGAGGGGGCCAAAATACCCACATTGAATCAAAGCAGCACCAAGATGAAGGGGGGCACTGCAGGTCTGCGCTAAAGGTGGGGAAGCCAGCCACCTTGCTCTGCATGAAGTCCAGCATTATACAAGTGCAACTGCTTTTTCCCCAGTTAAACAGGCACCATTAATTTACCAATCAAGAACCAAAGGCTGGCATAAAATGGTATTTGCATCACACCCCAGAGGTCACTATGATTCAGCTGTACAATATTTATGAAGTGCTCTGAGACAGCAGAATTATAAATGCTTTATTCATTCATCCCTCAGTCTGGCATAAAAATACCTTCTATAACTGAAAATTCATCTGACTCAGCCTAGGGGAAGCCATCAAACCAACACACTACAAGGCAATAAAGCATTTGGCCCGAGAGTATCAAGTTATTCATTTTAACATTTAAAAGATCATCCCTAAAATATTAACAATACCTTTCGGAATAAAACTGTTTCTAGCCAGTTTGGAGTTTTCTAGTGCCTTTAAATTGTGTCATCAAAAGCACTGCCATACAAGAAGCCAAATTAAATGGAATGTTTTTTCCATCCACTTCTTCATATGTAGAAGTCATTTCAAAAGAGTAACTCACAATCCTATGCTCTGTTACCTACGAGTAAGTCATATTGAAGTCAGTGGGAGTTGTTTCTGAATAGAAACACAGAAGAATTTACCATCACACTCCTGAAGTTTTTTTTAAATAACATTCTAAAATATTACATACTAAAATTCTAAATTCTGCTATTTATTTTAACTTTTTTGCCCTATCATATCTTCAGTTTATTTTCACAATAAACTAATTCTTGATTATGGTTTGTCCAGAAGTATGGAATGAACTGTTGCCTACATTCCACAGCATGGCACGGCAATCTTGGAATATAATAGCTATTGTCTAAGAACTGCATGAGCTTCCTTCAGTTTACCAACACTGTTTTAATGTACCAGTGCTCTCTTTTGCACTATGCATCCTGATAGCAACTTGGAGCATGTGGAACAGCTTTGCCAGGCTGTTCATTAACTGGTTCATTAGCCACCCCCAAAAGAAAAAAAACTTTGGGATTTAGAAACCCTAAATCTGTAATCAGGGCCATAAATACTGAAGGCAAAAAATGAAATGCTGCTTTAGAAATGATTCAGCTGTAACAGATTAAGAACACAAGTGCCCTTCTGGATCAGATCAACGGTCCGCCCAGCTCAGCATTCTGCTCATACAGTAGGCAACCGGACGCCTAGGGAAGCTCCCAACTTGGGCACCCACCCATCCCCCACTCCTGTTCCCCAGCAACTGGTGCACACAGGATGCCACCTTTGATATTAGAGGTAGCATATAGGGATCATGGCTATCCTCCATTATTTTTTTCTAATTCCCTTTCGAAGCCATCTAATTTGTGCCCATCAGAACAAAAAGTCATCAGTACAAAGACATCTCTCAAAGAGGATATGCATCCTTGCGGGAAGGTAGCAGAAACACTGATAAACTGGGAAGAAAGATGTGCTGATGAACTAACACATGATCATAAAAAAAAGAAAGAAAAATGTGCATCTCTGTGGGTTTACCTTGTTGCCAAGGAGGGAAATTTGGAAATACTGTCAAAAGAGTGAAGTCTGGAGGGCTACATCCTCTGTTGCACAAGAACACAACCACTTTCACAATGGAGTGTTCTATTTCTTTCTTCTCCCTTGCAGCCCTGCTCAACCCCCCTCCCCACTCTGCTCCGGAGGGTTTGTAGACTTATTTATGCGTTCATTTGTGAAAGTATTTCTATGCTGCTCCTCAACCAAAAAGGCTTGCAAACCATGAATTAAACAAGACACAGGTTTGTACAACAAGCCACAACATACAAGAGAAAGAAGCGGGAAAGCAAGTGGGGGAGGTTAATTACTTCAACAGGGCTAGGATGATGACTCTACCCCTTCTTTCATCCACCAGTTCGGCTTGCTGGAACATCTGCTGCTAGTGACCGTGAAGAAAAGGAGTCCTCATGAGGGAGGCTTTTCAGAAGGGCTGGTGCCATCGCCCTGCCATCCCTCAGCACATTTGTGAGGCAGATTTAGAGGGACATAGGTGGTTGCAGGGCAGAGGGGAAATCTATTTCACCAAGGGTTCCCTTCCACTAGCAGAACCTCACCACTAGATAACAATCCAAAGTCAATCCTCTTTCTCCTTTTCAGACACAGTTCTAACACAAACATTGCTCTGTGCAGGAAACCAAGTTGTTGCAGGCAGGTGGCTAGTCAAGACGATCCTCTGGAACGGTCTTGAACAGCCTCAAGCCCGTAACAATATAGCAATCTGGAAGAACACAGAGTTAGAGTGGCACCCCTGGGGCCACGCACTCTGGTTGCTAATTCTTCACTGTAAATGTTGGAACGAACAAGCAAGAATCAAGCAGAAGGAGGGTGACAGCCCTTCTCTGACCAATGTTTCTTCTAGAATTCTCCAAGTTCCCTTTTCAGCTGAAAAACCAAACATTTACCCAAGGATGAGATGAAAGAGCCAGTGTGGTGTAGTGGTTAAGAGCGTGGGACTGGGACTCAGATGATCTGGGTTCTAGTCCCTGCTCAGCCATGGAGCCAACTGGGTGACCTTGGGCCAGTCACAGACTCTCAGCCCAACCTACCTCACAGGGTTGTTGTGATGGGGATAAGATGGAGGAGGAGAATGATGTAAGCTGCCTTGAGCCCTTTGTAGGAAAAAGGCAGGATATAAATCGATAAATAAATAAAATAAATAAATAAATAAATAAAATATATGAGAGAGAGGCAGGCAGAAAGAACTGCAGTGAGAAAGTGGCAGGCACAAGACCATTTAAGGCACTCAGACACTACAGCAACTTCATACAAGTCATTCCATGCCCATCAGATGAGGAATACTGCCTGATGCCAAGTCACACCATTGGTCTATCCTCACTTTCAGACAGGGGTCCTTCCCAGGCCTAGCTTGGAAGTGAACCTGGGAACCTGGACATACAAAGACGCACACCACCATTGGCCATTTCATGTCTGTCATTCACAAAGTAATTTTCCGGTCAGTTAGGAGAACGGTGATGGAAATAGCTATTAATAGATCACTTTTAAGCCAGTCTTCAACCATTACCCTGAAAACATTAATCTTATTTTTATTTGATTATAGACGGGGAGGGGAGGATTTAAACATTCCTCCCTGAGGTAAGATAGATTTAAAAATATTTAAGGGCTTTCAGAATGGAAAACTGTGGGCATAGCAACCACCATAAATATCTTTATAATAACATAGATAGATTATTCTCCCGTGGAACATTAGTTTCCACATTAAAGCCGAATGATGCGCTGAAAACAAAAACAGTAGTCACTACTATTTATAAAACTACCATTTGACAAGCTTAACAAAAATGACAGAAAACTATTAGATACTATACAAACTTTAGAAAATTGTTTATGTAACTTCTGACTTACCAAACTGTTTGACTTACCATCCTCTATACTAAAGATCAAGCAGTACACAATGCATAACTACCTAGTCCAGACTTAACACATCCTTGCATGAATATGCATACAAACTGATATTTTTGTTTTAAACGTTTAGATGTTTAGAATGTATTCCGCTGTTGTGAGCCATCAAGTTGTCTCCAATTTAAGGGTACCCTATAAGTGAATGCCATCCAAAATGTCCTGACCTTGACAGCCCAGCTTGGCTCTTGTAAACTCAAAGCTGTGACTTCCTTTATAGAATTGATCAGATTTGGTCTTCTTCTGCCTTTGACTTTCACTAGCATTACTGTCTTCTTCACTGAGCCTTGCCTGCTTTGGATGAGCCCAAACTAGGATAGTCTCTGTTTCATCATTGTTCCTTCTAAAGAAAGTTCTGGTTTAATTTGATGCAGGATATAGTTGTTCGTCTATCAAACGAGGGTATTCTCAATCTTCTCCTCCAGCACCATGTTTCAAATGAATCCATTTTTTCCTGTCAACCTTCTTCACTGTCCATCTTTCATACACAGTAATCAGGAATACAATAGTGTGCGTTGCATTTGCCTCAATCTCCAATGAAATGTCCTTACACTGAATGTCTTTTTTAGATTCTTCATTGCTGCCCATCCATGTCTCAGCTGTCTTTGAATTTCTTGGCTACATTCTCACTTTGCATTGATGATTGAGCAAAGGTATGCAAAATCTTTCACAATTTCAGTTTCTTCATTGACACTGGAGTTGTGTGATTCTTCTATAGTCGTGATTTTTCTTTTCTGAATGGTCAGCTGCCATCCAGCATTTGCACTATCTTCTTTCATTTCATGGCTGCTTTCTGTCAGTAAGATGGTATCATCTGCATATCTTATTGAGTATCTTCCACCAATTTTCACTCCTTCTGATCCTAATCCAGCTTTCCTTGTGGTATTTCTGTGTACAGACTGAACAGATAGGGACATAAACCACAGTGTCTGATACCTTTACTACTGATATCCCTTTTCTGTCTTAGCAGTAGCTTCTTGACTGGAATAAGCATCAGGATGATCCAGTGCTGAGGTACTCCCATTTCTTTCAAAACTATCCACAGCTTCCTATGATCCACAGAGTTGAAGGCTCTGCTCTAGTCTATGAAGCATATACCAGCCTTTACTCACTGATCATACAATGGCAAGCTCTTCTGTAGACCCACCTTGTGGGGTTCGGGCAATTACCTATGGAAGCAACAGACTTTGCTTTAGATCTCCAAACTCAATCTCTGGGATTGAGAAAAAAAAATGAAACCCAACTTTAATCAATGAATGAGAATGGATTCCTGTTGCATTTAGTGGGTCTTGTGCCCAAATTCTGTGCTTAATATGCCAGTACTCATAAATAATTTCAAAATGGTCTTATCAAAGCTGAAGGCATTTTTTAATGCTTTACAAGCTGAAAAAGGATACAGCTTGTGATATGTAACTGGAGTATTAGAAGCAGTGCATTTAGGTCACTTCTGCTCTTAAGAACCTTTACCAGGTGGACTGGCTCAAGTTAAACTTGCTTCAAAAAATGCTAATTAAGGTAATGCCATGTTCATTCTTATTTTTATTCTATTGCTAGAGCTGTTACAAGGATGTATAACTAGCTTTTAAAATGTACCATATGTTGGAAAAGCTGTTCTAGCTACTGTATTATTATTCCTTTCAGCCTTTTTATATGGTAAATAAATTATACAAATTATAAGGATTGCTATTATGCACATGGAATTAGCACTTTTTTGCCAGTAATATTGCGCAGCTGCAGTGTAAGGCATAAGGTGCACATTTCATTCTTTTTTAAAACAAAAATGTTTCTCCATGTATGGATGTGGGGAAACTATTAAAACTTGAGTTGTCAGATTAAAATATCATGCAGCAAAGTAGTAACGGAGCCAAACTATCATATCTCATCATGTTGAAGTACTGACCAAAAATTTGGACGGTGCGGGTTTGCTCTTTACATCTGAGGGATCATTCCCCAAGATGTTATATTTTGTCCATAAATGGATCTGAACTATACTTTAATTAAGACCCTGTGTTACATTTCCTGTATTATGTATTTTAAGGCCTTTTTAGGAATAACACCAAAGTGATGTAGCATGCCTGCTATATGTCAAAGCAATATGATATGGCTGTTCGTGGTGGATTAGGTTATCAACTCCTACTAGTAAGATGACTACATATTATTTCTAGTATCAGAGACAATATGTCTCTGAATAACAGTTGCAGAACATGTGCATTGCAGTGTTCCTGTCCTCATGTCAGGACTCTGTCTCTCTACTGCTTTATGTTTAGCTCAGCAGGCAACAGACAGTCCTCCTCTGACATGTAGTTCACAGAGTGACATGAAGATTCACCTGCACTTTGGAATGACCCTTGCCAGCATCCCACAACTGAGTGTGAGTAGCACAGTCACGGTGTTTGTACATATCACACCGATATTAAGCTCAGATGCTTTACAGTTTTCATGATCTTTTCTTCACAGTTTCTGGTACCAACATTTCTGTGACTTGCAACCCACCTCATTCATTGGGACTCTCTCTATATATAAAAAACAAAGGCAAATAAGAAAATCTATTAGCATTTTTAACACCAGGCAATTTAAAATACTACAACAACCCTTCTTCATGCTTGAACAAACAAAAATATTTGATAGTACTTCTGAAAATCACTGTAGACCTCCACATTTCAGGAGTAACAGAGTTGGGAACATCTCTTCTGTTGATGTTACGTGTAAGGAAACTCTCCCTCATACTGGAAAACTGTGGCAGGGCAAAGGGAAGAAGAAAGTTCCTGAAAGTGGCACCCACGGCCTTTCTCATCACCTACCAGGTCCCCTACCACAAGTGGAGTTTAAAAGCAGTAAAAATAAATTCTGGAAACCAAGCACTTTATAAACAGGCTGCCTGGTTTGAACCATCCAACACCCAAAGCCGGTCCCTCTCCCTTGCCTGATTAGTTAAAGTGTGAGGAGGGCAGTGTGAGAAAGCAGGAGGGATACAGTGGGGTGTACAGTGGGGAGCAGGGAACTGTGAAGGAATTTTGGGGGAAGATAAGTAAAAGGAGCCGCAGGAGGGGAAGAAACACATGTGTGTGTGAGAGAGAGAGAAAGACACAGAGAATGAGGCAGAGATGTGGATGATTGAGATCCAGGCAAATCCCTCAAAGCTGTCACTCTGAGTAAAACAGTTTGAGGACAAAATGGAAGTTTGTGGTTGGCATTTCTACTGCCTAAGTAATGAGTTCATTCTTGTCTCAGCTGTGCCCAGATGGAACTTTACTCAGCACATCACTTTCTTCCCAACCAGCATGGCAGGCACTGGGTAGGCACAAAGATTGCAGGAGCAGCATCGTACAAAGCAGAGGCAGAGCTGGGGATCAGGGGGTGGCAGCTATGTATTGTATCTATCATCTCACTTTGTGGTCTCCAATGCAGATTTAATAGAAGTGAGAGACAAAATGGACCATCCCACGTGGAATGAGCAGCAGGAGAGGCAGCATGGCTGCCAGGCACTCACTGGCCCGCTGCACCCAGCTGCCACTGGACCGCTCCCCTCCAAGTTCATTATCCATACGCAACCATCCCTTCTGCCTTCCTCGGGCGCAGAGGTGTCAGCCAGGACACACCAATTGAAGAGGAAAGATAAAAAGCTCTTCCACTGGACTGCCTGGTACCAGCTGTTATTTGGCTTTCCCCTTCCAAGTATGATGTCCATCTGTGGCCCTTCTACCAGCCTTTATAACACTGAAATACACTGACAAGCCCCCATCCATGAGCCCAGAGGAAGGGCAAATATCTGAATGAAAGAATGAACAAGTAACGGCTATTTGGCTCCTCCTGCCACCTGTTGTTGTTTGATGAAAGCAGCACAGACCCAAGTTTTATGGGACTTGCATTTTATAAGGCACCTTAATGTTGAATAAAAGAGTAAAAGTATGCTAAATAGATTAAGCAATAAGACACACATGTGTTGCAACCTTGAATCTTTCTGGTAGGACCAAGCAAAATTCACTCAATAAGTGCCCCTGAATAGCTTCTAGGATCTGCTGCCGTATCTTATCAAAGGCCACAGATAACCTCTAGCATCAGTCTCTAAGTGGAAACCAGCCCAAGTCACATGCATGATCTCAGTGATTTATCCAGGCCTAAAAGTCAGGCTTCCAGGAATATCAGAAATTGGTGGTTTTAGGTGTCCTCAGACTCGCCAGGCCATTAACCATCCAGTTTGGTTAGCACACACTCCAGCATATCAGAGGGCACACAGGAGAGCACACAACAGTCACAAGGATCTTTAAACCCTGGGTTGTTGTGAATAAGTGAGGATTCTACTGCACACTGCCCAATCACTCCTGCAGGTCATAGAAATACCTCACCAACAAGAAGCTGTGGGTTATTTGTCTAGCTTGTCTGTTCCCAGAAAAGCCTCAGCTCCTGGTTCACACACCATGAGCATCCCTAAGTTGGTTAGCTGCTTCTGCTTGTGCCATGAACACTTGGGAAGCTTGTTTGCACACAACCACCCTAGACTTTTAAATAATTAAAAACAGGTTGCTGTGATAGGCAAACAGGGCCTGCAACAGGCAGAAACAAGAAAAGGCTTCTCTGCAGTTCTATCTGCCATAGCTGTATCTTTTCAAAATGACTAAGCTACAGTCAGTTGGCTTCATTACGGATAGACTTACATTCGCTCTTCCACTCCATACACCTTATTTCTTCTGGAAATTTGTGCTGCTAAAAGAGAAATGATGGATGTTTGGAAATAAATGCATCACTGATTAAGACCAACAAGTTCAGTGTCGTTCCTCAAAGTGTCTGGAATCCAAATGAGTCCCTAAGTCTCTAGGCCTTAGCTAACAGGGCTATGGCCCTGACATAGAGAAGCATCTCCTTCAAAAGGAGATGATCCACTATAGTGGATCATTTATTACCTCCATAACATCTGTTTGTTTCTCTAGATCTGTCCTAGTCCTCCCCACCAGTTTTTATTGTTTTTTAATACAGAAAAAAAACATAAATTCAGGCACATCACAATATCAATAATATAACATACAAAAGCCCAACTAATGAATGAAAAAGTAAGTAATACAGTGCCCCCACCACCCAGGAGACCAATAATACCTCCATTTTAATTCATATATTATAGCAATTAATAATATAATATGCTTTAATTATATCCATATCCCCTCCAAAAATTCATATAGTCCTGATTAGGCTGACAATCCTTACCTTCAATCATTACTACTTTTACAAAATCTTCCCAAGTTTCATTATATTTATTTGCTTTTATTAACCCTTTTTAATTTTTATTTCTGTTGTAAGTTTATCAATAATTACCATATTCCATATTTCATTATACCATTCATGCCTTTGCAAAACCCAATTCTGTTTCCAATATTTAACTATCACTAACCTAGCTTTCATTATCAGACTTAGGATCAATTCTTTTTTAACTTCAATTATTCTTGTTTTTCAATCAACAGCAATAACATCATTCTCGGTGACATTTCCAGATTTATATCTAAAATTTCTCTAATTTCATTAAACACCATAATCCAAATCCTTTGTATATTATCACAATCCCACCACATATGTTTGTAAATTCCAATCCCTTTCCCACATCTCCAACATATATTAGAGTATTTATCATCAATTAGATCTGTCCTAGTCCTAATGAACTCTGAGAACTGATCCTTTTGATAACCTAAGTCAGGGCTAGGCAGAAGGCAGCTCTCCAGATGTTTTGACTTCAACTCCCAGAAGCGCCTGCTGGTATGGCTAAAAGTCTGGGATCCTGGGATTTGAAGTCCAAAATGTCTGGAGAGCACCAGGTCTATTTAAACAACTTGATAGAGTTGTTTTAAACCATTTTAAAAACTTTAAAAAACTTTTAAATATATATTTTCAAGATATGGTTTTAAAACAGGAACAGGAACTTTAATTGCGGCATGGCATGCAGCTCCACTCCATCTCAGAAAATGCAGAAAAATATCTCTTGATACTATTCATTGCTGCCAGATAATTGTTCTGGAACTTCAAAGCTGCTCCAGCAACTTTGGATATAATAAAGCATGGGTCCTCAAACTACGGCCCACGGGCTGGATGCAGCCCGTCATGCCCATTCATCCGGCCCGCCATAGTTCATCACGCATGCGCCTGTGATGAGGCACCGGCTTGCTCACAAGGAGATCGTTTTGGACTTGCTCGGAGAAAAGGATCTCCTTGTGAGCAAGCCAGCGCCTTGCCGGGAGATCTTTTTCTCCGAATGAGGGGGAGACCATTTTGGACTCGCTTGGAACCCACACCCATTGCTGGGATCTTTCAACTGGCCCCCTATTCAAAAAGTGGCGGCCAGTGACAAGTGGGGTCCCCCAGGGCTCTGTCCTGGGGCCGATCCTGTTTAATCTTTTCATTAATGACATGGAAGAAGGGGTGAACAGTCTGCTGATCAAATTGTGGCCACAACTGAGGAGCAGGTACTCCAGATCCAAAAGGATCTGGACAGACTATGGAAGTGGGCAGGAGACAACAGGATGGCGTTCAGTGTGGATAAGTGCAAGGTCTTGCACTTGGGGCATAGGAATAGGTGTCGTAAGTACAGGTTAGGTGACAAGTGGCTGGAGAGCAGCACTTGTGAAAGGGACCTCGGGGTACTGGTTGACTGCAGGCTAAACATGAGGCAGTGTGATGCGGTGGTCAAGAGGGCGAACGCCATCCTTGATTTCATAGCCAGAAGTGTGGCTTCTAGATCAAGAGAGGTATTACTACCACTATATACGACTCTGGTGCGTCCGCAACTGGACTATTGTGCTCAGTTTTGGGCCCCTCATTACAGAAAGGATATAGCCAGGTTAGAGTCAGTGCAGCATAGGGCCACAAGGTTGGGGGTTGGTTTGCAGGAGGTGAGACTGAGGGAACTGGGTCTCTTCAGCCTGGAGAAGAGGAGACTCAGAGGGGATATGTTGGTGACGTACAGGTATGTGAGGGGATGTCACACGGAGGTGGGTAGAGACCTGTTCTCCCCTGCAGAGGAAGGCAGGACGCACTCCAACGGAGCAAAGCTCTGGGAGCCAAGGTCCCTTTAGACGCCAGGAAGCACTTCCTGACAGTTAGGGCCCCGAGGGTGTGGAATGGGCTTCCACGAGAGGTTGTTGAGGCCCCATCGGTGAGGGTGTTCAAGGACAGGCTGGACGTCCACGTGGTGGGCATGTCGTGAGCGGAGCCGGCTGGTGCCGGAGGTCAGACTAGATGGCCCGGGAGACCCCTTCTGACTCGCTCTGTTTCTATGTTTCTAAGTTTGAGGACCCCTGTCATAAAGGATAATGTGAACTGCTTAGCTTCCTCCTATTTGCTTCTGCAGCCTGGAAACACCCCTTGTATGGGGCTGAAAGCACCAGTACTGAAAAGACACTGAAACCTTGGTGCCTAGTCCTGGCTGCGTTAGTCCAGCAGCTCGCAGAAGTGGGAGGGATGACAGCACTTTTACAGAGTGTAGCACTATGTTGGATGCTGAACTTCAACATGTATTTAGCCCAATTTTTAATAAAGGAAATGGAAATTGTGACAAGCATGAGGTTTCCTATGTTCTAAAAAGGTATCTTAAATGTATCCTTATTTAAAACACTTGCAGAGATAAACAAGCCTATCTGAGAAACCATAATGGGTCAGTGGCTAGCAATGGAAAAAGCTAAGCAGTGTGACTACTCAAATTGGTTTTTTAAGTCTCTCTCTCTATACATATACATGTATGTATGTACACACACAGAAACACACTCACAAATGGAGCTGGCTTTGTAAAGGTTGGAATAGCCCTTAATTTGATAAAGTGATGCCTTTAAGCAAATTTGCCATCTGTCAGAATTGAACACATTTTGCCCACCCAGTCTGGGTGTAGGCAGTCCTAGGCACAACCCCTGACATTGCATACCCCTATAGTGCCCTAAAAGACAATTCCCATGAGTAGCGGTTGTTCTGCAGCAGGCATATAACTCTATCCCTTGGCCTATTAATATCTCCTGGTTTTAAACATTAAGGAAAGACAGAAAATGTTACTGTAGATTTGCTCACAATGGCCAGGTCTGCACATCACAGCAAACGGTTCTGTGCCGTTTCCAGCTTGCCCTTTTTTTAATGGATGTGTCTGAAAGACAATCACGCTCATCGAGACAACCCTCTTCCCATCTGCTGTTTTCTTGCTTCTCAGGCCTCCAGTCAGTATCCCAGGAGGCACCGTGGGGAGGCATAAGGCTCCTCGCTTTGACAGCCACAATTGCGAGCAGAGCTCAGTTCGCCATGGCTGTCAAGCGGCCTTTGAACAAACAGGGCTCATGCTTTGAAGCATCATAGAGAGGACAAGGAGCTAGTCTGGCATCTTCCCCTCCTGCTTCCAAGAGGAGTGCTTGAGCAGGAGTGGGGTGCCCAATCCATGCTCAGGCAAAGGGGGGGGGGCTGATTGAGGGCCTGGTTGGGAGCTGAACGTCACTGTGGATTCCCCCATGCCGGACTCCTCTTCTTGGGTAGTAGGCCATTCTTGGTTCTGGCCTCAGTACCAGAATGAGTTACATTTTGTGGTTTGGATGACACAACCAGCTATCATGGTACTGAGAAGCTATAGAGCAGACCATTGTTGCTATTCATGGTTTCTCAAAACCAAATATACCTTGCTGAAATAACATGATGGGGTTCAGATGACAATGTCATGCACAAGCATCAGTGCAAAGTGCCAGAGCGCACACAAACGGATCATAGCTTTGATGGGAATGCAAGCTCAGACAGAGTATTTATTTATTTATTCAAGCATTTCTATTAGAGAGTTCTCAGAATGGTGTACAGAATATACTTAAAAATATCAAATAACAATTTAAAACAAATTTAAAACAAACTTGCCTATCATAAGACAACCACATAACAATAAAATTTGACAGGCGTATAATAAAACAATAACAAAACAATACATAATAACCATTCCACCTGTACCAAAACAGTTTAAAAGCCAATAAAACACAATCAACAATTAAAATGTTGGGAGAATAAGATTGTTTTGACCTGGTGCTGAAACATAAAATGTTGGTGTAGGCAAATTCCACAGTTGTGTTGTGGATTCTCAGCCAGCTCCAGTATCAGATCAAGGTCATGGAATGTCTGGAGAGCAGAGAGAGGAGTTGTTAGTCCAGGTGGCTAAGCATATCGGCCAGCAGCCCATGGGAATGAAGAGATAGCAGAACAGGAGGAGAAGCTGTCAGCCAGGACTGACAGGAGCCCCAGGCTACCAATAACAGATCATCAGTAGTAGAACAGTCAGTCTGCTATAGAGATCCCTTCTCTTGAGGAAGTGACACCAGTTGACACCAGTTGCTGGAGAAGCAGGAAGATCACAAAAGGAACTCAGAGTGCTTCACCTGCAGGAATGCACAGGCAACCGAGGTATGAGGAGGAGGAAGACTAGGGGAAGTTGGAGAGGGTTCAAAACTTCACTCAGAATGTGCAACTCTGGAGCAGCATGTTTACTCAGGAGGAGGACTATGTCTCAAAACAGACATGTCAGACAACAAAGCTAAAACTCCACCATTGCTTGCCATGTTGTGCAAACTGTCCATTATGATTATTGTTGTGTGCTGTCAAGTCATCTCTCACTTATGGCAACCCTGTAAATGAAGGCCCTCCAAAATGTCCTATCCATGACAGCCATACTCGGCTCTTGTAAAATCAAAGAGGTGTGGCTTCCTTTATGAGGTCAACCCATCTCATATTTGGTCATCCTTTTATTCTTCTGCCTTTGCCTTTCACTAGCATTACTTTCTTCTCGAGGGAGTTTTGCCTTCGTGTGATGTGAGCAAAAGCCCCATTTTTGCTTCTAGGGGAAGTTCTGGTTTGATTTGAACTAGGCCCTACTTGTCTTTTTGTTGGTCCAAAGTATTCTCAAAGTTCTCCTCCATCACCATGTTTCAATTGCATCATTTTTCTTCTTGTCAGCTTTCTTCAATGTCCAGCTTTCACATAGTGAACAGGAATACAATAGCATGGATAATATTGGCCTTGACTTCTTGTGAAACACTTTTCACAATCTTTTCTAGTTCTTTTATTGCTTCCCTTCAAGGTCTCAGTCTTCTTCAACTTTCTTGGCTGGCATCTTCATTTGAATTAATGGACTGAGCCGAGATACGCAAAAATCTTTCACAATTTTGATTTCCTTATTGTTAATAGTTTTGTGCTTCTTCTGTAATCATGACTCTTACTTCCTTAGTATTCATCCTCAATGCTGCTTTTGCACTTTCTTGTCTCACTTTCATCAGGAGTTATTGCTACTGCCGCTGCCAGTAGTATGGTACCATCTACATAGCTTAAATTATTGATACGTATATCTTGCTCCAATTTTCACGCCTTTCTCCGATTCTAATCCTGCTTTCCTTATGTAATGTTCTGCATACATATTGAACAGGTTGGTAGATAAAATACATCCTAGTCTGACACCACTGCCTATGAGAAACTATTCTGTTTCCACTGTTACTAACAAGGGCTTCTTGTTTGTGATAGAAGTTGTACGTTGGGGCAATCAATTCCTAATGCACACTCATTTCTTTCAGAACCATGCACAGCTTTTCATGATCCATACAGTCCAAGGCTTTGCTGTAGTCTATAAAAGACAGACTATGTAAAGGGCAGCCAACATACATTTGTAAGATTCTGAGTGCCTCTTCCCTTTTGGAATCCAACTTGAACATCAGGCATTTCTCACATATAGGGCAATACTCTGTGTTGCAACACCTTCAGCATCACTTTGCTCACATGGGAATTTAGAGCAAGGACCCTATGGTTGATACACTCCTTTGCATCTCCTTTCTCGGGGACTGGAAAGCATATTGAACATTTGCAGTCTGTGGGCCACGGCTATGTTTTCCATATTAGTTGGCATTATTAATTAATGCATTTACAATATAAAATAACTCCAATAAGCCTAAGATCCTCTGATTATATATGCCAAGTTTCAGATGTCCAAACTTCACCATTTTAGAGGCATGGTGCTAATGCACAAACAGACACATTATCTATTATTATTATTATTATTATTATTATTATTATTATTATTTATAACAGTTCTAATTATAGTATCTTATAGACATGAATCAAGTATTTAACTCTAGATACTTTCTTTGTGCATATATATTGATAATGTCAAAGACACAACACATAATAGTTTTAAGCTCAAGCAAAAGTATGTCAAGATATTGTCTGCAGTTTTTAATTAAAAAAAAAAACCCTTCAACAATACAACATTAAGGTTGACTCTCACACTCTTATCCTGTACCACAAAAACTTCTGTTCCCTGCCTGAAATAAACAGAATCCAAGAACAGCTTAATCTTGCATTTTAACAGTTGTTTGGGCCATATTACAAGAACCTACTCTTAAGCACATTGGTACTTAATCCTCAAGTACCAATCCACCTTGGCTGGCAAAAAGGTCCAGGTTCAGCCTGAGCACAGTACTTGAGGACCTTTTCACCAGAATAACTTTCTCTTTAAAGATAACTTTAACATCACAGGTCTGGCAAGATCTTTAGAACTTGATTCAAGCTGGAAATACTCCAGAGATGCCTCAAAGTAAAAGATGCAATATGTACTTGTGTATTTTCAATATACAATAATTGAATGCTGCAGCTGCTCCAGTCTGCCAAATCCACTACACAATGAATTTAGCAGTATATCAGCAGGAATCAGAGACTGCCTGTTGTTAACAAGGACTGGTCTACAGGTCATCACCAAAGATGTAGGGGTATGCGCAAGAGGAAGAGAGATAAACAGTATCAGTACCCAAAACACTTGGAGCTACTAACAGAGTCACAGCAGGATTGTTTCTGTCCCAGAAAGCAAACAAAAGACAGAACTGAAGGACAGATTAGAAAAAGAGGGGAGGGGCTAAGTATATTGGATTTGATTTAAGAGTGTACAACTTTAGTCACCCACATTTCATAATATGAACAATCCTGACTGTCCCATTTCAAGATGAATTTTTATTTACATATCTGATATAGCTACATCCTGCCCATAGCCCTAAACCTTCAGTCCCAGGAATATCCTATCCAGGCAGGCCTTGAAAGAGCCACCCGACAGCTGGAAAACCACTGCCAGGGAGTAAAGAAACAGCAAACTGGATGGACCAGTGGGCAAACTTCTATCCTAGAGCCTGACTACTGCGGTGCTCAGAAGCTCACAGGATGACTTTGGGCCGGTCACTGCCTTTCACAGGGTTATTGTGGGGATGGGAATGGAGAAGATGAAGCAGTGAACCAGGTATGCTGCTGTAAGTTTCTTGCAAGAGCAGAAAATGATAGGATACAAATGCAATAACGCTAACTGAAAACAGTTACTTAAAAAGCAATAATCCTAATTAAAAATGATCAAACAGCAAAAATTCAATAACCAGAAGTAGATGTTACTGAAAAAAGTAGCATAATTCAACAAACCTCCCTATTAAGAAGCACAGTTTAAGACTTAATATCTTTTAAATGATAGAATGTCATGATAGATAGTCATAAAATTATAAATGGTGTGAATAGATAAGGCACACTTTCATAGTGCTAAATTTGAAGTCACTTAATGGAATGAAGGAGGAATGAGGACTGGCAACAGGGAGTGTACCTCCGTGCAATGCATCTGACTTCTGAAATCAGCTACCAGAAAGATACTCTGATAGCCAATAACTTCAGTTCAGCTTTTAAAAGAAATTAATTATACAGCAATCCTATATTCAGATTATGAACATTTATTTATTTATTTGTGTGCGTGCGTTTATAGACGGCCTATAACTGCCAAGGCCTTCCTAGGCGGCTAGGTTTCTGTGGAGTCCCAGCTCCAACTTCAGAAGCTAGCTCCAAGGTTGGACCTAGGACTCCAAAAGCAAAGAGCCCTCCCGTCACCCTTGTAGCGGCTGTGGAAAGAACAACTCCAGTTTGCAAGGATGGCCTCGAATAAAGGCTCAGGGAGGGAGAGGGGTCGGGGACAGGCTCCACCAGCATGGGAAGCTTTCTGATGGTGCTTCAGCCTCCTTTCTTTGCATGCTGTGGCAGAACATTCGGTCAAAACCAGCTAAGTGTTTCGCAGACGGACAAAGCATGGGGGTGTTTTGGTTCCACAATCCTCCAAGCTTAGATGGTGATGGGCAGCATCACTGGGGACACTGCCCAAAAGTTAACGAAGACCGCTCAGACAGAACCTCCATCTTCAAAGGCGACATACCAGGTACTCGTGGCAAAGAACAGGTGGCAAGCGCCATCACTCCCTGCCTTGAGAACTTCCCAAGTACCTCTGGCAGGCTACAGCTGCGCAACACCAGTTGAAAAACTTTTGGCCTGATCCAACAACGCCATTCTTAACTATGGGATATGGGGATTCCCAGTATTCCCTTTTCATGAAGAAACCTTACTCTAATCACCAATGCAATCATTCATATGTATGTCAACCCGACTCTTCTAATCACGTCAAGATGCGACCACATGGAGACGCCATCGGGTGCAAAGATAAGTGCCTTTCCTCCCTTAAAACGTCAACGTTTTAGAGCAAGCTGTTTTCCCCGCGGCAGGGCAAGAATCGATCGCTCCCATCGACTGAAATGCAGGACTTATTAGGAGACAAGCAAGATTTCACGGCTGGCAGCAACAAATACATATTGCTAATTCTGCGACCCTTCTACGTCGAAGTTTCACAGGAAAACCAATCCGCTCGAGCACATTCCTGCACAAGGCAGCGGCTCCCCGCCCCCCATCCTTAGGAAAGCATAGAGAGGAGTGTGCGGCGCGGGAGAGAGAGACAATAAAGGGCTTTGGCTTCGGCGCAGGTCCATTTGGCGGTCCAAACTCGAAATTTGCACGTAAAGTTTTCCTGAGGCAAAGGCAAGCATGCAAGCAGTGCTGGAGAGAGACGAGGGGGACTAGGCGGCGGGCTGCAGCGCCGTCCACACGAGCGGCTTCTCTTCTCCCCTCCTCCCCGAGCACAAAGCGCTGCCCGTCCCTGCCCACCCCACCCTCTAAAACTCACCCTCCGACTCCATCTCTGTTCAGCTCTAGCTGCAGAGGTGCCTCCGCAACTTTGCACGGGAGCGACGGGAGCTGCGGCGCGAGGCTGGGCGCCTGCGAGGACGCAGCCACAGAAGCCGATGGGGAGAGGAGGGGGGGGCGGAGGAGGAGAGCCGCTCCCCCCGCGGGGCTTCTTTCCGGCGGCTACAGGTCGCCTCGAGGCACCGGTCGGGGAGGCTGCACCGGCCGGTCTTGCGCCTCCCTCCGCGCCGCGCCGCGGGCGCTCTGCCGCCTCGGCCTCCACCCCGCGGCGAGCAGGGAGGCGAGGCTGCCGATGCGCTGCGCCGGCTGGGCCGGCCGCCGGCCCGGCGGGGAGGAACGTGCCCGGCCTGCCAAGGCGCCAGGTGCAGGCGCAGCGCCGCGGAGGCTCGGGGGGCGTCTCAGGTTCGGGTTTCCTCCGCTCCCCTCTCCCGCCCCGCCACGGCCAAGAGCGACCAGCCCCCTCGGCCTCTCTCGAGGCGCAAAGAGAGGGCCCGCCGGAGGCTCGGGAGGCCACCTGAAAGCTTTGCCCCTCGCTCGGCTGCAGGGCTCCCTTCCAGGAAAGGCAACCCTTCGATCCCCCACCGATTCCCGGAGGTAGGCCTTTTCGGTCTGTCGCAGCCGAAAAGACGCTTGCGGCACTGTTAGCCCTTAAAAGCGCGGCCATACTTTTAAAAAAGCCCTACAACTCCCGGTATTCCCTACCTATCTGAACTGGGGAATGCTGGAAATTGGAAGGCCTTTTTTCTGAGTAGGAAATCTTCCTCAATCTGCTGTCTTCGATATATTTTGGACTCCAGCTCTGGGCAGCACGACTCAGTATTCGTGCTTCTAGCCGGCAACCCAATGAATGAATACCATCCAAAATGGCCTTTCTTTGAATTTCAAGGCTGTGCCTTCCTTTATGAAACATGTCAGTCTCATGGTTGGTTTTCTTCTTCTGCGTTAAACTTTTCCTAGTGTGATTGTCTTTCTTCTTCCTTCTCATGATGTACCCAAATTAGGATAGCTTCAGTTTCACCAGTTTTGCTTCCAGGGAAAGTTCTGATTAGATTTGATCTAGGACCCACTTGCTGTCAGCCCAGGGTATGTTTAGAAGCCCCCCATTTTCTTGTCAGCTTTCTTCACTGCCCTGCTTTAACACTCGTAGATAGTGATCAGGGATACAGAATTGCAGATGATCTTGACTGTAGTCTCAGTGAAACATCATTACACTGATTGATCTGTTATAGTTCCTTCATTGCTGGCCTTCCACATCTCAGTCTTCCAGTTTCTTAGCAGTAGGCTCTCTTTGAGTTGATGAGTCAAGGAATTCAAAATCACAATTTCAATTTCTGCTTTGTTGACATTTGGGTTGTATAATTCCTCTGTAATCGTGATTTTTTTCATAATGTTCACCCTCAGTGCTGCTTTTGCACTCTCTTCTTTCACTCTCATCAGGAGTCATTTCAGCTTGTTGCTTTCTGCCAGTAAGATGGTATCATCTGTATATGTTCAATTAATGATGTATCCTTGGCCAATTTTCAGTCCTTCCTCTGATCCTAATCCAGCTTGCCTTATTATATATTATGTATACAGATTGAACTAATAGAGAAATAAATACACCTTTGTCTGAAGCCTTTGCCTATAGGAAGCCATTCTCCACCTTTTGTGTTAACAGCAGCTTGTCCTTTATGCAAGTTAGACTCAGGGCAGAAGCACTTTATGCAAGTGCTGCGGCACACACATTTCTTTCAGGACCATCCATAGCTTCTTATGATCCACACAGTCAAAGGCCTTGCTGTAGGCTTTGAAGCACAGACTGAACTTTTTCTGAAATACTGTTTTTGTTGGGTTTTGTGTGTGTGTGTGTGTGTGTGTGTGTGTGTGTGTGTGTTTGGCATGCCAGTAGCCGTTGTATATTTGCAATATGATCTTGAGTGCCTCTTCTCAGAATCCAGCTTGATTGTCAAGCATTTCTCACTTGGGTAGGGTAACATTTTGTGTTGCAACACTAATTATGGCAATTGTAATATACAACTGGAGAGGCACCAGGTTGGGAAAGACTGCCTTAAGGTGACACGAGATGGTGTGTTAATATTTTGTTGCATTCTTGCAAGAAATGTTGCAGCTCAGGGCCTCCTGGCAACTCACACACCCACCTGTAGCAGAGGTCAAACAACATGACATGACATGGTGGAGTAGCAAGCAGAATGGCCACTTAGACATCTCCCCCATGAAAAAAGGATAGACTTGCATAACTTTCTCATGCACCTTCATCACAGTAGGGAAGGTGGTGATCTGTGTGCCTGCTCAGGTTGCCTTCGAGGTGCCAGCTGTTGGAGGACCTATTGCAAAATGCTGCAAACATGCCTTACTGCTCTTTTTCTTTATTAAGCAGACTTGGACTGGACAGCTCTTCAAATACTGGACACATTCAAATTGAAGACTGTCCTCTTCAAAACATGGTCACACTGGTAGCAAGTAGCACACATGGCCACCTAGTAACTTCCTCTTATACTTCCCAATGTATTCACTCCTCAGTTGTCATTACAGTATAATAAGGTCCTATAAAACATGGACTAAATGTGTGCTCCTGTACAGAGTTTGATATGCCTTTGTTCTCCACAATTTCTGGCGTTGCTCTAGTAAGATCATACAATCTGTCTAGCTCTTCTGTTGAGAAGGAGAAAATGGGAAGTTGGCTAAACCAGGGATGGACTGCAGGTGATCTTTGCTCCCTGCTAAGTTCAGCTCCTGCCACTTTCCACCAGCAATAATACAGTATTTGTGGGGTCAAGGTGGTTTTAGTAGCACAGAGCACTAAAGCAATGAAAGGTGCGATCCTATGCATATGTAAACTGGAAAAAAGTCCTATAACACCTCACATTACCATGCTGGCTGGGGAATGCTGGGAGCTGTAGGACTTTTCTGGTCTACACATGCATAGGATTATACCCTAAATGTCGCTCCTTTGCATTCTAAATTGGTAGCCATTACGAAGTGCTGGAAGAGTTACATTTATCTTACGGACAAGTACAGTGTAAGCTTTGGAATGCAACTGAGCTGAGTGCCTCTGAATTTCTGTGGAAAACTGCCAATATTTCTTAAAAAAATAGGAATCCCATAGATTTGTAGTGTAACCAAGCAATGTGAGGGTGGAGTCTTAGGGCAAAAATGGCCTCTGTGCCTGCCACAGTTGTCCACCTTTGTCCTAAACCAGCTAAGTCTTGTGGTAATTTAAAGACCCCAAAAGCTGTTATAGCCTGGGTTTTTGTGATCTGCCGTTAAGGTCATGAGATGCTTTATATGATGATGTGGACTGTAATCTAGAAAGCTTCTGCTTTAATAAAGTGGTAGTGCTTAAAGTGCATTTAAGTGCATTTAAGTGCATTTAAGTGCATTTATATATAAATTCCTCATGAGATTTGGAGACTGCAAACCACAAGAGTTGGAAATTAGCATCTCCTGACAAGGTTTCCTATGAGAGCAATGTGTTGCATTCTCTGGTGAATGAGGTAATTCCCACAGTGCCCCTCATGTGCTTTTGCCATCATGTGATCTTCTACTGAATGTTCAGAATAGATCCTTTGTACAAAGTCTCCCTTATTTATAAATTTCAGGATGCTCACTTAGAACTAATTTTACAGAAGAATTTTCACATGAATATGAATTAATATTCTTGTATCCTAAATATTTTTGTGCTTGGCTAGTGAAATTCTTCAGAATGAGCCTTCATCACATGTAAAACAGAAACAGTAATGGAATTAAGATGTGATTATGCTATGAAAAGGGAACACAGATATTCTGATTCCTCCCCACTCCCGACAAACGCATTCATTTGTTCTTTGAAGATCTTTAGCACCCCACTGGATTTATTTTGTGACACTATCTGGAACACACAAGCAAAGGTGTTCACAGTGGATTCCTGAGTAAGAAAGCTCATATTTAAGGAACTCAGCTACTTGCCTCTGTGTTTGGAATATTTTGGAATATTTATTATTTGGAATATTTATTATTTATTTATTCATTGATCTTACATTCCACTATTCTAATCTGAAGACTCTCCAAGCGGGTAACAATATTTCATTAAAATAGCAACAATAAAAACAACATACAATAAAACAGAGAAATATGTAGCTGAGGTCAGATATCAATAAGTTAAAATATATTAGAAGTAAAAACAGTATAAATAATATCCAAGTATAAAATCAATTATTAAAATATCTAGAGGACTGTTTTGCCAAAAAGACTGTAAAGATGGTGCCAGACAAACTACTTTCGGAAGGCCATTCCATAGATGGGGCACAACCACTGAGAAAGTCCCGAAGTATGTTAATATGGTTCTATGAACATTGAGAAGATGAGTCACTGAGATGGCCCCTCCTCTATCTGCCATCCTCTTTACTTCTGTAAAGGATGGCTCTCCCGGAAGGGCCTCCTCACATGGAAGTAGGCAGTCCTTCAGGTATCCTGGTCCCTTATATGTTAGCACAAGCACCGTAAATTGGGCCTAGAGCTCAACTGGGAGCCAATGTAACCAACATAATATTGGGGCAATATGGGTGCACAAACTTGCTTGTACCAGCAGTTGTGCTGCCCTATTCTGTACCAGTTGAAGTTTCCAGACTGTTTTCAAGGGCAGCCCCATGCAGGCCGCATTAACAATAGTCAAGCCAAGAAATTACCAGAGCATGTGTGACTAGCTAGGCTCTACCTGTCCAGGTAGGGCTGCAGTTGATAGATGCTGCTAAAAGAATATATGTGGTTAAAGCCTTTGGCTAGTACAGATGCTGCTTTTTCTCACTATAAATTGTATTGGTGAACATCAGCACAAATCACTACTTTATTGGCCTTGACTTTTTTTGGTAACTTGCCACAATGTAATATCATGAAGGGTAAATACTTTGGAAGATTGTCATAACTTAAAGCCTTTTTAAAAATATCTCCACAGTTAAATCTGAAGGTTCCTTATACTGGTCCATTTAAGCCAATGTTGTTTTCTCTAACGGAAAAGCTTTTTCTCCAAAAGTTCTACCAGAGGGCCAAACCAACATATTTTTAAATCTTTGTCTAGCATCTATGTCTCTCTCTCTCTCTCTATATATATATATGTAGAGAGAGAGAGTTTTATTCTAGAACAAGCAGGGTTGAATTTCCTAATGTAGGAAGTTGGGTGAAGGGTTTTACAATCTGAATTGGGCCCTGCACCTATTATAAAGCAAAAATTAAAAAATGATGTAGCTGCTAGACACAGATTCAGAGTTATGTCCGTTTTGGCCCTGAGCTCCTTAGAGTAGAACTCTGTTAGGTGATCTGTTCATCCATTGCACTATGGACCCTCTCCTAGTTATGTTAACAAGTTACAACTTTCTACATGAGAATGTATATTGAATATAGTATTGCATAGTATTACAAATCTTGCATTATTATATGCAAGATACTTATACTTACATACTTTTCTGACAATAGGTCGCAGTACATGAAGTTGAAAACATTCTGTGGCTGGAAACCATTTTTAGAAAAAAGGCAGTGAGGCTTTCAGTACTTTTTCACCATGAGACCTAATGGGACGATTTCCAACACATAATCTGTGATTGGGAGAGTGGAAATTGGGAAAAAGGTAGAGAGAATGAATGTGAGTTGTTCCTGCCCTTACCTTCAAGATGAGGTGGGGTACAAATTTAAATAAGTGAACATGGTGATTAGATATGATCCAGTAAATCATGGTCAGCTGACTGTGGGGTGTTTATATGTCTTTGGTCTAGTAATATATAGCTGGTTCTCCAGCCCAAAAATTAGAGCGGTACCATTTTGCTTAAATGCTGAAGGCTTTAGATAGCATGTTTGCTTATAGCCTGTGTCTTTAGCCCTAGAAAGTGCCCTCATAGAGGCAGGCTGTCAATGAGCTCAAAACCTATACTCTCCTTAAAACAAAAATCAGCCATATAAACAAAACAGCAATAGTGAACAGCAGACCCGATAGCCTAGACTTAGAGCAGTGCAACAATAACGGGTTCTCCTGGGAAATATTCAGAGAGAAGAATATGTCTAAACAAAACCATTGTATATTTGTCAAACCAGCAATGTGAGGGAATCTCCCCGGGTGGAGGGTTCCCTCGCCTTGGCTCTGGTTGGGGGAAAGCCCAATTCCTTCTCCCTTTCCTTCTCACCCACCTCCCAAGACAATGGGAAACACAGCTGGACCTCCTCAAATGATCTCTGTGTGTGGGCAGGTCTGCACAGAACAGGACAGTCCCTTAGGTAATTCAGCTTTAATTTCCCCCCCTGTGTTACCACAGGCAGTCATCTGAAACAGATTAATAGTTCCAAACAGTTTGGGCTTCAGTTTCAAATATAAAAAAGAGTAAAGACTGAAAAACCACTGCAAAGGGTGCAGTCTTGTTCTACAAAGTGAACACAGTTGCTGTGTGTGCAGCCAGACCCTTCGCATGTCTGTTCTGAAGTAGGTCCTCCGTGGAAATTTGCCCCCAAATTAGTATCTTCCCGCTGACAACCCAGCCCTGTCCCAAGCACAAGCGGTAAGTTTTTTCGTTTTAAACACTAGGTGGCAGTGTTTCAAAATCTTCTGAATATTGTGCTGTACAGGATTGGAGTGTCAACCTCTAGCTGGCTCGTTTTAAAATGGTTCCTTTTAAGGAATCAAGTGCGTAAAAAATATTTAAAGGTACCACGAGCCTTGGGACTTTTTGCCACAATTTAATCTTTCTAACATTCTTCATTTACCAAACAAAAAAATCAAGGAACTTGCTTGTGAATTTTCTTGTGTATACATGAGTCCTGTTGTAGTTTAATGTTGATCCAACCCTTTCTCTGAGGATAAAAGCTCAAAGCAATGGTTGAGCCTCATAGCCACGCAATGAGGGCGGATATGCTCTGAGAGAGCAATTAGCCTAAGGTCACATGGTGGTGTTCCTAAGGCAGACAGCGATGCGCATGGGGTTCAATGTCTGCCACGCAAGCTGCTGCACATGGCATGCACTCCCTGTTGCCCCACAGGTGTTGCCACCTGTATTGCAAAACTGGAATCCCAGCAAAGGTCCAATAAGAGACTAGCCAGGGAAATGTTTCATTAGTGGTACATTCACATTCAGGGCAGTTATAATTACACCCAGCACACGATGGTTAGATTTCCATTGCTAGAATGCCAATCTTAGAGGGGAGTTGTTGACAGTCCCCATTAAGAGTAAGCAACTGTACTGGAATACTCTGGTGCTGTTGCCTCTTCAACATGGTATGTAGATGCACATGGTCTCTGAAAATACTACACCTCCCTCAAACTCTTCTCCTCCTTTGAAAATGGAGGACAATTTCACTACATTTCTCCATGAGAAGGATTAATTTTCAAGAGTTTCCTACAGGTGAGGCTCACCATTGGCTGTGGCTGTGGCACAGCTTCATTTTTTTAAAATTGAAGCTGTGATTGCTGGAGCCAGAGAGGTGGCGCTGCAACAGCATCAGCTGTATTGGCCAACTGGCTCCCATTTTGCATGTGCCACAGTGCAGGTGTGATGGGTGTAGTGTCTAGTCTGGCTCCAGGGAAGTGGTGGAGCCAGCGCTGGAAGTTTGCTTCTTCCATGAAAAAGGCTTCTATTTGCTCTGCCTTGTTCTCAGAGTGTCTTATGATATATTTTGTGATTTTTTTGAGCTTACCTAATCACTGTGAGGTAGCTGATGGTGCTGTGGGCATGTTTTCCTTCTGCTGCACCTCTAGATCAACTGCATGAGAACTACAGATAGTGTATTTGTATTCCATCCTTTCTCCTGTTTCAAGCAACCCAAAGTTTACAAGCAGTAGTGGGTGAGGAATCTGATTTGGTGGTGGGAATCAGGGCCGTCTTAACAGCATTATGGGCAAAGCAGTGTACTGGGGCCCCTACGACAACAACTACTGTTAATTTTGGAAGTTTTCCAATTTTCCAAGGATTAACATACACAGATTAGTATGGGGCCCACAGGCAAGTGCCCATCAGGCCCATGCGTTAAGATGGCCCTGGTGGGAATCTATCCGATTTCTTCAGATTGTCTCCCATCGCTTTCTCTCTTCTGTCGGTCCACCTCACCCAGAGTGTTTGCGAGGGAGTCTGGTTGGAGTGAGTTCAAGCTTCCACACATGTGACTTGTGGGCTGTGCGTACTTGCTCAAAGAACTAAAAAATTTCTGAATTTTGAGCATAGATTTACTTACATTGTGTAGCTTGCATAAAGATGCATGTACTTTGCACAAAGAATCCTCCAGTGTTCCTGAGTATCACAAACTTGTTCTCAGTTCAGCCCACTTCTTTGCCAGGGCCAAGCAAGGGAAAGAAATCCAGCAAAGACAGAAATGGACTTTGACCTGATCTTCACATTCTTACTTGCAAGGCTCTCCTTCTCTTCATTTTATCTGTACAACAACTCTTGATGTAGGCCAGGCTGATGGTGAGTGCCTGGCCCAAAGTCATCCAGGGAGCTGCATGGCTGAGTGAGGACTAGTACCTGGATCCCCCAGGTCCCTAGTCCAACACTTTAACCACTATATCACACTGCCTCTCATTCTCTTGATTGTGCAGTGAAAAACAACACACACACTCCTCAGCATCTCACAAGTAAGATAAACACAAGAAACTCAAAGCCAACCCATGAGAATTTTTTTCACCTTTGAATTTCTTTTGAAAACAATTTCCATTTTATCAAACAGCAGAAAAAATGTGGGATAAAACTTTGGCACAATACTAGTATTACGTTCCCTTTTATCACGAAAAGTTATCATAGGTGTTGCCTTGTTCTATCAACTATGTGGGCACTATGTTATTTGTGGAAAACTGGGATGACACAGTTTAGATGGATAGATACAGCCTGTGTTATCTCCCCGCCATCACTTTATCAGCAAAGCAAATATTTGGCCATCTGTCACAGCTATTGCCTCTAGTCTTCAGAATGATGGGGTGAATGAACCAATCTGCTGCTTCAGGACCAAGGGCAGGTGGTCAGCAAACATAATTTAGAAATGGCCAGTGTGGGTGATGGCTTCTAGTGCCCTCAAGCTGAACAATTCAGATTAAATGGCAGAAAAAGCCAGATGGGACCTCCTCATGTGCAGAGCATCAGATCATAGTCCCCAGCCTAAGGCCTCCTTACTGAAAAGGGAACAACAGCGCCATCCTATGCATGCTCAGAAATAAGTTCTGCAACTCCCACAATATCTTAATTAAAATGCTAATTGGCAACTAGCTGTCCTGGATACTTTGAGTGGAGGAAAGATTTGGGGACTTGCACCAAGTTCCATTGCCTCAGATCCCACTTTCTTTGACTCGAGGTTGCCAACCGGAGATGTGGCCCCTCAGTCAAATTTGGTCCAAGGAGCCCAGGTGACAATCTCTCTAATGTCCTACATGAGAAATGTAGATGCAAATGATGAGACTGCCCACTACAGTACCAACTAATGCTATTTTGTAAGCTGCCCAGAGAGTTCTCCTAGCTAATAGGCGGGGTAGAAATTCAACAAATAAGTGCTGCTTAGAGGGTCTTTATTTGTTGTCCTAAATTAAAAACATAAAACCAACAAACAAGTCCTCTCTGGTTCGTAGGAAAAGCTTTCTGGTTTTAACCACACAGGGAAGCAGAAGCTTTGAAGTCTAAATCCAGCTCCTCCACTGATTTTCTACACTCAGGGGAAAAGAATACACATGCATGCAAGAAAGGCATAAAATTAAATAAAGCTACATGTACTATTTGCAGGATTTCCCATGCTGTTATTAAGCCACCTATGAAGAATAACTAGTCCAGGTCACAGAAATAACATTTTTTTCTTCAGCATATGCTTCCTAACTACAGTGAAGCTACTTAACAATATGGATAAAACATGCAGTGTTTGATAGCTAGTCATAGAACTGCAAACTGGTAGATTGTGAAATCAGTATCAGGTACATACAGTGTTTCATATAGGACAAAATACTGCATTTTTAAAGAAAAAGTTCCAGGGTGCTGCCACATTAAGACAGACATGCTCAGAAACACACGCTTTTCTATTGGGAATCTTGGGGGTGGGAATCTTGAGCAAATAATGAGCAAAGGAAACTTTTATTATAAAATACGTGAAAGGCTGTGCAGGGAAGTCTGATAGTCTAAAAAGAAGGTGTTAGGTATAAGGTGCTGGTGTGCCTGGTTTCTTTCAGGATCTGACAACACTAATATTTCTTGTATATACTACAGACTCCAATGCAAGTAGATAAAGATGTCAGGCAGCAGTCCTATATGCCACCAGACTGGAAGCTGCAATTATATAATCCAATGCTGCATTGCCATCTGGTGGTTGCCTTGTACATTTCCCAATTATATTACTTGAGTAGAAAGGCTTGCTTGCACCCCTTATAATTTTCTCTTTTAGAGTTCTGGATCGGGGAAAACTATCCACTATAAGTTGCTGTTCACCACTTACTTCTTCATCATCATCATCATCATCATCATCATCATCATATTACTACAACTACTACTACGTTGCATTTATTTAGCTCCTCTCTTTTACAAGGAACCATTCTGTGCCTTTCGTTACTGCAGCAGGAAGCAGAAACCCAACCAGGGCAGCTTTTCCCAATATAGAAACACTGCCATGGAGTAACTGACAGTTACCCAGATGTTAAAGGCCTTCCAGCACTCCTAGGAAGAAATCTTCAATGGATTCAAATGAATTTGAATTTCTAAAAATCCAGTCCATTATTTCCTCAAATCATGTGGCTTCTACAGACTTAGAGATCTTTTAAAGACATTATTTTATTTAATTTTACTCAAACTTAGCCATGGGAAAAATACATTAAAAATACTGTACAAAACCGCATATATTCCCATAAGATAAATCATGGAATTATAAATTGTTCATGGATTTGCGTATTTTGGGAAGAATATGCTAAATTTGGAAGTGTGAATCTGGGCAACTCTTTAATTTGCACTACTGTTTATGAATGAGTAGATGACGGAAGGAGAGGTGCCTGACAGTCCATGCAACTACATAGAACAGATTTTACAATGTATATTACTACACCCAGTAGGAAAAGGTTAATCACTTCCTTACATTAGCAACACTCTTGCCATTGTACTCAGATGTGGTGCTTCTTACTGCATTCTGGCACTCAGCCTAATCTTTTTCACAGAAGTCATGTGGAGAAAATGAGGCAAGGAGAAACTATGGACCATGGATATTGCTTGGAGCGCTTTAGAGCAAAGCAAAGATATATAAAACACGTGAAACGTGTGTTATGCTTGCTTTCAAATGGTATGACACATACAAATGGAAAGCTTCATTCTTGGTTTTCTGTGAGTAACAGGGGGGTGTGTTCCTTAATTAGTTACACTCCAAGTAGAGTGTACTTAAATTCAGACTTAAGGCTTATTCATGTTTACATAGAAAACAGACTCGCAACACTACATTTTCTATGGAAACATGCATAAGATTGTGCCGTAGTCCTGTACGAGTTGAGCTACTGAAGTCAGCATGGCTAAATTTGGATCCTGGCCTTCTCAGCCCTCATTCTTGTTCCCCTCCCTCCAGCCACTTTGTGCTACAGGTACTGCCATTGCTCTGATGCCTCCTTATTTAAAGACAGATGGAGAGACCTTTCCTGAAAGGAATGAGCCAAAGCAAAATATTAGGGAAAAAACATGAAGTATGAAGCAAAGCAAAGCAGCCACTGCAGGCAAATGCTCTGAGGGGGAAAGGACAGCATCATCACCATCATCATCATCATCATCAATAATAATAATAATAATGGTTAGGTGTTTGCTGTCAGGGTGAGGCGGAGGCATTTGTGGAATATTCTGCCTCAGGTGTCAAAATAACCCAGGAGGGAAGGGGTGCTGTATGCTGTGGAGAGGAACGGGGGGCTGGGTGCACAGTTCAGGCACCAGCATTTCTTCAGCAGCCTATGAAAAGCTCAAACATTCAGAACGCATGTTTAAAATGGCTCCTGTTTAGATCACTGACTCACACAGCCACAGAGTGGTAAGAGCAGTTACAGTATATTTTATCCTCAAAGGTATGCTATGAAGAGAAGGCAAACGATGGCAACTTGTGGAACACCATGAGATTTCGACTGGGCAGAATAACATGTTTATTCATGTTGCCTCACCTGAATAAGGACATTGTTGAGTTGGACAAAGTCCAGAGAAGGGCAATGAATGTGTTCCAGGGGCTGGAGCAACTCTACTGTGAGAAGCACCTACAACAACTGGGGCTGTTTTATCTTGGGAAAAAAGCGAGGAAGGGGAGACATGATAGAGGCTTTTAAAATAATGTCTGTGGTGGAGAAAATGGAGAGGGAGACATTTTTCTCCCTCTTCAATATCACTCAAACTTCCCATGAAACTAATTGGTGGAGGGTTTAGGACAGAGAAAAGGAAGTACTTCTTCACATAATGTACAGCTGAACTACGGAATTTGTTGCCACAAGAAGTGGAGATGGCCACCCATCTGGTTGGTTTTAAAAGACGATTGGACAGATTCATGGAGGAGGAGACTATCAGTGGCTACTAGCCTTGCTGGCTGTGTACTACCTCCTTTACGCATCTGCATGCCCCAGTTGCTGAGGACCTTGGGTAGCTGGACGTGCACCCATCCTGCTTGAGTGATCTGCAGGCAGCTGGTTTGCTCCCATGTGTACAGAGTGCTGGACTAGATGGAGTTTTTGGCCAATCCAGCATGGATCTTCTTGTGCTCATATTACCTGATATTGGCAGCTATCTTTTAACATGCATCCCCTCAAATCCACATCTAATACCAGATCAAAACTAATACAGTGGTTCTCATGCTTTTTCCCCTCTGTAGAATAAAATAAAATAAATAAAAGCCAACAGAAGAAGGGGTTCTTTGCACCTAAAATAACCTTTAAGAGGCAAGCCAGATGTGAAATCTGAGCAAGCAGCAAAGGCGACACACAGGAAGGGAGACATGGGGAGAGGAAGCTCCCTGTATCCGATTCCCTGCACAGACAGCCTGGCGGTCATGAGCTGTGATCCATCGCTGTCACAGAAAGGGGAGATGGCAGGAAATGGTTCTGCTGATCAGCCAAGAACAGCTTATAAATTTGCAGAGGGCAATAATGCACTTGTCTAGGCTAACAGGAATAAACTGCTTGAAGCACGCACATATTTTCTTTTGGAGGGTGGGAGTACTGGTGGGGGTAGCTTTATGGCACAAGGACATGGCAAGACACTAATATAAGAATGCCACACACACACACACACACACGAGTTATCAGCTGCCCTTTGGAAAGGATACTAATTAGTTGTTTTATTTTAATATAGTGTATTTGTTACTTGTAAGCTGATTTTGAAGGATTTATATCTTGGATATAAATGATTTGGATTCTTGTTTATTAAACTTATATTCTGCTAAATTGGCCCAAGAACCTTCTAAGTCCAAGTCTCTTCAACATAATTCAGCTGGTTGGTTGTTTTTGTTCTTCTCCTGAAATCTGCATCTACTCAGCTGAAACAGAAGCTGAAAGTTTGGCCACCAGGCAGTGTGGCTGTGATGTGATATCAAATGTGTTTGTGTTTCTTTGAATTGGGAACATAGAGGGTGAAGTTTCTTGTAATAACATGGCTGAAAACCATTCTCAGGGCAAATGGTGTCTAGCACATTGTACAAAAGCATAACAAAAAGCACACTGCACAAAACATTTGGGTGTTCCTACAGAGAAGAAGTAACAGAAAGCATAGACAGATGCTGTGAGAAAAGTTGGTGAGTGAGAAATTTGTATTATTTGTGTGCCAGGACCATTTTAGTGGTAGTACAGAGTATAGAGAATATTCCGTATTATTTTATGCCTAATTTTATTTGGAAATAAAGATAACATTTTTTAAAATAATGAACGATCATTATATTTAAACAGTGTAACTAATTTCTCTGATGAATACCACAGCTCTTCCCTTTGTAAGTCCCTGAAAGTGCAAGCCATGCATGTTTAGACCAATGGAACAGGGGAGAGGCTTACAACTCCTAGCATGCTATAGCAAGCAAAGCAACATACACAGGGTTGTAAAAGTAGCAGCAGTAGTATGACTATTTCTATCTGGAAGTGGCCTTCTTCATTTATCTTCAATTTCACCTCAAACCACTAGGCATCACTGCTTTTTGGTTTTTACTGCTTTCCGTCTGGTACTTCACAGAATTTTTGCACCTATTAAATTTCTTCCTACCACAAACCTGGAAAGAGTCCAGGCTCCTTGGCCCTTTCAAAGAACTCAGCAGCCCTGTGGAATAAAAAGGGAAGCATAAGGAAAGATGGTGATGATTTGATTCATAGGTGTTCACAATAATTCTTTGGGAAGAGGAGGCAAAGCTGCCAAACAGTCGGAGGTTGTAACTGAGCGCCAGTGTGGTGTGGTCATTCAAGTGTTGGACTGGGCAACTGGAAGATCTGGGTTTTAGTCCCTGCTTGAACATGAAGCGCACCGGGTGACTGGGCCAGGTGCTCACTCTCGGCCCAACCTACCTCACAAGGTTGTTGTTGAAAGGATAAAATAGAGCTTTGAAAGCTGCTTTGGACTTCTTACAAGAGGAAAATGCAGTAAATAAATGCAATGTAATAATAATTTGCTACAACACACCTGTACTCTTTCCTAGGAAGAAGGGGGAAACCCTCCAATGAACACAGTATATCTACCTGAAGAGCATCATACAGGATATTTTATGGCATCATTGCTTATCCGACGCTGACAATTTGAAATGATTCTTCCTGAAATAATTTCCTTCATCTTGGAACCTCTAGAACAGTCTTCTCCAATTTGGTGCCCTCCAGATGTTTTAGCCTACAATACCTGTATTCTGGACTGTGCTGGTTGGAGCTGAATGATGTCCAAAACATCTGAATAGAAATCCTGGATTTTGACATTTTATTAATTCATTACATTATGCTTTATGATAGCTTATTTCCTTCCAAGGAAATAAAGCCAGCTTTATCTCATCATCACAACAAACATGCTGTAAGATTAGTTATGGGCTGAGAGTCTGTGACCTGCCCAAAGTCACCCAGGCAGCTCCATTGCTGGGCAGGGACTAGAACCCAGATCTCCCAAGTTCCAGTCTTGCACTCTTGACGTTTATACCAGAATGGCTCATTAAAATGTTTTTTATAAGACTGCAATTACTTCCTCAAAGGGAAGACCCCAGAAAGGCTTAACACATCCAGAAAGTGGGTGTGTTAACTGATAGCTGTGACTTCATTGCTAAAAATACGAATATGTAGGAGCAGGCTTGTGTTTTCCAAAATTAATAGATGGAAGAGTGGCTGCAAATGTGGTTAATATTTGGGCTCTACAAAGACTAGAGACTTGGATTCTTTTGTTTTTTGCTTTAAATGTGTGCAGGTATAGCCACAATAAAACAGGATATGTAAGGAGTGCATCTTTTGTGATAGAAGCTCCCATTTACGTGGAAGCACCAACAAGTCTGTGTACATGTTCTGAGTGCATGTGCACAGACTCAAGCTTAAGGCAGAAATTATATGCACAATTATTTGGCAGTTAATGTGAATTTTTAAAACATATTATGGGATAAAATGGACACATTCAAGCAAATGTTTCTTGCAGTCTGAGCATCTGCAAACCAGAACACCAGTTGTCCCATATAGAAACAGATTGTTTCTATGTTCTGCACTGGAGCATTACAAAATCTCATAAATATCCAATCAGGCCTGTAGGAATAACCGTGTTAGTTCTGCTTCATTTGGCCAATCAGTGGCTGAAAGAGATGGGCTTGGTGAGGTCCCTGATTTCTTCCTGACCACACCTGTGGACTAGAAGATAACTCACTAACTCTCTTGAGAACTGAGCCTGGAAGACTGAAGCCTGGACCACTTCTAGTCCAAGCTTAAGTCAGTGATCTGCACAGTCAGTCAGCAAGTGAGGGAGCTCATTGTACTATTGCTCATTTGCTTTAAGGCACTTATTGTCCTATAGTGTACCAAACCAAGGGCCTAACAGGCCACAGAGTTATTTAAAAGAGAGATATTAGGAACAGCAAAATGGATCGATAACCTTTTGTGGTATAATCTGTGTGTGCAGGTTCCTCTTTTCAGACTTTACCCCAAGACATGGGCAGTGGAAGTAGGAGCCAGAAGGCACAGCTCTGCTTTCATTCAGACATATTAATCACATGAGGTAATAATCCCTGAATAAGGCTTGGGTAGTTGTAAGCAATATTAAGAGTATCATTTGCTGCTTCTTGAAGGAAAAGCAGGCCACAGGCATAGTCCCCATCTCCAAAACTGCAATTCAGAAGCTAAAGCTGGCTTCTCTAGTTTCAAGAGGAAAAAAACCTTCATAACTTGAGTTTCAGGTTGTTTCAACTCTCAGAGACCATATTCAGGTATTCAACAGCCAATCAAATGTGTGAGGCATGAACTGTAGAACGAAGATGGGGACAACTTGGGTCCCCCCAGGCATTTTAGCTACAACTCCCATCAGCCAACATAGCCAATATTTAGTGAGAATGGAAGTTGCAATGGAGCACTTTTTTTAGCCATGCCATTGCTTCTACCAGAGTGATCCTATGGTCCACAGACAATGTCTAGAGGGCCATAGGATGATTTGGATTCCAACTCCAAGGTAGAAAATCGCCCCAATCGCAGAGCTGGAAATCTGTGCTCAGATTCCTCCCCATACAGTGCAGCTGATACAGAACGGAAGAGGAACCTCAGAGATAGTTTAGTTAGCATTCTGAAGGGGTGGGGAGGGGAGGAGACCACTGTTACCAAGATAGGACATACTCTAGCAGCACTGTAGCCTTGTTCCCTCCATTTCTGAAGCTCAGCCATCAAGTAGCCAGAATTGGCTCTCTAGCTGCTTTGCAGGACAGGAGTACAGAGGTGATATTCACCCTTATGCTCCCCTTCCAGGGTGCATAGGATGTCTGTAATCACCTAAGTTCAGAATTCTACAAGCAGCCTCACTGGATTGTGCTGAAAGTGTGTTAAACTGAATGTGCTTACAACTCCACTTCAGAACTATAACCTCAACATAGAGAGCATGCCTGAGCACCTCAATACATGATTAAGGCTAAGATTACACATTAATGCACTGGCCCACATTGTGCACATACATGCCATTGGTGCATAATATAAAATTTTTTGAAACATGACATAAGAGATTTCAGATGGTAGAGGTGAAACCACGAAATTTGACTAATTTAGATTGTAGAGAGGATGTAACAGGAATTTTGTGGCAAACTATTAAGCCAAAGTCTAGACTATGACTTAATTTTTTCTACTATGCACAGTGAATCGCTAGTGAGTAGAAATACTGTCCATGAAACTTGGTTGCGTTAATTCTCGATAGAAAGGTGTTGAGTTTGTGTTACTAAATCCAATTCTCTTTCTCTTTTTCTAGGTAACAGGAGGCATCACTTCTGCTATGTTCCTCTATCAGTCAGGGATGCAATGTAAGAAAAAATGAAACTGACAGACAGGCAAATAATTTCAGCACTTTTTGAAGTTACTAAAATAAAGAGAAAGCTCAACTCCAAGGATCAGTCAGCTAATTCTATAAAACCAGCATTCCCCATTCAGGTGCCCTTCCCACACAAGTGTTTGCCAAAACACCTGGCGGGCACTGGGGTGGGAAAGGCTGTTGCAGAACTATTCTGTTCTCATAGCAAAAGGTAACACTGTAATCCAATCCTATTTTGGATGACGAGGACATCACTACAGCCAAGCATCAAGCACTCAGCATTACATCTTCGGTTGTTCATGACAGGTGGGAGTGTGTGTTACATTTGTAGAAGATTACTTTTCCTGGGATAAAGTGCAATAACACCTGTTCTTACTGCTTCTAGGTCCTCATTTTACAATTCAAATGGCATCTAAATGGAACTGTTAATGTTATTAGTGATGCCTGATAATAAAAATGTGGAACATTTTGCTTCATGTACAATAGACACCTCTAAGTAGATGGAAAGGAAAAAGGAAAACTATATCATGACAGTTAATGTTTTTGATCCACTGGAGAACACTGTGGACTAAATATTTCTCTGAATTGTATTTACTTTGACTGAACTCTGTTACTGTTATAGGTTTATTGCAACCTTGGCCAGCCTGGTGTCTTCAAGGTCTTTTGGACTACAGCTCCAAGCATTTCTGAACATCAGACATACTGTGGATATAATGTGTGGAGGCTTATGAGAGTTCCCAGTCCAAAGTATCTTGAAGGCACCAGTTCATCAAGGTTGGTCTATTGCAATATTGCAACATAGAATAAATGGGATGGGAATAAAATGGAAACCCTCTTTTGCCACCACATAGGAAAGGAAGCTATTTTTTTCCATAAATTATAATACTATTAATAAAGTGAAATACCACTATAGTTTTCCTTGGTAATATATTTGGAGTATTTTAATTATGTCTGTGTGCATTTTATACTACGTAGCACTAAATCTAGCCACAGTTTAATCCCTTCTAAATCTGTTCCATTTCATTGGGAGACTTATGTATCCATGTTTAAATTATTGCCACTTAAATCAGTGGGATATAACTTTGGGTGGCTTATATTATGCAAAACTATCCAGAAGGGTAATGAAATATTCTTTGTACGTTATCAGTTTAAAAGTCCTGAAATACTTCAAGAAAGAAAATTAACATAACTCAAAAATACACCAGCCAGAATGTCTTCTTTCTCCTTTATTGATACTGCCAATGTGACTACCTTTACACAGGTAGATTGCTTTCCTATAAAACATGCACTCTTTTTCCATTAATTTAGAATTAATTTTTTGTCCTCTACACCTCCTAAAATTATCAATTTAACACAATAGTTGTACCTTAATCAGTTCCCACATACTCCTTTTAAGTAGTTACATTAGCTTCTTTTTTCCAGGTCTGTGTAAAGGTTACTTGGCAAAAGTACATGCATATGACAATAAAATGGAGACCAATCCACCACTAAAAGGTAATGCACATAAAACATAATACAGTACTTTGACATTTCAAATAAATACCCACATAGAGATGTAATTTTAAATGTAATCACTTAAGAATCAATACTGTAACCAAAAAGATGAAAATATAAGTCCCCACCTTCTAGGAATAATAAAGTTTCTTCCAGCAAACAGAAAGCCTTTCCCCATGTTAATATTATTATTATTACAATTACTACTCTCTTTGTATTTCTGTCTCTTTCTTTTTTATGAGGAAGAAGGTGGTTTCTCCTTCCCCAGAAGTACCAAATTTAATCATTCGAAGTTGGCCTCAACAAATAGCACCAAAAGGTACATCTTGTTGATGCGTATCTCAGTTTCTGTTTCCTGAAATCACAATGGATTAGATAAAACATGCAAGAGAAAAATATTAAATGCCTTGTTTTTCTTCTTCACATTTGCAAACAATACTATGGTTAACTGGATCCACCACCATACAAAGCTACCAGAACACCAAACATCCCAAGACATCTTCTGTACTGCAACCACAAATGTGTTAATACATCTTGCTTATTTTTGTTTCATAAAGTCCATTTTGGTTCATGAAATATATTCGGGTTTTGCTTTTAAGATTTGTTCATTTATTTTTTTTCTTCTGAGCCCCTGAATTTGCATGATGGAGTATCATTGACTAACAGAATTTTTTACAATTTGCACATATATCATCTATATAGTAGGTTCACCCATTAAAAATGTGCGGTAGGGGAGTTTGCTTTGCACTTATTGCTCCACATCGCTACTAGGTTTCAAAACCATGGTTCCTTTCTTCTCGCACAGACTAAGCTAGCCTAGGCTTCTCCCTTTAAAATTATGAAAGGCACTACCGGCAACAATTAAATGACAAAAAGGCGCTGAAATAGAACACCCTGGCGCTGACAACTTTAGAATTTGTCTTTCTAAAATGTACCACAATTTGGCACAATAAAACAAAGTAGTAACAAAAACAATTCCAATTTGGAATTTAAGTGGTATAGTTGTATAAAATTCTGTTAACCAATCATACACCATGAGATTTTTCCTAAAACCCAGACATTCTGGAAGTTATAGGTAACACTAATATTTATTTTCAAGTGCCTATGACTGTTTTAACCAGAGCAAAGTCAAGTTTTCTTCTTGTTACATTGAACTATTCCTAAGAATAATAATACAATATGAAAAAACCCCAGAATTTGAATACCCTGGATTTCTCAATTAACATGGCAGTCAAAAATCAGTAATTTAAAACAGATAAAGCTTAACATTTTATAATTAAAAAGAAAGAAAAAGCTGCTGATGCACAGCACAATATATAGTTTAGCAGAACTCCTGGTTTGTGTTGAAGCTCTTTTCTAAACACAGTGTAGAGCAAAACCATATAGTATAAACTCTGCCACATGCGGATGGGAAAACATCAAGCACAAGCCCAAAAAGAAGGGAGTCTATTAGCATAAGTCACTGGGTTTTTTCTTTAATATAAACTCTTCTACAAAAAGAATAAAAAGACGTTAAAGTAAATATCAAAAGATTAAAAGTGCACAGGTTTAAACAATCAGACCATTGTTTGTTTTGTTTTAAAAATGAATGCTTTATAATGAAATAAAGAAAAAATACCCATCTGAACATTTCTAAATAAGCCATAATAAGCTACCATGGCAATTATTACATTATGAAGTATTTTTCTTCAGCATTTGTAAGTTTTCTTCCTGCAGCAGCACTTAAAGGATAAAGCTGTATTTCTTTGTATCCAGATATCATATGCCAAAAAATAAAATGAAAAAACAATGCAGTTGCATACTGGAACTGATGTGTTTTTGCATTAAGTAAAAAACAAAATCAAGAGAGAGATACATTAGCAGTGGTTTCCATTCTTTGTGCAACGGGCTACCACCACTTCTAACCATAACGACACAGGTTAAGATACGAAGCTGCACTGTTGCAATGGCCTTCTTCAGGAACTACTCTACAGCTGGAAAGTGGAAAGTGACAAATAAAAACAAAAATATTAGAAATGAAGAAAAAAAGGTCATTCTTCAATTCAAGAAAGGAAAACTTAAAATGCACACAAATGTGTGCTGCAGGAAGTCCAGAGCACATTAGTCAGCTGAGGGGCATCTGTTAGTCTTCTAAGGTAAAGAAGCCAATGTAGCTTATGTGTGCTTCAAGCATCTGAAACAATGCTTTGCTGCACCGTCTGTTAGCAAAAGCTGTGCAGGAAGAAAAGTTCCTTACAAGTCCTGAAATCAAGCTATGCTGCTCAAGCAGAAGTAAACAGTAAGAATGCAAGAGAAGTTATCAATGAAGCTGTAGCCTCTCCAGAAACATGCAGGTCAGTCAGTGTATCATGCCAGCTAATACCGAGATCAGTCAAATCATTCAGGAGAAAAGTCCTGCTTGCAGAGGTAGGTGATGGCTTAGTAAGATTTCCATGCTTTATCTCCACTCAAAAAAGCTTTATGATATAGTTAGTTTTAGGAAATGAATAACCCAGTAGGTGCAAGTCTACCCAAACACAACCCCAGTGTACACACATGGACAAATCATCTTTGGAATTACTCCAAGTTTCTGTCCAGATTTTACCCCTAGTGAACACACACACATCCAGCTGTTTCATGTAAAAGTGCAGCTGGGCTGCTCCTGGGTACTACCCTCTAAACACAGATATTGTGAATGTCCCAAATGTAAAATGGGGCAAGGGCTGATAGGACTGAAGATTTGTTTGTGGGGATGGATGTGTGAAAAGGGTAGACATAACAATGGGAAGTATTACTAAGCCGGTTGAAAACTCTCCAGCTGGGAAAAACCTATATCCAGCAAAATGAACTGACACCCTATGGCCATCTCACAATACTGAAACCTCCATATTTCATATCAATTAACTTGAAAATTTGCCAATGCAATTGATTTCTTAAAAATTTCCTTTCCCCTTGTGAGTATTCTGTGTTACGAGCACCACCAGAGAAAAGGATCCACTTAGAATTGTGATTAATAGCTCCCCATCAATATGGAAGCAAAAGTGATTGCTGCTTCTAATGGAGCAAAATAGCTTAAGTGTTCTAAATGCCTGGTAATTTCCAAGGCATTTTGTAAAAGGGGGAGGGGTTAAAAAGGCCTTTTGGATTATTGTGCATCAAAGAGGAGAAAAGCAGGATTGAACATTGTTAAAAGGTGTTCTGCCCCTAAAAATCTCAAAACCTGCTAAATATCAATATTAAAGCTCAGATTTAGGAGAATACACTGTTTTCTGTAAATGTGGTAATAAAGCGAGGCATAGACGACCTGCCATTTTGACCCTAGGCAACCTATTGAAAAATAGCTCTCAAGTTTGCCAAATCTTCAGTAATACATTAAACTGGACCATTCATAATCATGTATAGCTTAGAATATATCACTTCAAATCATCCAGTTTCTAGATGTCAGGACTTTTTTTTACCGTCTCAGATTGCAGTTTGTTCTTCCTGTTTGTTTTTCTTCCTAATCTCTCGAGAGATCCAAGCACTACTTGGCTCTCCTTTGCTAGGGAAGCAGACAGCACTCCCCTTATTACCTTACAGCAACATTGCTTGATCTCCTAACTACTTTATAGGCAGAGTGGCAATACAGAGGAAGCAAGCTGCTGATCATCTAAAAGGAAAAGTGAGATGAGACAGTACAACACCGCGTTCACATGGCTTTGGGGGGGAAATAATTGTACGACTATCAGCAGACACAGCTGTGCAGTCCTGCATCACTCTTAGTAATATTCTAGGCATACAAAGTTACTTGAAAAGAGTACAAAATGAACAGGGCTTTACATTAAAATAAAGTTTGGGGCTAGGCACTTTTGAATCTTTTGTTTCTGCTGCTTCTTTTTTTAATGTGCCTCAGTGTGCTCCTTAAATTTACCACAATTTTAAAACCAACATTTTTCCTCCAGTCATGTATCATTCCCATTTCAATAGGCACCAATTATGAAGTACACTTTCAAAAAATCATCAGACATATTGAAATTAAGTGGCTTAAAAGGGCCCTTAAAAGTTCAATACCGGATGAAATTATCTTTTTATAGATTACATATATGCTAACCTACTTCACAATTATTCGCAAGAAAAAACTGATTCTTTAATTTCTGGTGCCTAGAATGTAGAGCCCTGTGAAATGTGTGCTTGCATAAGAAATGCAGTTTGCTTTTTCGCTTAAACAAAACTCAGAGCTCTGCAATACTATTCTATTAAAGCCTTAATACTGACAGTTAAGTAGAACTGCATTGCAACTTGACAATACTAGCATATACTCCTATTAATTCTGTATACGTACTTTGTGCAGATACAGTAATAATGGACGGAACTTTAATCACTTTAAAATCCCACTGACTGAAATTAGTGTTAAGCACTTGTTTAACTTTCTCACTGAAATCAAGGAGATTAAAATGAGTTTAATGGGCTAGGTGAAGCCCCATGTGTAACACATCTTCCTGGCATAAAAGTAACAACACGACACTATTGAAACTTTTGTAGTATGTGGTAATGTCTCTCGACACAACTGCTCTGAAGCACTGAGATCCTAAGTTTGCTTTCTCCTAGCAATAAGTTTTATTTCAGAACAGGCAATAATGCATACATATCCCCTTTCTTTCTTTTTTTAAATTGTGCAATTTTCTAGGTTAACTCTCTGCAGCCAAGTCAGTGATGACCACAGCATTTCAAAAGGTATCCTCCCTATTAGGCTGTCCCAGCTTGTACAGCTGATAAGAAATCTCTTCAAATTAGCTGAGTAATGACAATGGCAGCAACCCATTGTCAGTGTAGTTTTAATTTAGATTCAGCTCTCATTTTAAGCACAGTTTCTTAATACCATACTATAGACCTAATTTTAAGTGTTTCATTCCACCACTTCTCAAACACATTAAGCAAGGAGATCTCTTAGCCAGTGAAGTTAGCCCCCTTGCTCATCACCCAGGGAAAGGATCACATTTGTGCTATACAAGCTACAGTTAGTAACACCAGGTGCAATGAACCTGGCACGCACCTTTAACACTTACCCATAAACAGCAAAATCACAGTCGTTCATCATGGAAAGAGCCAAGTGCTTTTCCACCATTTCGTTGTTAACAGCATCCCCCCTCCCCATGCGTGTGAATCAGTTACAGTTAAGACCACTATAATACAGGCTGTATTACATGGTTTAACAACATACTAGTACAAACCACTCATCACTGCAACATTAATATAGTGGGGATTTATGCTGACATTCAACAGCACAAACAGAAGCATATTTATAGCCTCCTATTTTCCTTCTTAATCACAATAGATTTTATATTTCTCACTGCAAAACACCTGGTTATTAAGCACAGACCCTTCAGACCTGTCTCCACACGATCGTATATGACTTACGCTGGGGTTACTACTCTTGGGTTTGGAAGCGGATTTTGTGCGCACCCTTTTGGACTGCTCGTGGTCCAGCTCAAGATGCTCCAGGCGCTGAGTCAAAGCCAGCTTTTGCTGAATGGCCATACGAAGCAATGAATTCAGCGTCTTCTTCTCATCTTCAGCTGCAGCCAGCTGGCGTTGCATTTCATCCAACTGGGTGACATATTCATCACATCTGCAATGAGAGAAAGCACTTTTAAAACAATACAGTTTTGAATATTGGCTAGTTCACATTGTATTGCTTTTAGTCACTTTTGAAACTTCACAAGTAGTTTCACATGTATGAGCAGCAAAATCTGTAGGCCAAGAGAACACACTGATCTGAAGGACAAAGTATTTCCTGGCTTACATGTTATACTAATTATGCAAGTATATGGCTTCCAAGACTACATAGATAGTCAAAATTAATCAGCTCGAGAACTTACAACCATCTTACTTAAGGAGGTGCAACCTTTCATAAGGGGCATGATTTTTAGTCTTAACCGTGCATTCAGCAAATGAACCTTATACTCATACTGTCTTACATGCGCATGTGCATGTGTGAAAGAACTGTATCTTATCGGGAATGTTAGTTGCACATCCTCGGACCATGAAGTTAATACTATCCAAATTGGAATCTATTATTTCTGTACCAAAAATTGTTCTCCAGCTCTGCTCACGTAAAGACTACCATATTTCCATTTACATCTGTTCTCTGCCTAACATTAGGACCTGTGCATTTCAATCAGAACTGAGAGACAGAACTAAGTAGCATGTACACTTTATATATTTCTAAAATAGGGCAACATCTTGCTACTTTCTTCCAGTAGCCTTGAACGCACGTTGCACCACGCCCTGCCCATCATGAAGCTAATCCCATTATGTCTGCATAACTTCTGCTACATTACATTTGCAGAGTGTTAATAACTGCAGGCTTTGGAGCAACAATAAAAGTTATACCATGACAAACTGCATATTTCTTTCCACTAAAGCATTCCACTGTGAAGTTACTTTCTGTACAATTCATAATCCAGCCATTCCACTATGGAAATGCCTGCTTTCTTATTGTGTATCCTGAATTGCTGATCAAGTTTCAGAGTTTTTTTTACAGCCCACAGGTTCTAAAGCATATACTGTTGCAATAGTTTTAAACCGGAGCCATAATATAAATCACATTGCTCATCTTCAGTGGCTAGTGCAGTGGTAAGGAACCACTACGGATGCACCTTGTCAGTGTCCTCAGGCAGTACCAGCTGAAACTCATCCAACAAAAGTGGGCAAGACCATGCTGTAGATTCCTCCCCTGATTCGCCTGCTATAACACTGGAGTCTTAAGTCCTAGCAGGTGACAGAGGTTTCATCTTAGAAGTGCCTTGCAAATATATCATAGCAGGCCTCTGTGGATCCACAGCATCCTTAGGGCCAATTCACAGTAAGACCAGGGCAATTCTGAAATGCTCTGGTGGGTGGCTCAGAGTGGCAAACACAGCATATTTCACTCTCCCTGAATTTACTTGTCCGCAGGCACAGGTAAGTGTGGAGTTTTTCTCCATCTCCACTTATTTTGTTTCATTGCTCTCAGCTCCAGGTTATACAAGCTCCGTGGTGCAGAGAACGTTCAGGGCCAATCATGTCAAATCCCGGGGTCATTGCTGCATATTCCAAATCAGGGTTTTGATAGGAAAGCCAATTGTATCAGACAGAAAATACTTTCAATCTCTCCCTCATGGATGCAAGGAGAAAGAGAGGAGAGTTCTGGCAAGAGAGTTCTTGCAGAGTCTCTGTAATAACAGTAAAACATCGTATAATTCCCAGCCCCTTCTCACTGATATGTTACAGCTGCATGTATATGCTATAGTTGCTATTCGTATATTTAGATTCTGACATTGTACTGATTTGTCACTTGAACTGAGAATCCTGGCTTGTTGCTCCCTGGTTTATAAGAGGAGTAACAGTCAGGATTTCTGGTTTGGATGACATGCGTAATCACACTGGCTGGGAGAAACCAAGCAGGAAGAAATCCTGGTGTACTAGAATTGTTGCTTATTGTTTTGCGCAAATGCAGCCAGTGACTAGAAAGTTCTTGCCTCCGGTTTTCCCTGTCATAGTGTCAGCAAAGCCAATTTATTAAACTGGCACCATTAAAGGGGAAGAATACAAGACAAATGAAATTTCACTAGGTTTACATGCTTAGGTAGTACTGATACATCTTTTTCAGAATTACAAAGGAAAGGTTATTTAGGACTAAGGCTTTGATAGCAACTACATTCTTGCCCCAACAATAAAACAAGGAATTCAAGATTTAATGTACATGTTGCTAATTTTGACATATTTCAAGTAAGAAATGCAGCAATAAATTTGAAGTTTTTGGCATAAGAGAAAAAACAGCATAATGGCTGAGGATAAGGCAAAGCTCAGAACCTTTAAAATGCTGTATTTAGTGGCTATATTATTCTCTTTAAAATATACCAGAGATTAATCTGTTACTAGTTATATTACTAACTGCTTCAATAGAAGTTCAGCATCAGTATAGGTCATTAACAGTGCCACACACTATTACTTCTCCACATACATTTTTAAATAATCTGCAATTCAATGCTCTGTCTGCAAAATGATTAATTAATCCCGGGATATTTTCCAGACTGCATTTCATTATAACATGGCATGGCACAAAATCATTACTTGAAAGAGTCATCTGCCATTAATTATTCCCATACAACTTATTGCAGGCTCACTTATAATCAGAGTGATGACTTGTCAGCCATTCTCCTTAAAAGCGACTATGGAAAAAATAAACTTAGCAAACAGATCCTTGGGTAATACTCTGTACTAGATTATGCTCAGCAGCACTAAACTCTATTAGAAGTACAAATAGCTCAGTTTGGAGCAAGTTTATCAAAGAGTGATTTCCTTTAGGTTTACAGGGAATTTGGTTCCAGGTAAGTAGACTTGGGATTGCACCCTAAATGAGATTCAGAAAGCCCTCAATATTGTTTTGATTATTAAAAAGGTGGATAATAAAGAGAATGGCAATTAAAGCAACATACATGGCCTTATATGGGACTCTTAAGAGTCTCACACAGGACCATATTCCAATATATTTTGCATATACCCTACAGAATTGAGAATAAAAACAGCTGATTTGATCTTTATGCCAACTGTAATTTTCTAGAGAACCCTCCCTTTTCACTTTTAGGTCCCATCTCTAACCCATATGTTGAACCTTCAGCTGTTTATGATTACATTACCTTCCTGACATGACAAGCAACCAGTCTGGCTGCTTGCCAGGCAATGTGTGTGTTTTGACAACCTAGCCTCAAGAGTTTTCCTTGGAAAGTGTCATCCTGGCAGGGAGTTACAGGGAGTGAGAAATGCAACAGTTTAGATCTGGGTAGTCAGGTTCTGGAACCTGAGAGCACATCTGGTAATCTGAGAAACTCTCCAGGGCACCACCACAAACAGGCACACCTGCCTGCAGCCATCTGTCCTCCCTGAGACTGCCTCTGAGCCTCACGTAAGGCCCAGAGTCATGAACGGACAACGAGGACAGGAGCAGCTAGAGGTCCTCACTTTTCCTTTGAAGGCTTTGGCCTGTAAGAAATGTTGTTTTGTTTTGAGTTTTAAAGTAGGAAGGAAGAGGAGACTTGAAAGGCAACGAGAAGAGTGTCCAAGACTGCACTGGTGTCTACCAGTGCCAATTGTCTACCTCTGGATTAAATTATAGATAGTTTACAAGCCTTCAGCTAACTTTTTCTTTTATCCAGACCTACATCCCTTGCTTCATAGGGGTTAAAAATGCATCTTACCACAGTGGTTGTTTCATTCCCACCTCTGAGCTGCCTTCCTTTCTGCTTAAAGCAGGGGTCTCAAACTCAACTTACCTGGGGGCCGCTGGAAGTAGAGTCTGGGTGAGGCTGGGCCGCATCAAGTATTCCACCACCGCGGTGGTGGTGGGCCGCTCATCCCGCGGCCGGCCCGGGTGCCGCCGGCGCTTTGAAGGCCACAGGGCCCCTCCCCCGTGCCTCGCCCGTCCTGGCAATTGGCCCACGGGCTTGAGACCCCTGGCTTAAAGAGTGACTGGGAGCCTATGGCAGACATGCCATTGCACCAATTTCACAGGCACCATCCTATAAAAGGATGGCCTAGTCTTTTACTAAACACCTTATATTTGGAATTCAGGGAATCTATTCCAGGCCACCTCTTCTGCCAGAATGTCAGACAGAGACATGTAATTTCTGTTTCAACTTTGCCTCTTACTATAATTGCCAACAGCATGGAAATGATGACCTCATCTTTTTTTTTAACTGATAAGGCCATATTGGAAGTTAGAACCAACGTTTTCTCTGTATGACTTGCCTGCATGACTTGACTTCTACTTTATTGAGAACCGTAAGTGAAAAAGCTCCCAAGAAAAAGCAGGAAACTTAAGCTACAGGCGAGATCAAGGAAAAGTGGGGCAGAAACCATTGACTGCATAACATGATACATAATTCAATATGCAGGTACAGGGGCTGTGAATTTCTGTTTCTGGTTTGCTCTATCAACGATTCCTCTTAACACAACTCAAAATGCATGCTGCACAAACAGCACAAAGACAATGCACCAGGATACAATAAAAATGTCTTCCAAACCAATCATGTCAACAAAGGAACAAGGACAGGGATCCAATGAAGACATCCAACAACAGGGACATTTGATAGTCAATAATTACTTATTTGGACTTAAAGTAAAAGTTCACTACAAATTAATAATCAATACATAGGTACATGGTAGATGAAAGAGAAACAATAAAAAAACTCTGCACGTAGCACCGTTTGCTTTTTTTGTAATATATAACTTTGATATAATCATTCTTTGAATTTCCCTGAAGCCTGCCACATTTCCTATTTTAATCAGGGGTGCATTATAATACTTTCTTGAAACATATAGGACCCCATTTAAGAGAAAATAGCAGAACAGCCTTCTGCTCATCTCCACAACCTACCAATGTTACAAAGGTGAACCATCGCCCCATAAAGTCCACTGTTTTTACATACCAATCACATTTCCAGAATAACTTCCTTACAGCTATTTCCTCAAAGACTTTTCAGCTGAACTTGCACATATGTGACAAGGTTCTTCCCTATTCCCACAATGCTTATCCCCAACAATTTTGCTTTTAAATAGGAAGCCTGTGGCAGGTGATGATTTGCAAGCCACAAATAAAACACACATCATCCTTCATAGCATGTGATATATAGCCATGCCTTCCAGCAGCCGCACATCTGTTAATGAGAGAAACAAACCTTCTCCACACACCGTAGTCCAGTGATTAAACTGAATGGTAAGGGAAGGACAAGTCTGTTTATATTGTCACCTTTTATAAACACCTAACACATCCCTCTAAAGTTACCAGATTTTGTGTATGATTATTTATTGTTCAATTATAGCTACACCTTCATAATGTTTTAATTTTTATTTTGTTCTTTTAAAATATAGACTCACAACCCAACTTGCACTCACCTCCACTTTTATGTTATAAATAACACACATAATCAACTTTAGGAATTTCTGATTGGCTGTGTGTGGAATGCATATTGTTAAAGAGAACATCTTATATTTTTGTGTGAACCAGAAAAAAAGGAATTTACTACAGAAAATAATTCTGTGAATAATAATCTGCAGAAAATCATTCTCTCTCTCATTGTTATTAATCAATTAAGAAAATTATCTTTATACATCACAAGTTCGATAGAGTAGCAAGTAAGTTTTTCTATGTCTTCTATAACCTTCTTATATTGAATATCCTATGTATTTACCTTGTAGCAAACATGGCCCTCAGAGAAGAGAAGGTAGCAGCATCTTCCTTTAAAGCTTTCAGTTCATTACGCAGCTTCATCATGGTCTCTGTAACCATAGCCTTTTCATTTTCATACTTGCTTTTCAAGTTGGCAAGGGCAACCTCTGCCGTCTTGTTTGCAAAAAAACAAAAACAAAAACAAAAAAAGAGAAATGTTTGCAGTTAACGGAACTTTTTCATTAGTAATTGAATAAAGAGTATTTTAATCTGTTCAAATACCAAAATGGGTTTGCAGAAGAGTAACTCCACAGGAATTAGACAGTTCCATAGGACAATTAAATAAATCACATCTTATTACATTTGAGAATACTCTTCCCACAGATCTAAATAAGAAACAAAATAGCTAAGCAATAGGCATCCTACAACTTGACCCAGCTTTTGTCATGAAACTCTGAAGTGGACCGCTACTTTCCTCCTCCTACTGCTCACCGACTGGGCCCCATTTCTTACCCCTTCATCTCAGTGGCCAGTGCCCATCTGTAAATCATGGAAAGTGTGTTCTATGAAAGGAGAATATGAAAGGAAATAAGGGCCATTGGCTTAATGCCGGGCACAGGGAATTGCAGCTGCACCCCTCACCATGAACCTGAGGAGGACGTGCTTCCCGCCCGGCCCTTCCATCATGGACAGGGACTTTCCCTGGACCCCTCCCATCTCCTAGGCAACTGGAGCACCTGGAAGGGCTCCTCAGGCAATAAGTTTTGTGTGTGTGTGAGAGAGAGAGAGACAGAGACACAGAGAGAACACACAATATATTTTCAATATAATCACAATCTCTCACAGAACCCCGGTGACCTTTTGCAGAACCCACGAGTGCCAGGGACTCCCAGCCAAGAGGTTGCACCATGGATTTGTCCAATTTGCTTTCAAAGCCAGCCAAGTTAGTTGACATCACCAAATCTTATGGCAAGGAATTCATAAATTAATTGTGTGTTGTGTGAAAAAGTGTTTTGTTTTTCCCTTTGAAAATATGCAGTTAAGTTTATTTCACTGGAGGACCCAGAGCTCTTGTATTCTGAGTGAGGGGGAAAAATTCTCATTACCTGCTTTCTTTATAATATGCATAATTCTCTCTATTACATTCCCCCTCTCCCTGTATTGTCTTTTTTCCAAGATTAAAAAAAAACCCTGAACATTTTTATTCCCCAGCTATGACTATTTTGAATGCCCATTTCTCTACCTCTCCTAGTTTTAAGTTTTCTATTTTGAGATGGGACCAGAAGTTGCACACAGTATTTGAGATGTGGCTGCACCACAGATTTGTATACCACAGTTTTATTTTTACTTTCTTTCCTGATGATCCTGAGTATAGAATTTGCTTTTCTCACGGCTGCCACAAAGAGCAGATTCAAGGGAGGGTTAAATACATTTTAAACAGTATAACCTGTACGCAGGATTATAAAATACTTACAGAAATATACTTCCACGTGGTTGGAAAAAGTTTGCAGTAGAATGAAGTGGAAGAATGGACTGTGCCTCTTTAAATTACAGCTAGGTTTAGATGTTTCCAGAAATTTAAAAAAATGTAAATAACTACAACAAAAAATAACTAGCGCATAGGAGAAATCATTCTAATCTAACCTGTCATGGCTGATATGCTGGTTTTCTGCCTGTAAGTCTGCAAATGTCTGCTTCTAAGATAAGGGACATATTTAAATCTTTGATACCACCTCCACACCTTCAACTAAAAGTGGTACAATTGATCCCCCCATCTCAGTGGACCTGAATGACTTAACAGAAAGAAAGAAGCAATGGCAGCATGCGCATTCAACAACTGAGATAACTGTACATATGCCAACTTTTGATATCAAAAATACTGCCCACCCAGCTCCGAGAACGGGTACTGGGCAGAAGCAAAATGGACACTGGAACCTAGTGGGTCTAGGAGCTAAGTCAAAGTAAAAAAATAAAACTCACGTTAATGGATTTTTAGATCACAATGTCTAGTTATCTACTGCAGTGCAGTTTTGCATGTGAAACAACAGTCCCTTATTCAGGCAAGGGGAGACAAAGACTTGGAATGAAGGAGTTGCAGGCAGCAAGAGGTGGGAGGGGTGGGTTATAGGAGAGCACTCACATGCAGAGGAATTTACTTTCAAGAAGAGGGTTAAGAACTCTCTGGCTACCGAACTCTATGACACTGCAGGGATGGAGATCCTTGAATTTTAATATAATGTCCAACTCACATTCTCTGAGCCATCAGGAAAAGTTCACATTGACTGGGGCGTGATACAGCAGATGGCTCATAGGGGCTAGTGTGTATGCAGCTATTAAAATACTATTTGCATGTCTTGACTGAAAGAGTGAGCTAGCATTTCTTTTCATGCCTGGATTCATGCAGGTATTTATCTACTGAATTCCTCTTGTTTAAAATGCAAGATCTGTGTAAAATCTTTCTTCTACACACACGTGTGCACACACACACACTTGCCCACCTGTTTGCTGGCTTTCAGCACAGTTCTCAGAGTGGCTATCTGCTCTCTCTTGGTGCTTAGCAGGGACTTCAGCTTCAGGATTTCTTCCATAAGAGCCTCTTTGTCTTTGTCCACTACTGGTCCAAGTTCTTGAGTAGCCACCTGCTGCCGTGACAGCTCAGTTGTTCTATCTACAGCTGCTTGCAGATGCTTAATCTGGTCACGGATTATGGCAATCAGGTTGTAAATGTTCATGGGTTCCTTGCGAGGATCAGATACTGGTGATGGGAGAGATGAAACTGGAGAAGGACTACTGTCACCACTGCCACTTTCTGATTTTCCTAAGTCTATAGACAGCAGGCCTTTAGAGAGCAGGATTGGTGATCTGCGGCCTTTGCCTTCAGGGCTAGTGCGTCCTCCTTTGCCCTCTTTGTAGTAATCCAGCATCACCCTGTTTGGCGTTTCATTGTTGCACATGCAGACGTGATGGTACAGGTTGGCTAGCTCTTCGCTGAAGGTGACCAGCTCATCCTGGGCTACGCTAAGGCTGCCTTGCGTTTCCCCGGCAACATCACTAACTTTCTTGAGTTCCTTCTCCAATCTAACAACTTGTTCCCTATCTTGCCTACTAGATTTTTCCAATGAAGTTATTTTTTCTGTCAGAGCATGGGCTTCTGTCTCATACCTGTTCTTATCCTCTTCATATTTAGAGTCACACTCTTCATATTTGGCCTTTAGGCCTTTAAGCTCTTCTTTTAAGTCGCTAATCTCTGCCACAGCCACTTTGTACTTGCATTCTAGGATTTCTGGGCCATTGATGTCGACCTCATAATAATCTCCATCTTCATGGCTGTCCCGTTCCTTCTCATTGTCAAGCGCTGACTGACGTTCTTTGCTGATCTGGAGCTTTTTCATGGCATTGAGGTTCTCCGTAAGTCTGCCAACTTTCTCATGCTGCTCAGAAAGTGCCCCCCGAGTGTTCTCCAATTGTTTTTGAGACTCTTGGAGTGTAGACAACAAATTCAATTTTTCCCTTTCCATCTATAATACATAAATAAATAAATAACATTTACCTTCCTAAACATATAACTGATATAACAGCTGACATGAAAGATCTTAAACGAAGTTGAAAGAATAGTACAGATAGATATCTGCCTAAGGCCATAATTATCTAATGCGAGAGAAGTACAGACATGGGCTGACCTCTGATTTGACTTGATACAATTCACATTCATTACTTCAACTAGTTGTGTTCTGCATTTGCACACATAAGCAAAGGAATCAACCACTACTATTCTGCACAATGCTCAGACTTGGGCTTACAGGTGCATTCACAAAATGGGGAACGCTAAGGTATCATGCTGTGTTTTCAAAGATGATAGATCACACAGCATATGCATCAGTAAGAATGTAGCTGACTGCAAGAATACAGCAAACAGCATTACATTTTATCATTGTGTCTTCAAGCAACAACAGCAGCTATTTATGAATTGTTTAACCCATGAACCCAGGGACACATTCAAGCACCCTGACTCCTATCCCCTCACCCATTTTGCATTCCTGGATTGTTGTGACATTCAGACCCAGCACTCGGGATTGTTGAGAGTAACAACCCACAGTTTTAACCCAGAGACAACACAACCAATATGGGGAAAAATTGGGAATTCCTGGGTTGTTTCCCAAAGTGGGTGCAAAGTGGCAGATGAACAGAAGACAGTGTGCTCACTCATGTGCAGTCACAATTCCTGAGTTAAACAATTCATTAATTTGTATGTGTAAATTGGGCATTTTATATCTATTCATGGAGTTCTTTGCACAATCCTATAATTGGGCCTCTTTCTTCTGAAACATCAATAAAAAATACTTTGAGCACATGCTGAAATTTAGGAACATTTTCTTCCCCAAAACCAGTAGCTTAAGAATGGCAAAAATTGAACCAGAAAAGAAATAATCTATTTAAATGTATACATTGCTGTACAACTTCAATATCTGATGAAATGTGACAACACTCCTCTCCAATGAATTCTACATAAACCTGGGACAAAAAGAGGACTTCAAATTTAGCAGATTATTTATACTTTGTTCTGCTCGAAACACATACAGTATGAGGGAACATAAGTATGTAAGGCTAAGAAAATATTCAAGAATAGTCTGGAGACCTAAAAAATTACTAAAATTAATTCTCTCTTTTAAGTCCACTTTTTTGAAACCAGCGAATCAGTTTGCTGATATTTCAGGTATGTGTCAATAATATAGTTGATGATAAAAATCAGCCTGATACACATGTTGAAAAGATAAGTTCAAATATACCACATGTTATTTCACTGTACTAATAAGAAGTTCCCTGAAAGAAAACAGAACCTTCAAATAACATAGATTCTGTTGAATTCATAATTTCAGGACACTAATCAATACCTATTATTAATAAATATTTACCTGCATAAGCTGCTGTTTCAGCTTCTGAATTTCAGATATATTCAGCTCACTTAAAAGATCGGATACAAGACTAGGGGCTGGAGGGAAGTTCTCATTTTTCTTGGGTGTGGGTGCTTTATTATTGCCATTGTTGATTTTACTCAAGCAGTTCTGTTCGAAGCCGTTCACAAGTTCATCATTATTAGGCTCTGTAGTTTCATCACTGAACTTCAGTCCATCCAGAGAGATGTTCAAATGGCTGGTATACATGGAATCATTGATGTTCATATAATGAGACAGCTCCTTCCGGAGGTTACTTTTCTGTTCATGTTCTGTCTTCAGGGTTTCTAAGGCATCCTCAAGCTGGCGTTCAGATATCTCTTTTAATCGTATTGCATCTTCTAGCTGGCTGTTGAGGAATTCAGTTACTTCTTCGAGCCTCTTGATTTCATGTTTCAACCCTTCAAATTCCACCTATGAGATAAAAAGTGTCAGTAACATTTCTGAGACTAAGAAGTTAAAAAGAAAGTACTAAAATGTCCTGTAAATATGAGACCAAGAAAGTCAAGAATTGTTCTCCTTCTTAATATACTGATATTCCATGTTGTGTAATGCTGCATGCTGAGTTACAGCCTGCCTTACCTAACTTAAGATGTCTCCATTTTTAGATTTTAGATTGATTCATTAGAGAAAAATCAGGTTGTAACATCAGATGCATTTCAAATTTCAGGTTACTTTCAATTCCATATAAGATATGAAACTAACATGAATATATACAGTACTTAGCCATATATCCAAGAAATCACAGAATATGTGCCTACCACCTCAGAATAACACTTTTTGTATCTGATGAAGTTGACTCTGGTTCATAAAAGTTTTGTTAGAATATGTTTTGTTAGTCTTTAAGATGCCACAAGGCTCAGTACTATCTTTGCTGCAATACACTAATATAGCTGCCCTGCCACAAAATAAATTAAGTTATTTGCATTGAGTAAGTTAAAAAAAGTTGAACCTCGAGCAATCTTCCATACCTTGGTGTCCTCCAGATATTTTAGACTGACTTTAATCAGCTCTAACCATTTGGATGGCACACCTAATGATCAGGATGCTGGACAGTGTATTCAAAAATATTTGGAAGGCACCAGGGTTGGGAAAAGCTGCTTCATTTCACCAAAAAGTGAAATTGTAATGGGTGCACACTAAGCCAGTCATGCAATTTTCTTGAGTGAAGTCTGTGGCACTGGAGGCAAGCTAGAAGCTTTCCATGAGCACAAGAAAATCTGATATCAAGTGCCTTGCCTCTGAAAGCAAGATTTCAACATCACCTGATTCTGTTTCAGAACAGAAACTTGTTTCTGAAGGCAGATATTCTCCTCCTCAAGTTCAGTGTAATCTTGCAGCAAACGAGCTTCTCGGAACTTATACTCTTTGATGTCATCACGCAAGCGACCCCTCTGGATCTCCACATTCTGATTTATCTGCAACATACACATAATAATGAACAACTATTTGTCTTTGCCACAAGACCATGTGGTCTGAAAGGAACCACTAGGTATTTCACAAATTCCCCACTCCCCTTGCCACCACAAAGGCAATCAGGACATAAAGGGTAAGACATGAATTTATCTGTAAGACATCCTTTCAAAAGCAGTAACCTTCAAGATATTAACAGGTTTTAAAATTATACACTGGTAGAATTTCTTCAAGGTGGCCCATGTAGAATTTAAGCACCAGCAACATAACATGAGCACAGCAGAAGTAGGATGGATATCAGGAAATATTTTAAATGCGAGAACAGGTTGTTCTCTATTTCTTAAGAACAACATTGAGCAGAAAAGATATAGATTCTCTTTCCCAAGAGGTTTAAAAGACAGAGAAGGGGATGAATGTGCATCTGCCAGATATGATTTAATTGTAGAGAAGTCAGCTGATGCTTCTGTGAGTCTATGATTTATTTCAAATGTCTGTTGAACATCATCATCATGGCAGTGTGGGAGATGAAAAGTGAAGCTGTTATGCAATTTCAGCTAGAAAAGAACAGCCTAATACAGTTGTACCAACATACGATTTCCCACAATGGTCTGAAAAACAAAGGAATAAAGAGAAAAGAATTTCTGCAGTTGTCTTGCAAAAATGATGGTGTTACCATATCTTTGCAATCACTGACTCAATAGCATAGCCAGCATATAGCATGGCAACCTTATGCACTTCCAGCGGTGGTATATAGGTGAGAATTAATCATCAATTATTTTGCCATTCATATACAGCATCAAGATAGGAGTCCTTCTGCTCACACTCTCACTCCTTTGCATTTCTCCGTCATTGTCCAAGTTAATGTGTTTCATGTCTCCAAAACATGACAATCTGAAATAATCTTCAGCTTCTGCTTTCCTTCTATTACAAGCCACTGCCAGATCCTGTCATTTCTTTGTTTTTCAAGCCCTTCAAGATCAGGCTTTCCCTTCTTTTACATCACTTGCTGAAACCTATTCCAAACCTCCTTCCTGCTGACTTCCCTTCATATATTGTGCTGCCTCTTCTGTCAAATAAGCATCCTTCTGTTAATTACATTTCTTTCCCACTGTTACTGCAGCACTTCCCTCTCCAAAAGCATCTGCACTAGCAGGCCTAGGCATAGAAACAAAGAAACAGAGCAAGTCAGAACGGACCTCCCGGGCCATCTAGTCTGACCTCCGGCACCAGCTGGCTCCGCTCAAAGGACCAGCTCTAGTAATCCTAGGATGAATTTTATGCAGGATAGCATTCTTGCTTCAACATGGACAGAATGCTTCTTTCCCCACACTGTCTCAGTGCACAGACATCTGTTCACTTGGAAAGGCTGATGCTACAAGAAACAATAAAAGGCCAAGCACATCCAAATCAGAGTTCATGCAAAAAGGGCATATCCAGAATCAGTTGTTCCTTTGGAACCCAGAAGCAACAGCAGCTTTTGTTATGGAATAGCACAACCATACCTTCATGGCTCTTAGTTATAAGATGCCTCTAAGTATCAGTGGGAGATGGCAATGGGGCTCATGGCCCATTTGTGGGTTTTCACAAGGTTGGTCACTGTGTGAAGCAGAATCCTACACCAGACAGGACTTTGATCTGATCCAGCAGGGCTCTTCTTATGTTCTTCAGATAAAGCAATAAAGTACAAACATTTTTCAGTGCAGTAATTGAAAAAGAACAAGGTGGCTTAAAGAGGGGTAAGCAATAAGAGTGCTAGATGATTTTTAAATGCAGTGGGTTGATCAGATAAGAAGGCCTTGCCAGACACACCAGACAGGCGCTACCTGGGAGGAAAGCACCTCTGCTTTCCAGCGCCACCCACCGCAGTAGGCAAAGCACCTGGCAGAGGGCCTTCACTTGTGTCTACGTGAGCATAATGACAGCCTGATGAGGCAACACCACAGTTATCAAATGCATATACAGGAGAGAGGCAAGGACACAAAGAAACAATGTCTGCTGTTGGTGAATTCACCAGCCCAAAACTTCTGTTTAAAAATTGCTTGGGCTATGTGGAGTGGTCTAAAATGCATTGAGTTTTACAAAGCCTACATTTCCAGCTTCTAAACATCCTAATTTGGGTGGCTTCTGGGACAAGAGTACAGAGGCAATGCCAGCACAAGGGAGGAGCAGAAACTTTAGCAAAGGACTGAGGAAACTGCCAAGGGCTTATTGCACGCCTGTCTAATCTAGATTGCTAGAGATACATCTGAAAACAAAATTTATTTGGCAAGCTTATTGCTTGCTTTTCAGCAAGACTAAAATGCAAAGGATACAAGTAAAGACATGACAATATTAAGTACACAACAAAGATGGAACGTAAAATGAAGCTGAGAAAATAAAGTTCCAGCATTTAAAAAATGAATTGGTCTAAAAAATGAAGGTTGTCACCTACCACCCAAAAGAAAATGGTAGCTAATCCTATGGTAACTGCTAATACTAGCAAGAAGAAGACGGCACCACTAGTTTTCTGGTCAACATTTACCTGACTTCCTAGCAGGGGAGCAGAAAGAAAAGATAAAGGCTCAGAGCATGAACATAATACTATGCCGGTTCATGCAGCAGGAGGCAATAATTTAGGCACCATCCCATAGACCAACAAGATCTCCTTATGTCACCTGGTGCCAGCAACAGATCTTTCAGCATTCTTCACAGTTGGGCACAATCTGATGGGGATGCCCATAAGCTCTCAAGCTCTGGCACAAAGTTATCCAATGCAGAGTGGGAGGAACAACAGAGGCAACCTCTGCCCTGCCCCTCTCCCCCTGCATTTCACCCAACAGCCATTTTCTAGGAGTAGCTAGAGGAAAAAGGGAGAGGAAAAAGAGCCTCCAACGGCTTCAGGTCCTCACTACCCCAGTCTCCTACTGAACTGCCCCCTCTGACCTTAACCTTGGAGAAGCAGGCAGCATGCTTCTTTCCACATGGGCTGCAGCAGGATGGAGAAAAGGAACTCTGATTCTCAGCTCTGACCCTTACTTTGCAGCTGAGAATCCAAACTATCCTATGCCTTCTATGTTTAGGGACCACAGTGTCATTCCCCTGCCGTTACGACTCTATCAGTCTTACGACTCAATAGAATTACACACCTCACTATCGTTTTATCGACATTCTCTTTCTTCCCCGCATGCTGTTCCATTATTCTCCTGTTTTTTCTTTATTGATTTAGTGTTCTACCTTCACAATTGGTACACAGAAGAATATTATTAAATGACAGGCATTAATACAGTGTATGAAAGCTTCCTTTTTCAAAATATGCAGAAAGTGACTGTATATTTAAAAAATGCACTCAGCTGCTTTACAGGAGCTTTGCCTTAAACTGCTTCATAAATGCAGTAGATAGTTAAATATTTATTGGTACAGCTTAAGTTTATGAATCCTAAACATCCTGCCCTGTTTTTCACAAAAATATGCTATAAAATGACTCTGTCCAATGAAAACATTTTCACATTTATAAAAAAAAAAAAGGTGACTTTTTCAAGGACAATCCAGGATCCTGCTGGAAATTGACTGGATTTTCCAACTTCCCTGATCCCTTTGAAAATGCATGTGAAATTGCAGCAAAAAGCAAAGTCATATGCACATCAATTTCCATTTAGTATCTCAATCTTCAAGACAGGTACTACTTTAAAATACTTCTTACATTTTTCTTACAGTTTCCTTACATTTCAAATTGAACATATGGGGGTCAAGTAAATGTGAAGGGCTGGATAACAGTAACAACAACGACAACAATAATTCTGGACCTTTTTTCCTGTTTTTTCCCATAAGGACCACTTTCCTTCCTCCTCCACGCCCCCCTCCATTTTTTTACAAACTGAACTATTTTGGATTATTAAAAATATTACCTTTTAAAATAATACAATATTGCTTCAGGCCCTTTGCTCTTCCAAAATGTTTGTTAAACGCTATGTATGGCTATTTTATGATAATCAAACCTGAAATGAACTTCTACGACAAATGTCAATTTGTGTGCAAAAGATATATTATATTGTTATAAACAAACAGAATGTCAGGCAGGCAAGCCAAATAAATAACACTCTTTTGGGCTAACAAATTCTTCACAGCTGTGATTGATTTAAAACAATGGTGAATCTGTGACAGAACTGGCTGTTTTGTAACCATTCTGTTTCACTCCTTCACTGACTGAGGTAAGTTGCCTATTTTATGTGTTTCCTGCCTTTTGTTGTGATAACTGATGCCATTGGTTTATTGTTTTTATAATATATTGTATTAGGTTTTTTATTACATTTTATAAATTTATTTGATGGAGGGAAGTATAGAAATATTTTCAATAAATACTTTCTCTGCAATTTTACTTGCTATTGTTAATATATCAAGTGACAGAACTTGGAGATCTAGTACTAGTTACCCAGAGATTTAGCAGCAGATCTCAGTCTAGCCTCACTTAGGATATCTACTCAACAGTGAAATCAGTTCTCCAAAAGAGGATCCTTACTTAGTCAATATGGCATCATTTACACATGAGGGGTTATTATTAGAAGGCTTAAGGAAACTCAACATTTTGCCTATCCAAAAACACCACCAGCAGAGAAAGCCTTGAGGAGGGAGACAGCAAAACCAAAACAGCCCAGTGCTGACTGCCGGAGGGGAATGGTATCCTGGAAGCAGGCATAATCAGCAGGTCTCTGGACTAACACAGAATTCTTATTGAGCAGGTCAAGCACCAATTAATTTCAATAGGCAATACTGGTTCTTTAGTGATCACTGTCACATGTGCCCAACTATATTTCTGCACAGAATGCCCAGCTGGAACCAAGTGCGAAAGCACTTGATCAGATAGCTAAGATGCTTCCCCCAGATGTGTCTTGGCAACAGGAGCAGGGAAAAGACAATCGGACAGCTGATGACAGCAACAGTTTTTCAGTGACAAAGTTCAATTGTGTTGCTTCTTTTTTTTTTCAAATGTGCCAGAAACTGCCTCACAAACATGACTGACCTTGCCTGTTTTAATTCATGTAAGATTGTTCACCACAGTACAGCCACAGCTGTGACATCTAAATTTGGAAACATTATTCATTTTGGATAAGGGACCCAAGCCAGGCATTTGTTTAACTAACCCTTGTCACAAAACAAAAACAAACACCAGAAACACAACTAGCAGTCCAAGCAGAAGATTTTTCTGTATAGACAGCACAGCTAACATTGAAGACTATAATCGGACAGTTAACAGTTTACTACCAAGTTCCACCCTGCCATTCCTGTGTAGTTCATTCTGGTTGATGAAGATGTTGCTGCTGTTGGAAAAGCTGTTAAACCTATTCATGATTCCATGAAATAAAACGCAACATGCATTATGATAAAAAACCTGCCTAATTTCCTTCACCTGATACACAATCAATGTGCCTTTGAGCTGATGGGTAATTAAGTGAAACAAATGAGGAGATAAGGTAAATTGGACAGCTGTTAAGCTGTTTCTGGGTATTTGTTTTCCAAAGAACTTCCTCACTCTCCTAATTCACTAACAATTCGAAGTAAGAACTGCTTCTGAAAGAATCACAGAAGCTGCGGTGCATAAACATAAAGGAAATCCTCTTTCCCCACTCTCCGGGTTACAGTTATGGAATCACAGGGATGATGAAATTTTACATCTGCTTCATGCATTGCTTTTTAATGCAGCACACGTAGGATGCATTTTTCTTGATTTACTTCTCTAACTGAAGCATAAAATGATAATGGCCATGATCTGAACATCCAGAATGCAGAGCACTGCATGCCTCAGTTCTTCATTTTATGTTAATACTATAGAAGACTGGAGTATTCCTTTATGAAAAGGCTGCCTATTTTAAAAGCAACTAGAGCATTCAGAAGACAAAAGCATGTAGTATTTCTTGAATCTTTTTCACCTGCCTCTTTATCTAACCTTTCTCAAATCTTTCTCGAATCAAATCTGTGCCAACTATCAGTTTGGTGGAGGTGTGGAGACACTTAAGCAGGGAATCACAATGGTAGTGAATTGGTTTTGATGGATTATGTGTACAGCAGGAGCCATCTGGCTATTCCAGTCGGTGAAACAATGCACAGTTCCTTCACCCCACTGCTGCTCGTAGAGTTCATATTCAGGATTTCAAAAACACGAAGAGCCTCGATTCCGCCTTCATCTGCTTTTCTTCCATAAGCAATGATGTATTTGCAGAGTCTGAGCCTTTGGAAATCAGCATGAAGCCTACTGAGCTGCATGCAATTTGAAAGGACATTCCCAAACACACAAAATGCAGCTAAATTTGATATTCAATTTAGTGCAGATTGTAGTGATATCAGGTTGCATCAATGCACGGGTCTCAAACTCACGGCCCACGGGCCAATTGCCGGCACGGGGGAGGGGCCCTGCGGCCTTCAAAGCGCCAGCGGCTGGCCTCCGGATGAGCAGCCCACCACCACCACGGTGGTGGAATACTTGATGCGGCCCAGCCTCACCCAGACTGCCCCCAGGTAAGTTGAGTTTGAGACCCCTGCATTAATGCAAACCAAAATTTAGTTAATATGAAGCTGATGCAAGTGTAGTCAAGGTTACTGGGTTACTGTTAGTGTTTTAGATTTTCAGTGTTTTAGATTTTCAGTGTTGCTCTGTATGTCTCTGAACTCTTAGTTTGTATAACCTAATTTTTGCTCCATTCTTTTCACAAACCTAAGAAAATCAAAATCAAGAAATCAAGATAGGACAAGGCTTTATCCACTTTATTTCATGCATGCATTTACAGAGAAGGTTGTGAATCATAAACACGGTAATGGCAGCAAAACAAGAGTGGTTGAAGCAGGGACAAGAGAGGCCAGTTTTATCTTTTTGATGGTCCGGCACACAGACAAGAAATGTGCCATTCAAGCAATTGTATTTTAACTATATTGATTTATATTCAGCAGTTTACCAGGTCATGTGAAAACTCCATCAATATTATATTATACTGTGCAAAGCATCTAATTCAGTAGTGTGTATAATAGCGATTCTCTCTATAGTACTCAGAGACTTTATTAAAAATAAATGTAAATTATTTTATCCTTTACTATAATACTTTGCTAATAAACATAAGCAAACTTATATTTAACATTTTTCATTGCCTACTTCCATCGAGTTGCAACCAATTACCATATTTTACATAGAACTGTAACTTCAAATAGTATGAATTTGAATAATGTGGCCACTTTATGGAATTCATTATCTGCACTAATTGAGACATACCTGTACTTGCCTACAGCAAAACACTGCAGGGAAGTTCAGTAGAGGTGGAGTAAACTGCCTTTCAAAGAATCTTTTCTTCCATTACCTTGGCTGCTGACAGCAAACTATTTACAGTGGGTAAAACCAAAACAGATCACTGAGAGCTCCAACAGGATCTCTCCAAACTGGGAGAATGGGCATAAAAATGGAAAATGTAGTTCAACATAAGCAAGCGTAACATAATGGACATTGGCTCAAAAGCATCCTGGTTTCAAGTACAGGCTAATGAGATCTGAGCTAGCAGCAACTGAACAAAACAGAGATCTTGAGGTGTGGTCGACAGCTCAGTGAAAATGTTGAGCCAGCGTGTTGCTGCTGCAAAAGAGACAAACTCCATGTTAGGCATAATTAGGAAAGAAATTGAAAATAAAACTGCCAAGATCCTGCTCCCCTTATACAAATATTTGATGTAATGGACCTTAGAATATCATGTACAGTTCTGGTCAATGCACCAGAAAAAGGATATTATTGAGTTGGAAAAAGTGCAGAGAAGGGCTAGTAAGGGGTTGAAAGAACTCCCCTGTGAGAAACAGTTATAACTGAGACTGTTTAACTTAGAAAAAAGATACAGGGAAACATTACAGAGACAGTTAAAATTATGCATGATGTGTGGATAGGAAGACATTTTTCTCCCTTTCCCATAATGCTGGAATCTGGGGTCATCCCTTAAAGCTGACTGGCAGGAGATTTAGGACAGATAGAAGGAAGTACTTCTTAATACACTGCATAGTTAAACCATGGAATTCACTGCCATGGGAAGTGGTGATGGCCACCAATTCAGATGGCTTTAAAGGGGGATTGGACAAATTCATGGGAAAGAGGGCGCTCAGTGGCTACAAGCCTTCTTGGGTATGTGGCACCTCCATTATCAGAGGTGGCATGCCTGCATACACCATTTTCTTGGGCAGGCAAAATTCTTATACTACTACTGCTTGAGAGATCTTGTGGGCTGCTAGTTTGCCACCGTATGAGCAGAGTGCTGGACTGAGTGAACCAGCAGCAATTGCTGTATCAATTGGTTTGATACAGCAAACCTTTTCTTATGCTTTTATTACTGGGCTTTCTTCTTCAGGAAGCCCCAACAAGCTTTGGAAAAAGCCAAGGGGATCCACAGAACAAGTCTAGAAAATCAGTGAAAGCATGTTTAGTTGCTATTCACTGAAGAAGCTACTTGAGTACAAAAGGGGCTGCAATTTCAACCTCTTCCATTGTTGCTCTGTTCTTTCCAGCTTCCCACGTATTCAGAGCAAACAGCTACTCCTGTAGGCTCCCTGAAGGATCAGGTTTCTAATCTGCATGGAGCCCATACATGGGAACATACTTTGTGAACATCTGGGAAGCCAGAAAATGGTTGCACAACAACGGGGCAGCACTAAGGGTGTGGTTCCACATCCCTCTTTCAAGTCACACCACCTTTCGCCTTCTTTTAAAAAAACGTATTCACTCTGTGTGTTTATCCTGTTCAGTGCCTACGCCACTCTTGAAAGCGGCCTAGAAATAATTTTAGATTTAGTTTTTAGATGCACACAGAGTAAGGTTGTGTTAAAGCTAATTCTTGTTACCTAGTAGCACCTTCACTAACCCAAAATGCAATCTTGCAGAAAGACCTTGGGGGCGATCATAGACAGAGGCCCAGACATCAACAACTGTGCCCATATTGAGGCCGAGCAAGAGAAGCTACTGGTCTTCCAGGTTGAGCAGCTGCATGACTATCCTTTTCCTCTCCGCGTAAGGGTTATTTGGCACATGCATGGCTGAAACACCTACAGCACCTTGATCATACATCAGAAACGTAGCAAGTCCCTCTTCTCGACCCCATCCTGGCTTTCCTAGTTTATAGCTACCTGCCATTCCTGGATATGATAGCTATCACTCTTCGCTGTCAAGCTGTCTCTGGCTAATGGAGACCCTATGAATGAATGCCCACCAAAATGTCCTGCCCTTGACAGCCCTACTCAGCTCTCGTAAACTCAAGGCTGTGTTCCCTTTATGGAATCAATCCATCTTGTATTTGGTCTTCTGCCTCCGACTTTCCCTAGCATGATTGCTTTTTCCAATGTGTTTTATTTCTCATGACAAGTTTTGGCTTGCCAGCAAGACTAACCAAAATTTGTAGATCCCTACCTACCATTTGGGATGACCCAAAGCATGGCCTGAAGCTATAGTTCTAGCTATATTTCCATTAATCATAGTGATTTCTTTGCTGAAATATATTGTTTAAAAAAAAACAAAAAAACTAGCTTCGTTTACGCAGAAAACAACAGTCAAACTAAATATCTCTTTGCACTTGAGACGCTATAGTGAAAATCACTTTGGAAATGTCATATGAGGTGGTTACATAGCTTAGCTATATGCAATCATAGCCATTATTTCTCTCTGTACATGGAATTGCTGTGAAATGACATTGGAACTGTTAAGATTAGGAGAGGACAGAAATATTAACTACTGAAGAACCCGCCACTACCTCTCAGTCATATACTTTCTGTACTACAGAAAAGTATATATTAGGTATGGCCAGACTTGCTTGATGAAAGAACCACATGTGGTAAATGTCAGATGTCTGAGAGCCACAAAACATAAACAATATTTATTTGTTTGTTATGACCAAGCAGACATGTTTGAATAAACTGCAATATTATTTGTTTTTCGGCGCCATTTATTCAAGCGGCATTTTAACTGTTAATATTATTGGTTTTATCTGGCCAGGGCGGCTTATTTTATACTGTATTGTTGTATTTTTAATTTAATATTTATATTTTTAATTTATATTATAATTATTTTAACTTAGTGATGTGAGCCGCCCTGAGGCTTCGGCGAATGGGGTGTCATAAAAATGTTTTAATAAATAAATAAATAAATAAATAAATAAATGTTCTTTTGATTTTACACCCCCAACGTACCTGCACCCAGTGTTTCTTAACAACTACAACTCCCATCAATTCCAGCCAGCACGATCAATGGATGGGATTATAGGAACTGTAATCCAATAACAATTGGAGAGCTGTAGTATGGCAAAGGCTCATAGAAAGCATAATCCTGCACAGGTTTTAAGCGGGGGAAAAAAGCCCTGCAATGGCCAGCAGAATACTGGGAGCTGTAGGACATTTTTCCACTGAATATTGCACTTTTAAACATAGAAACTTACACCAGCAGCATCCCTCCAGCCATCGCTACCATTTTCACACCATGCTCACAAGCAGGCCCACAAGTAGCTGCCATGGTATTAGCAAAGAGGCCAGCATGACTAAAACACATTCTGAAGGGGAGGTGCTTCCTACAGTGGCCGATGTGGGACACCACGTGAGGACTGGCCATGCAGGCTGTCACTGGTGCTGCTGGACGCTGGGCTCGTTGGTGGGAGATTCCAGCACGGCAGCCTACACAGCCCCCTCTTCCTCCCTGTGGGGCAGCTGCTGGCCCGAAGAGTCTGAAACCAAGAGCAGCTCCATGCGTCAGGCTTTTTTGGCCTCTATGTCAAGCCACAAAATAAACGTGAAGAGCCACATGTGGCTCACAAACCTGTTTGGTCACACTTGGCATATACAGTGGTACCTCAGCTCATAAATGCCTCAGTTCACAACCAAATTGGGCCGCGAACAGAAATTTCAGGAAAAAATTGCCTCAGGTCACAAACTCTGCATCGGGTGATGACCACGATCAAGACCATCTTCCCCGCACAAGCACGATCGCAGCCATCTCCTCCGCCCGCCCCCCAGCACAATCGCAATCGCGGCCATCTTCCCCGCTCACGGTTGCAGACTGACCTGTGGTCACTTCCTGTGAAGCTTACTGAATAATGGCTCCAAAGAAAGTGCAGAGCAGGCAGGGTGGTAAACAGAAGGTGCAGAGCAGTAATGAAGGTGACAAGAACATGCAGATTTTTCACCAAAACTGACCCTGCAGCTAAGAGACAAAGAGAGGAAACCCCTAAAAGAGATCTCCCCAGTGTCCTTATGGAGGGGGACTCTCCCTCCAAACAATAACCTCCCCCACACCTATGTTAGTGTTCTCTACCGTACTGCACATTGTTACTTTGTTGTTCTTTGTTACTTTGTTTCAAATTTTTGTGATTAAAAAAATATTTTCAGAATGATTAACCTTATTTACATTGAACTTTATGGGGAAATTTGACTTGGCTCACAACCAATTCGGGTTGCAACCAGTCGTGGAATGGATTAAGTTCGTGAGCTGAGGTACCACTGCATATACACGACACCACTGGATATTTACTACTAAGGAGCAGAACGGGACAAGTAAACAAGATAGCTTTATCCTTGTGTCATGAAGATAGGTTGTTCAACTTTCTTCTCAGGAACTAGCAATCATAACAACTAAATTCATTTACTAATTAAATTATTTAATATTTTATTACTGTATTAAGTAACATTAAACATATTCAAGCGCCTGCACCCAGATTTTGTCTGTTTTGTATGAGATTCTGATGGTTGTACTCTCAAGTCTACTGCTCCCTCCATCGTCACAAAATGTCTTGCAACAGCCTATCTGTGGTTCCTCCCCCGTCCCCCTTTGGTATTGCTTATTGTATAACAGACTGAAGGTCAAAATCAAAGTCAAAGAAAGCCACAATCATTGCATGTACTGGGGGACAGGAACAAAGCTCTCCTACCAGCATGGAGCTTATGGTCACATAATGATTTAATTAAAAGTTAAATGATGAAGATAGATCTTCATTCATGCATAGTAAGAGCATTAATTCTCAAACAACTGCATACAACCAAGAAAGGGAACTTAGGTCATTAGGGTAACATTCAACATTTGTGAATCAAAGAATTAAAAAGCATTTCTGCATTGATACATTATTTTCAAACCCGTGTTTTCTGAAAATGGTGTGCATTCCAAATCAGAAAGCATTTTAGATTTCTGAATTTATCAGGGCCTATAGAGATGCTGCTTTTTAACACCCCTCTTTTTAATATATCAATGCACAACAACAATAGAGGAAATCAGAAACAGATGTCCCCTTAAATAATATGCAGTACAATCCCTGACTGCATTTCCATTACAATTCATCATCTCTGGGATGCTTTTTTCATTATGGGCTCTCAAAGGCTATAAATGATAAATGATAGCCTCTTACAGGGTAAAATACAACATTCTTATAATTATTCTAAGGGGAAGGGGGAAGACAAAGAAAGAAACTGTCAGTTTTAAATTGGCTTCAGCAAAGATGGGAAGACCAACAGCTGCCATCTGCAACAGTACACAGAGCCAGGTCCCCAGCAGTGGACTACTCTTCTCCACGTCTAAATCTTTCTGAAGCTAATGGAAGAAATGCCATTATTGTGTCACTTTATACTGCAATGCTTTCTGGTGCCTTAAAACCAAAAAGCAGTGGGGAAGAACCTTAGCTGACCTTTCTCATTTGGCAATATGTTTGATATGAGAATTCCTTTAGGGCACAAAGCTGCTCTCTAGCATTGCTGAAAAGTAATGGGTTTTATCTAACATTAGGCCTACTTCGAGCAAGCCCACTGAAAAGATGAGAATTAAGTTAGACTAAAATTGGATAGAACCCTTCAACTACATATGTTAGAATAAGTGAAAAGCCCTATTCAGGAATTCTATATCCAATCAAAGTGTTTCTTTGGTCCACAGATCTTTCCACAAATTGATACATAAAACAATTATTATTGTGAGACTGTTTAAAATGGTGAATTATTAGTACAACTATTACTATTAAAACAATTCTTTAAAATAGAGTAAGATAGTGGGATATGTAAGATAAGAAAACAGAATTAAAAAACACCAAATTGGAGCACAATTATATACTAAAATGAATGGAGCACAAATACGAAATGGAGCACAAATACACACTAAAACACAGTTCAGTTGCTGCCTCGGTGACAGGCACAGAAATCCTGTGCGATAGACACACATAGAAGGTTCACCCAAATTCTCTGCATTGGAAGATGTTCATCTAAACATCTTGGGACCAACTGTACCAAAAGTTATCTCCATTTTTTCTGGAATACACACTTATTTGCATATAGTTCTGCACGTGAGCCATGATGCATAGCTGCCCTCCAACATGCGGAGAGACTGAGAGGACAGCAACTGTTATTTCAATCAGGATTCCCACGCCCATTTGATCACTCCAAATACCTCTGAAAATGATACAGATGGATGGGTGGATAGACAGAGATATCTGTCCCTTGATACACATACACACACGTACACATTCCCCTCATCTGGCTGGTGCAAGTGAAGCTCAGACATTTGTATAATAGAAATTCATCACATTCAGCTGGCAGAACCTTAGTCAGTATTGTTCAGTCTTGGCCTGGCTTGACTCATAGGTAGGTCGACATAAACCACTTGGGAAATTTGAAGATGAATTGCTGGGTGTGTCCTCTCTACACACATTTTAATCCAGCACCAGATCAAGAAAGTATGCCTTCTGAGGCAAATAATAAAATGACACCATCTCCCACTTCACAGGCAGAAGCCAACCCAGTTGAAGGAATGGCATCTTTCACACAAGGGCAACAAGCCAGCTTAGGAGGTGCAGGCCAGGCTGCACAACACCCTTAGCCATGTCCTCCAGTGCTGCACTGCTGACCACTCCAGCTTTTGTTTAAAAAAATACAATCAAAAACTTCTAGGGAAAACATAGCACTTCTTGCTCTGTGTGGCTTCAGAAACCTCCGTGTTCCATGAAGAATCTCTCCCTCACAAGACACTTAAGGTTTATCTTCTATTATGAGCAGCAGAACTAGTAGTATTACATTTATACTCCTCCTTTCTTACTCATATAAGGATCCCAAGGTGGCTTACAAGGTTCTCTCCGTTTCATCCACGTGGCATCAACCTGTGAGGTAGGTTAGGCTGAGAGCCAGTGAGTGGCCCAAAGCCACCCAGCGAGCTTCATGGCTGAGGAGGGCCTCCACCCATTATTAATGCTCCACACCAGGGAAGGATAAGCCAGCTGGCACACTGCACCATACCAGTCTGTAGGTTAAAACAGGGTTCCCTAGTCAAAGATGGCAGAGTAGGCAAAGAGCTGGATTCAGAAATGGCCCGTCTTCCAGGGTAAAAGGAAGGTTGCTTACCTGTAACTGTCATTCTTCAAGTGGTCATCTGTGCATTCACACAACCCACCCTCTGCCCCACTAGCTGTTGTCAGCACAAGCCCCGCCCCCCATTGCTCTCTGGGCACCAGGCATGATCACTCATGCCTTCATCATGTTTTACAGCACCCTCGCATGGCTGGGATGATGTGGTCTTTAAGGCAACTGGAGGATTGGGTGCCCCCCTTTTATCCAAACCCCCGGAAGGGGGAGGTCAGGGCTCCCGCCCACCCAATGACTCTGAGTTGCGGAAGTTTTTTCTAATCCAGGTCTTGTGCTGTGCAGCAAAGTCCGTGTGTGTGTGATGCACAGAGACCATGAAGAACTTCCAAAGTGTTCTGTGCACAGCAGGCATCCTTCCTGTTACAAATTAATGGGGCTCTTTGCACACAGAGAGGTAAAGTGCTCTCTTACAATACAATCAACTACAGACAGTTTGCAGCTGTATTCCAATGGCACTGGGTAGGATCCCATGAGAACATACTCCATTCCCTCCTAGAATAGCCATGAAGTTATTTCATGTTATAACTATTCCTTAGACTTCCCACTGTCTCATTCTGATACCATCCTGTTTTCAAATGCCCTCTCATGTTGCATTATCTCCCTGAACATTTTCACAAAGTGTTATTGCTCTAGGCCAGTGATGGTGAACCTTCTAGAGACCGAGTGCCCAAACTGCAACCCAAAACCCACTTATTTATTGTAAAGTGCCAACACTGCAATAAAACCTGAATACTGAGGTTTTGGTTTAGAAAAATAACTCACAGCCAGTCCAAGCAATCTCAATCTCAATCTCAATCTCAATCTCAATCTCAATCTCAATCTCAATCTCAATCTCAATCTCAATCTCACTCTCCCTCTCTCTCTCTCTCTCTCTCTCTCTCTCATTCTCTCTCTCTCTCTCTCCTTGGCAGTGCACTGACCGGCCATGTGAAAGCTCGGACGAGTCCCAGCTAATGAGTCACGGTTTGTGACGTCATCGTCTGGCGCCACTACTTCTTTCCGAGCATGCACATGGCCCCTATGTGTGCTGTTATCTGATGCTCGGCTGCTGGGGCGATGCTGGGGCAACTTGGCTCACATGCTGACAGAGAGGGCTCTGTGTGCCATAGGTTCACCACCACTGCTCCAGGCTCTATCACACACACATTCTGGGCATGCAGTATGTAGACCTTGCATAATCTCACTCCCAGATTCTTCATGCTTACTAAGCACCAATTCGTGAAAAAATGTTTATCAGTTGAAGTTCTGGGCATCTCATAGGCCACCTCACCACATGCAACAAGAAGGACATCAGATCTGCAAATCACTATTCAGGATGTGCACGGACCCAGCTTAACTAGAATCCAAACCAAACTAGGAGCCCTGTTCTCCAAATGTTTACAATTTTATCCAGGTTACTTAGCTGCAGTGAATATATACAGATTTTGTTAAATCTATTCTGTTTCTTTTTCACATATTGGCCTGTGCCTTTTGTCCAGTTGTTTGCTCATTGGCAGAATCGGATATTTTCAAAGGATGGAAAAAATATTTGTTCAATTTGCACTAATGCACACTTGTCCTAATGTGCTCAAGTGCAAATCTCCCCAAAAGTTTTTTTTTAAAGGTTTAACAATCTATAGAATCCATGTAATTTGGAAAAAGATGCACCTCCATGGAATCTGCAGCTCAGATTCACAGAAAGCTGAACTTACTGCAGTTTTTCCAGCATCCCTGAACTGCAGCTAAAACGCCTGCTTATGTAATGCTTAATTGGTTAAGATGGTTTGCCTGGGGAGAAGGAACCATGAAGTTGTGTCCTGTTCCCACTGCTTATTTAATCAGGAATGTAGCAACTGTATTGACCCTAACTGACTTTAATGAGTGGGAGGCAGGGGGAAGGAACCTTATGTTGTTTACATGGGAAGTGTGATTCGCCTTGTTTTGTGTCATACTTGCATTTCTGGGTTGAATCAATCTCAGCACAATAACTTGTTTCCTAAGAGAGTCATTTTTTCTTCGTTTTGACTTTTTAAAAAATCCCTTAGAATTCTAATGTTTACTCTCTGGACATGGGCTTTAGCATATTAATTAAGCATATGCCTTCAGCTGCATGCTAAGCATTAATTCAAAAGACATCTAATGCCATTTTTCCTCATATATCTGCAGTCATTTCCCTTGCTTTGGGGTGCAGAGGCCGAGGAACACAGAGTACAGCTTACAGCATCTTAATTTCACTTATCCACTCTAACACAAATGCATAGATTTGTGGATAAAATTTCTGTGTGGGACTTTGTACATTTTTATACTTAAGGCTGTTCTGTTGCATTCTTACACTGCACTCCGCACTAGTTCTTTTCTTCAAGTATTTTTTTACCCCAGCCAAACACCACCTGTTCGGCATGAATTTTTTTTTACTTGTTCTCTTATTTTCTTTCATGTTCTTCTGTTCCTAACCAGGGAATGAGATTAATTCTGTGAATTCAGGATACACACAGCACACATGATTCATGAGCAACTGATACTGTGCTGCAATTATGACAAGTCGGGGCTTTTATTCTGAACTGTCAGGAGAACGAGTCAGATTTGTTCACATCCTTTCAGTCATGCTTTCAGCTGGGCTGACACTTGTAGCAACATCAACATGAGAGGGTATCTATCTCAGCACTCATTTTGGATGTTTAAAAGACCACTACAGCTTTTCTCGAACCAATTACCACTCATAGTTTTCCTTAGGAAGATCCAAATTCGTTGAGTTACTTACCTGCCATACCCTATATATTAGATATAGGTAATGAAGTTTAATGTTTTCACTGCTCCTTTTAAACAAGAACCATTTTGAAGGCAAATCTGTTTCCCCAAAACTCATAATTTAGACTTGGCTTTCAGGGCAGGCTTTAGAAAAACTCCACTTGTGAAGTAAGGTCTAACTTCTTGCCTTGCCCTGTTTCTCTGATTACGTTAGCAGTTTGGGAATACTAATACACAAAGGACTAATCAGCATTTTAGCTATAAATCATGTTGGGAACAGAAGTGTGTTCCTGACTTTGGGAATACTCTGCTTTCAATAATGATGCTAAGGCAGGTGCTTATGGGAACTTGGAGACTGGGAACAATTAGGCTACTGTGTATACAGAAAAGAGCACCAGACAGAGCCAATCTAGGCAGATGGGGCCGAACAGCAAGCTTAGCTGGCTACTATGGTGACAGTGCTGGCACCTAAAAATAAACACTAGCTGGAAATAAGACTCGTTGAATTAGGGCGAGGGGAGATTTATGTTCCTGTGTGGGGGAGAAGCCTCACATACAATCAAATAAATATTGCTGAACAGGTCAGAAACCAGATCCTTTTTTTTCTCCTCATCTGGCCATTTCCTGTGTTCAATTTGAATTTTACCTTTTACTTGAATTTGAAAGCTGAATTGACATTCAAAGAGGAAACGGATTTATTCAGAAGGGAAAATATTTTGTCGCCATCTTGTACAAAGGCCAGAAGCAAGGTGGATAAAAACAGGCAATTTCAAAACATGCATGTGTTTTTAAAAATTTAATTTGTTGTTAATTCTGTTGTTTATTTAAAATGACTCATAAATGAATCGCTCAATTGCTTGCTAACGCAAAAAATAACATGGTTACAATTAAACTGTATCATGAAAATGTTGAAGCTAAACTTAAGGGCTGCAGAAAAATGAACTTAGCTTCCAATGCAAAATGGGCATTAATCTCAGATTTTTGTCTCATGAAAACTGACCGAGTCCAACTTAACAACAACTGGTTCTTGAGAGTTCTGTTTCTCGGCCTAAACTCCTGTGTACAAAAGGCGCAGGCGACATAAGATGGTGATTCTGAGCTTCTTGGTGGTGGAGCTGGGCCAAGAAAGGCAGCCCAGCTAGTTCAGTCAGAAAGAAGCTATAGCAGCGTGGATCAAAATATATACAGCCGGAGTCCTGTATTCATGGGGACAGGTGCCAAGCCTCGAGTAGATGCCAGAAACCACAGGTAGTAGCAAACACTACATCCACGTTACAAACAATCCATACTTTTGAACCAAGTGCCATAAAGCCTTTTTTGTATTACTGCAAGAAATAGTCCTCACCATAGAGAGAAACAATGTGAAAGGGGAGAGAGAGAGGCCTTCAGATCAGGCCTTCCTGCCCTGCCCATTCAGAGAGGGAAATTTCTTCTGCATTCCCTTGCTGCAAAGAGGCAGCACTGGTGAGTTCATGTGGGGGACGACTCTAGACAGATTTGCCTTTCTTCCACTTTTGGAGAGGTCCTGCACCTCTAACCCCATGAATGTGGAAGCCCAACTATATGTGATTTGACTTACATACAAACCGCATTTAAGTGAACACACAGTAACTGGAGCAGCAGAAGCAGGGTCCTGCTGTACTTCAAGCAAAATAAAACTGGATTTTTAAAAATGTGTGTTTTTTCCATCCCATTAATATCAGAACTTGCTAGCAGCCATGAGCATTTCAATTTTGCTTGCTATTCTGTTTTTCTTGAAAGCAAAGCTGGAAGGAACATTGCTTAAAGAAAAAGGAAGGACAAAAGTGTGCAGTGCGATTCTCCCTAAAATGATGGCTGTAACCCTATACCCACTTACGTGGGAATGAGCCCCACTGAATTTATTTCTCAAGAGAAAGGGTAAGAATTGTGCTGCTATTTTCAAATTGTCATGATCATATGACAAGAGTCTATATTGGATGACTTTAAAGGCATTACGTCAATAAATAAGAAAGCACACAACATATATACAGTGAGAGAAAGAGATGAAAAGCCTGTTCTAAGATTGAAACTTTGCAAATGATATTCCATGTAGATGTAAATTAATATGGCTTGAGTAGTCAGACTAGCACAGTTGTTCAGGAAATGTATTAATAGTTTCAGTAGGAAATTTGATTTGAATCAGTGATCTTTAAGTCCACTCCATGTGCATTTGAAATAAGGGGCATGTGCAGGCCAAAAAGCCAGGGGGACAAAACCCCACTGAGAAAGACAGGTTTCCACATGCCACCACTGCCCCACACAATATGACCCAAAGGAAAGCAGCCTGCAGGTAACCTTGCAACCAGCAGCTGCAAGACTGCTGAAGAAATGCCATAACAGGATAATTCCAGCATGGTCTCTCTCCTGTGTCTGTTGGAATCGCCACATAACAACAGGGAGCAAGTAGGTCTTGTGGAAAGGGAAATTAGAGAAGCAGCTTGAAGGAGCTTCTGTTTGTTTGTCCTAAAAAGCAATGCAAAATTCAAAACTGCCAATCCAAAGTGTAAAAAACCAAAGCCAAACCAAAGCACTTACAGTAGACTAGCTTTCACAAGTCATGGGAACAGATGACTTAGTATTAGAGGTCATTAGAGGTATTTGAATCTGTGGCCAAACAAAATCATATACGGAACTGCAGCTTGAAGAATGAAGACAAGCTACAAAAGCTTGTTTATACTGGAACAGCAAAAAATATAATGCTGCAAAGAACTACATCATTTCCCTAGTTATTTCTCACCCTAAATGTTCCTTCTTTCATTCACTCCAAAGTTGGTGTTTGTGTGGCTTTTTTTTCTTTTTAAACCAACAAAAGAAAAGGATTTTGTATTAAGAGGGTCAAAAACACTTGGCCTTCCACAAATATATTTGTACAGCTTTCAGTGAATTTATAGCCCCAGGAGACTTTTACCAAACAAAAAAAAATCCTGATTGCTAATGTAAACTATGCAAGAAGAGGTAAAAGAAGGAGCCTTCCTATTATAATCAGAAAAGGGCATTTTGTGGATTAACTTCTGGTCTATTTATGCAGCCCTGCCTAGTAAAGATGAATGATCAAAACTGAAAGTAACAACAAAAAACTTTCCTAGAAAGCAGTCTCAGGAAAATTGCCCCTTGCCATGGTTTTAAAAAGGAGCAGAAATTGCTCATACCTTCCTGTTAACACTGAATGAATCAAGAGTTCTATTTGTCCAAACATGATTTAGAAAATGGTTAGAAAGAGCATTGTTGTTCAATTTCCTTTATTTATTTTATTTATTTATTAAAACATTTTTATGCCGCCCCATTCGCCGAAGCCTCGGGGCAGCTTACAAAAGGGAATACATTCCAAGCAACATTTGGTTGCCTCATAACATGCATAAACTGCAGAATTATTCAGTTTTTCACTTTATAGTGGAAATGAAGGTGCTATTTTGGAAAGTAGAAAACCATGTGGTTAAACTTAAGGAGCTGCAATCTCACTAGGAACCAGTGCTGTTTAATCATAATCTTTTTGCTAAGTGGAACACAATAAAAATGCAAAATATTTAATCTGAGCACGGTATCCTCTGGACAGCACCTTCCAGCATTTTTCACCATTGTTCATGCTGACTAAGTCTGATGGGAACTGAGGTCCAAAACATCAGCAGGATATGCAGCTCAGCAAGACTGATTTAGTTCAACGCTTTCTTTAATGGGATGGGCCATAGGCATTCTTCACAGCTTATTGTACAGCCTGGGCAAGCCTAGGAGAGCCCCACCCATGTTGGGATACCACATCAATCCCAAATGAGCTCACTGGAATGGGGAGAAGCTTTCACTTCATGATCCCAAAGCAGTCTCTATTCTCAAGGAAGAAGTCTTGGGCATCCCAACTTTGAGATGCTAGGGTTTGGACCTGGGACATGTTGCATACACATCACGTGTTTAAATATTAAGTCATGCTCCTTTCCTGAATGATGAAATGTGTGAATTAGTGGTACACTGTTGTTTCAGGAAACATAATCTGCTGAGCTAGCTCATGACAACCAGCCTCATCTTCAGGAGCCACCCTACAAGCATGCCTTAACAGGAACAAACTGGAAAACTAGTTGTCTATTTTTTTTTAAAGGACAGCACATTGGCAATTATCCCTTTTGCATCCTATGAATTAAAATATTACACTGTTTTTGGAAATGAGTGGATAGTTTCTGTGTGTGTGCATATGAACATGTGGCTACAGAATAAACATCTTCAAGGAGGACTGGTGTGCCTAGTTAAAACAAAAACCAACCCAAAAAATAGCTCAAAAACTGGCATGGGCTATAGAAAAGAGCTCTGAAAACACATACAACATATGTAAGAGATTTACCAATGTGGCTGCAAAACTGAATTCAAGCTGCATACAAATTACCGGACATGTAGTGCACCACTATGTTAACTGCTACTTTGACAGGGACCACTTAGTTTCACAGTCCCCTTTTCTGTATTCAGACATACACTCTGTAAAGCAGTCTATCAATCTCCCTGTAAAACATCCCCTTACCTATTAGAATTCTTAATCCCCGAGACAATTGAATGATGATGCTTCCAAACTGTCTCCAAATGTTGACATGTCTATCCACAGATCTCATTGAAAGTGCTGTTTGGTTTCCCCACTGTTCCACTACCTACAGCACTGCAGCATCAAGGTGGAAACACTCCACCACTCAGCAGCCATTACGACAGTCTTCGTATACATGCCCAAAAAGGGCAGGAACCTAACCAAAATCATCCCCAGGCATATGATGTCACAGAACTTATTAGGGATGATGTGCAGAGCTCAAGCATGAATCACTGTGTCCTAATGCCTTCTGGTTGTGCAATATGACTTAGTGCAGTGGAGACAGATGTGCTTCTGAAGTTGCAGCTGAATAGTTAGAGGGCTGCCCTGTAAGGTGCACAGTATGTTAACCCAGGACTGGCAGGTGATGGGCAGTGCATAACAGAGAAAGCCCCCTCTGTACGTTCCAGCCTTGCCCTGCACCCCCGAACCTACCCTTCCGCCTGTATGTATCCTATCATAAATGAAGCAATATACTGCCGTTCTGGTGAATGTCTATAGGTGACGTGTATGTGGTGGTGGGGGGGACATTATTCTCATCCAAAACCTCAGGCAACCAGTTCTTGGTTCTACCACTGATAGAAAATACTGGGCCAGTTCTGTTGTACTACTGAATACTGGGACTGGCTGAAGGCTTCTTGGAGGCTTGGCTTGGACATTAGAGGAAATAACGTAATGCTAAACTAGAAGGACTTTTGGTCTGATTATGCAGGGCTAAGAAAGCATCCCAACTAGCTGATGTCAAACACGGTAAGTCTTCTGACACTTCAAAGGGAGGGAGGTTTCTCATTAGCAATATACTGTTGCATTAGCGGATGTTTTTCCTCAGGCTCTCCTTGCACAGTCTTGTCTTGTTTTCACAGCTTAGCCTACTCTGCAAAACAGACCATCATGCAATTTTGCCTGCTCTGCAAAACAAACCTTCAAGCTTTCTCCTGACAGACAATGCTGCATTATAAATGGAGGCAGGCTGATAGCCCAACCATCTCTACAGAGAAATTCTTGACTTCTTGCAAAGATGTACAAAAGAAAGGTGATCTTTTTCAGTGGAACAAGTTATGTGGTTGAAAAATAATATTTATTGTTGCACAGAATCAAGCAAAGGAATACTTTGTACCTTTAAATGTTATATTGACTGGAATGTTCTGTCCAATGTGCTAATGGCTTTAGAACACTTAGTAGAAGACTTAGCATGCTAACAGAAGGTTTTGATCACAGCATTATCAAAGAAATGAGGCACATTTTGGGCTACAGATTACTCTTTTCCTCCCTAGACAGGAGGCTGAAAGAGCTGCACATGTGCATTTGTGTGTATGTGCATATGTATCCAATAAAATAAATCCTAGCAAGTAGCATTTGAACAGACATAGACGCTTGATTCGAACTGAAGAAAAATGAAAAAAAAATCCTATCTCCACCAAAACCAAAGCTTCAAATTGTGCTTTACTTTCTCCTCCACTTCAAGTCAATGAATAAAGAGTTGCTTTACCAACTTCACCCTTATAGCCCTGCCACTGAGAAACTTTTGTTCTGCGTTATGAAGACCTTCATCTGCAGCATGTCCTAATATGGAACGCAGATGAATTTAGACTTCACACAATTGTTTGTATTCTACTTAGAACAGACAAAATGAAATGAATGGTAGTTCAACTGGACTAATACTGGATAGAACCCACGGATCTGGTTCATATGATTGCTGTTGGTTAAAGAAACCATGGTGACCATTATGCCTGGCATGTGCCATTTGCCTAATCATCCGCACAAGCTTGTCATGTTATCTGAACCCAGGCAGTATGGCTTCTTGGAAGAAGAAACAACCCTACAACAGAGCATTGATAATTTTAGGGTTATTTCCCTATCCAAAAAGCCATGCCATCAGGGTTTGGACAACATCACAAGTTATACCCATGCAGATGATTGGTCAAATGTTGCCTAGAATGCACCACAACTTAGACAAGCCATCATGGTTTAAGCCACTGTGATGGTGTGAACGAATACAAAGTTACCACACTTATTTTGTGCCGTACAGCTGACTTATGCTTGGCACTCTCCCCTACAGTGCAGCTTCTCAGTATTAGTCAACTAAAACACCAGTGATTTAACTGCTGGAAATGATGGTGCAGGAGGAGGCTGATGCAGAAACTCTTTTGAAGTCTGCAACTTTCAGGCCTGCTCAAGCAGAAACATACAAAGTTAAAAATAGCCTGCATTTGGAGTTCACTCTGAATGGGTTAAAGGATTCTATAGAACTGTTCCAAAGAAAAGCCGATGTGTTAAAACAAATAGTAGACAGATGATGGATAGTTTTGGGGAGGTAAAGCCCAGATGTCTTTAACATTTTGGCTTCACTTTGTATACAAAAACAGAAAAATGAACCTGGGATTGGAGGATAAAGAATGGACCAAAAACATATATTATGTTTTTAAAACATACCTTTCAGAAATTGAAGCATTTAGGCTTTTAAGAAATCAAAACTATTTGTTGCTATCAGAAAGACTTTGGTTTAATAACACACATAAAATACACAATTCTTCTTGATAGTTCAAGGAGTGTTCCATGCACAGCCTGTGATTTCCTTTTATAAGCATGGGTGCCCAAATGTTGTTAGGTCACAGCTCCCGTCATCTTGGACCATGATAACTGGGGATGGTAGGAACTATAGTCCAGGAGCCTGTGAAGACCCAAGATTACACCAAGTGCAACTTTCATTCATCTAGGCAGCCCTCAGTCTCTCTGTCATTGTCATAAACAGAGAAGGTGCAGTAAAGCTTGCTGGGACTTGCACAGGGCAGCTATCATAAATCAAATGGGGAATATTCCAAATTAGCCCTAATGGCAAGTAGCCAACTCACAGTATGCTAAACTCAGAGAAGTGTTCCAAAAGACCAGCTCTCCTCTCTCATGTTGTGTGAATGAATACAAAAAAGACATCTTAGTTCCACTTTTAATAGCCCTGCAGTCTGGTAGCAGAGAAGCCAGGGAGAAATCATGATTACTTCGCTTTAATTACCCCAACAATTTACGTTGAAAATGCTGGGCCACTTCAGTTTTATGGATTCCAATGTCATGCTTTCCCTGTCATATGTGTAGCTAAGTTTCAAAGCATCAAGATTTAAAATAAGAAAAAATTGTTAAAGACAGACATAATTGGAAGGAAAGACAGGACCACTATTGTCTAGCATTCAGTGTTCAGCTATAGCTAACAGTAAATATTTCAAAAAGCAAATCAAGAAATACTTTCAATAGGCAGTAATGTTCCCATGTGCCATGGATTTCATCTCTTATACTGCTTTCATCTTAGTTTAAGCTTTGATCTTTTATTTGCATACAACCTCTTTCACTATTGTTTATATGGGGCACTTCTGGAATTCTCTTCCCTTCCAAATTTTCTGCACTAACAACTGTCACGGGAGAGGGGCCTGTCATTACTTGGCACAATAGCCCCAGTCATTTAGGCTCAAAACTGCTTGAGCCGGTCAGCTGATGAAAAACCTTTGGGTACCACATGAGCCACTTATTCTTAGCCGGTTGCTCAATGGTCCTGGCATCCTCCCTGACACAGTCAGCCCAAAATGGGAGACTCCAGCATTAACCAAAAGAGAGATTGTGCAGCAGTTCAAGGTCTTGTCTGCAAAACTAGATCGGATTTTACCAAATTCATCAAAGTTTCATATACGTAAAACTACCTAAAGCCAGGCAAGAGATAAAATTAATCAAAAGTACAAATAACCATTATTCCTAAGGTTGTTTCCTCCTCCTGTTTAGAGGAAACACCTGCAAAGTGCATGTACAAAACTTTTACAGTTTTTTGTTTTCGTGTACTGATGGTAAATACTGGTAGTAAAATGATCTGGTTCTGGTATTAAAACAATCAACTGCACTATTTTCATCCCAGAACCATCATTTTCCATATTGAGAATCTTCCTGCAACTTTTGTGCTCCTATCAGATAGCTATAATGGAAATGTTTTTTTGTGTAAAATGAATAGAAAATTGGGATTTTGAGTGCCTGTGATCAGTTCCAACCACAGCTGATGGACCAGTAACATCTGGACTGGTGCTACTGGATGCTCTGGACTTTTGGCCTCCTTACACTTTTGGCAGGAACTCAAGGCAATCTCTTTCAGAGAGACACAAATTCCAGCGTCAATAAAAAAATGAAACAGACTACATAATTGGAAGCAGGACGTGAAGAAGCCATATTTTCACTGCAAGAACAAGATGAGGAACAGAATGTTGTAGCAACCATGCACTCTTAATATCAAAATCAGGGAAAAGCTGAAAAAGATCACTCACTGCAGCATGCTGTTAAAATACAATTTCAATAATTCCTGAGAAACATAAAGTACACTTAAATAATAAATTTTCAGTACTGAACTCAACTGACCCTGAATCAGAATTGTGGACTGAAACCAGAAACACTAGTGGGGAAGAATGCCAAAGGACAATTCTTGCAGGATAAAGAAAGAAAAGGCCTAGATGAATGATGAAAGAAAAATACGCAATTGCTAAGGACAGGCGAGAAGCAAAAGCATGAGTTGACAGAAATAGGGTCAGAAACCTGAATGCAACTTTTCAGAGACTATCACAGTGAGACAAAAAGAAGCATTACAATGGTCTGTACAAAGAAATGTAAGAGAACAACAAAAGAGGAAAAACAAGAGAACTGTTCCAGAATATCCAAAAGAAATCAAAGGGTAGTTCAAACCTGGATTAGGAATGCTACAATTCTACGAAAGGAATATACTATTTTCTCAGAAGAAAATAAACAGGAGATGGAAAGAATATGGAAGAATGATTCCAAAAGAGATTAAAAAATGAAAGAATCCTTTGAGGAAGAATTGTATGGAAAAGAGCCCACAATATCAGAAAGTGACATGAAAGCTGCTTTGATAGAACTTGGAAGGAATCAAGCACCTGGAGAAGACAGGGTATCAATACAAACTGTTCCAAGCTGTAGGGACAGAATTGGTCAAAATCCTGACAAGAGCATACCAAAATTATGGAAGATAAAACAATGGCCCACAGACTGGAACTGTTCAATATATATTCCAGTTCCCACAAAAGGAGATGCACAAAAGTGCAGCAACTATAGAACCATCACACTAATTTCCTATGCAACAAAGAATTTAACCTACATGGAGTGACAAATACTCAATGATCAAGCTGCATTCAGAAAAGAAAGAAACATACAAAATGATATTGCAAATATATGTTGGCACTGGAGTGCACCAAAGAATTTCATAAGATCAGTCTATGCATTATAGACTAAAGCAAATCCTTTGACTGCTTGGATGTCAAGAAGCTAGGAATGATCCTGAAAGAAACAGGTGTGGCTCCGCACTTGGACACCCTGATGCATAATCTGTAATGTGGAAAAGAATCTGGAGAAATGGAATGGTTTCCTACAGACAAAGGTGTTAGACAAAGGTGTATTTTATCTACCTCTGTTCAATCTGTACACAGAATGTATTGTAAGGATCCAGAGGAAGGGATGACAACTAGTAGAATATGCATCAGTAATTTAAGATATAGAAATGATGCCATATTATGGCCAAAAGCACCAATGAATTGAAATAACTCCTGATGACAGTGAAAGAAGAAAGTGCAAAAGCAGCACTGAAGCTCAACACCAAGAAAACATTAGAAATAATGTGTACAGAAGAATTACACAACTTGTCAACAATGACGAAACTGAAATTGAGAAAGATTTTGCAAACTGTGGCTCAATCATCATTTCAAATGGTGACCGCAACCAAGACACCAGAAGACTGAGACTTGGAAGGGCAGCAATGAAAGAACTATGAAAAATCACCCAGTGTAAGGTTATTTCACTGGAGATCAAGGCCAAGACCATCCACTCTATTGAATTCCTGATCTCTGTCTGTGGGGCAGACAGAGATCAGGATGTACATTTGTTACATTCTGCTGAAAGACAGCTTTGTGAATACCCTGGACTAACAGAAAGAAAAACAAGTGGGTCCTAGGTCAGATCAAACCAGAATATTCCCTGGATGCTAAAATGATGAGACTGAAGCTGTTGTACTTTGTACACCTCCATGCTAAGTCCAGACTCACTAGAGAAGACAATCATGCTAGAAAAAGTTGAAGGCAGTAAAAGAGAAACTATGAGATGGACTGATTTCATAAAGCACTGCTCAACCTTGAGTTTACAAGAATTAAGCAGTGCTGCAAAGGACAGGAGACTGTAGAGGGCATTCATTCATAGGGCTGCCATAAATTGGAGACTTGATGGTACATAGCAAGAACTATCTATATCAAAAATTCTTGATGGGGGACAATTAAGTGAAAGCATATTACAGGCTCAAAACTTATGGTGGCTAGAGAATGTAAGAGATTTGCACATGATAGCTGAAGAACTCAAGGTCTTCCTTTACCGTCAGATACCGCTTCAGCACTTCTACTGAAATCAACTAAATTTGCTGTGCATGTGATAAGGTTTTTTTTAAGTGCTTCAAGGATGGTATTTGTAACACAGTTGCCTTGAACAGCAGTGTCAAGAGTACCACTGGACTTGAAGGCAAATTATAAAACAGAAGCAAACCAAGAAATGCCTTTAAATAGTCCCCAACATATCTAATTTAAGAAGAATTGACCACATAAATAGCCATGGATTTACAAGGGAATGTAACATGATGATTTCAGAGCTCTTTTAGCTCAGGCATTTTTGTGAAAGAACTACCCTCACCTCTCTCAGTTCCTGGGCAACAGAATTCAAGCGCTCATTTTCAGACTGGGTGTTGGCAAGGACATTCCTCAGCTGCTTTAGCTCTGTCTGCAACTCCATGACTTTTTTCATGTAGTACTCTTCTTTAGTGGCAGACTCCTGAATCAAGGTCTCTTCTCTGCTCTCTCCATCTGCTGCTACTTTCTTGTGGTTGGTGTGAGCCTGACCAAAAGCCTGAAAAAGAAATCAGTTCTCTGAGAATGATATTTGCATTTAAAATCTCACTGAAAAGCATTTACAATGTGCAGAGAATACCCTGGTTAAGAAGTTGATGAGCACAGCAGTGTGCCAGGCAGAAAGGTGGCAGCAAGCGGCTTCACACATGGCAGCATGCCCTTGACAGTTCTCTTCCGTTTCTAATAAGCGTATTTCCTTATGGGGCATGTCACGTGCTTGGGAACGAGAACTGGAATTTTCAAAATGGTGACCCTAAAGCATAAACAAGGGCATTTTTAAAATCATCCTTTCTGAACATTAGGATGATGTAAGTTGTGGGGTCTAACACATCTGGAGGACACCAGGTTGGAGAAGGCAGATTTAAACCATCCATCTGTAGCCTAGCTAGGTCTACACAACATTCCACTCAGCTAGGTCAGTAGTGTTTCCCAGTTGAAGATACAGCACTGGCATTGACAAACACAATGCAGTGAACCTGGAGACAAGTAAGGATTTATGCCAGGGCTTCTGCTTGTGTGTGTAACACTAACTGCAGAGCCACACAGGCACCTACCAAACCAAGTGATCTCTGGCACAAGCCAGAGAATATAACATCAGTACACTTCTGTTGATCACAGTGGACCTGAAATAATAAATTTAACCACTTCTTTTACCTTCTTTTTTTTTTGCCTCTTTTTTTCTAAGTTTATATTGATAATGTATTTTATTTGCAACAGATACATGCCAATTAAATGCAGTTAACACAAGAAAAAAACATTGGAACACAAATGAATACACACACAATTCCAGTGCATAATCCAATATGTAAGTTAGCATGTGGTTGTACAAAATTGAAAGTAGATTCTGGCCCTTATGTTCCACTGTGCAATAAAAACTAACAGAACCAAAAGGGGATCCACATTTGTTTCCTACCAGAAATGTATCACTGCATGTTTTGTACACTTTTGGCCACATTCATCTTAGAATGTCTGTCATTCTAATCTTCATTTTACTAGGACCAAATTGAAACAGAGGGTGCATTTTGCAAACAAAATGGAATATATTTTTCTTATAAGCTATAGTCACACCCAGTTGCAAGGGGATTCAAAATTGTTTGTAAGTGGGTGGGTTGTGAGGAAAAAGGGAACATGATTCTCTTGTCAAGTCAGCTTGGTCAGCTACCTCACTCTTATCTGGTCGTGCATTGCCAACTGCCTGGACATGGCGCAGGGATGGGTATATACATCTGGAAGCACATTCAAACAAGCATCCCACTGAGAGTAATGAGTTTAGATGAGTAGCTTCTGTATCACCATTAATCTCTTAATGAAAGTCATTCATATACATTGCATTGCTTATTTTTAAATAATTTTACTATATAATCAGAAACAAACAAAACCCACACATATTAGAGAGAGTCACAAATAAATATGAGCATGCTGCTCAAATAAATCTAAACCACTAGCACATGCCTAGCAATTTAAGTTATCAAATGCCCTGCAATCCAGTTTCCACTTTCATTGCATTACTTTCAATGGAATGTGCAATCAGAAGGGCATCCAGTCCACACCCTGCCTCACAAGGCAAAGCCTCCACAATTACGGCTGGCTCCCTGGCAGACCACTGCTCAGTCTATGGAGGCTGGGGAACAGCACCAGGAAGACGGATGAAATCTCCGGCACAGCCCTGCTTCCCTTCAATCAGACATGGGACCTTATGTGAAAGCAGAAGCAGAGTAGAACGAAAGCCTCACTGCACAGTATTGTTGCAGTGTAGAAGGGCAGGGAGTGACGGCCAACGGGAAAGTGTTCTCTCTTGCAGAATAATGAAATATAGATTAATGCAGTGCTAATGGTGATTATTGCTAAGGCTTGAAATGTGTTAGGCCTTATAAAGATGGGAGGAGTAGGGTGTAGTTCTAAAGTGATGAATGAAGCATTGCTGGGGAGACATTGCTATGTGCAAAGTCATGAACGTATTACAAGATACTGTCTTGTTTGTCTCAAGGAGCCTTTGCCCTGTATCAAATATTGCACCTACGTTTGCATTTTTCCAAGCATATGCTCATATGTAAAAGTCCACGTTCTACTTGGGACAGGTGACGACCTTTCTAGATCTGTTCAGAGAGGCTCTCTCCCTGAAATGCTGTAGATTCCTAATAAGGTGTGATGCACTGCATCCAACAGAACTGGCTAATGAGATTTCTTGATATTGTGGGGGGGGGGGGGGAATTGCTTCCGCACATGATTCAGGCTGGCAGCAGTGGAGGACTTTGTTTGCTCTTAGGCTACCTATAGCCAAATATGCAATGGGCATTCTGCATTTCCTACATGATTCCTAATTGTCTGGAAGCACACAGTAAAGATGACCTCCGGTATGCACAGGATTTATTGTCCAGCTGGTATTAATGTGTAACCCAGAAGTATAGCTACAGGAGACTCTCGGTTTACCAGAACTCAAGAACCAGCACTCTCAAAAACAAAAAATCAAAGAAATAATACTTTAAATAAAAATTAAAATAAAATCAATTTCTGGCAGATATGTAAGTTTAAACTTGCCCCCCCTCCACACACACACACCACACCTTGAGTAAGCCCACGTTTGTCTCTCCCTTGGCCAATTCACCATGTGTAACTACCAGTCCTTGGGATATTTTGTTATTCAAATTTTGTGCTCCCACCCAAGCCCAAGTCTGCCCAAAGGCACCTTGCTTACCCTCAAGCAGCAGATGGGAGGATGCAAGAGGCCTGAGAAAGGTGAGAGTTGTGCAGCGCTCATGGGGGAATTTAATGTCAGTCTGTCAACGATCTATGGAATTAAGGCTCAGTCTCAGAAGATAGAAGTTTCTCTGTATGTGTCTTAATTTGCTTTTAATTATTGTATTTCAGTATTAATATCAAACCAATACAGAGTTTATGGTATGGTATGTGGTATAGTATTAGTTAGGCCTATTTTTAATAGTAACTCTCACTCAAGCAACCAGAAACTACATTTATCCGGCATCCACCTATCCCCGGCATCCACCTATCCCCACCAGTGTCAATCTACTGTACTTACCTAGAAATGGTAATATCTGAATTGCACGTGCTATGTAAGATGCATATGCAGTGCAGTACATTGTTTGGATTTTATCTTCCCACCCACTTTATTGGTAATACACTATCTTTTCTGCTAACTACTAGAAGAGGAAAAAAGTGATTTCTTTACTAGTCTCAATCGTATCAGACACCTGTAATTAGTTCTTAGGAAGCCCAGTCACCAACAGATGTTTATAAAGAAAAGAGTTTTAACATTTTGAGTAGGCATTCTCTGGTAACAATCTGTCTGACAGATGGACTGGAGTAAATGAGATTAATAATTACTGTCTTTGACAATGTCTGTTCCAACCCAGTTCTTTCTAAGTTGGCTTTGGCTTTTCCAGGTGAATGAGTAAATTCAACATCCCAGTTACTATAAAAACAAGTTTTCATAGAGGGAAAGGTTGCTCATATGGTGCTATACTTCAGTCAGGTCAAGAGCAAAACAGCCTTTCTTCCTCCTCCAAAAAACCTCCCAGTCTATCCAGTTTTCCATTAACCATTTAGCCCTTAAGCCCATATCTGTCATCACAGGAGGAAGTTTATTTCTAACATGCACAAAACAAGCCTTAGGATTTCATTACTTCGACATACTAGATAGAAAGCATTCACTGATACAGTAATTATTGAATCAAGTAGGACTGAAACATGTGATTGAACATGCCTGTTCCATCATTCGTTCAAGGCATCCATTCTTACCAGGTGGTGGAAGTCAATTTCAGAAAAACAAATCAGAGAAATCAGAGACAAATACCCATTGAGTAAATGCTGGCCAGGTTTACAAAGCAGCCCCAAGGGAAATTAAAAAGCATCACATTTCAATAAAAAACTGAAACACCATCTGTGTGAGTTGCTGTCAAATTAATTTCAACTGTACCAAGCAGCTTAAAAGCCTAATGCCCGAGACCTATGCATGTCAAAAGGTAGGTACATATATATGTGAACACCCACAAGACACCAGTAGCTCTTTTTTGTTTCTTGTACTGTGTTCACAAGTTTGATGGCGGTGCATGATCCAGGCCTTCAGGTGTCAGCGCAGATGGAAGCTGTGGTCAACAGTGTCTGCTTTCAACTTTGGCTGATTTGCCAACTACCTCCCTTCCTGTAGGAAAATGACCTAAAAACAGTAGTGTACGCACTGGTAACTTCTAGGCTCGGTTTCCGCATGTTCTACATAAGGCTGTCCTTGTGCCTGTACCAGAAACTGCAACTAGTACAAAATATTGCAGCCAGGTTGGTCTCTGGAACATCGTGGAGAGACTACGTATCACCAATATTAAAGTCTCTACTGGCTGCCAATGTGTGTCTGGATACACAACAAGGTGTTGGTAATCCCTTTTAAAGCCCTTCATGGCTTGGTTCCAAAATACCTTCTGGAGCACCTTTGCCCATATATTCTGCCTTGCCTGTTAAAGTCCTCTGGGGATAATCTTCTGCAGTTTGTTTCTAAAAGATTAATGTCAACTACCCAGAGGACATTCTCAGTGATTGTCCCTCAGCTATGGAATGATCTGTCAGGAGAAATGTGCCAGTTCCCCCAGACTGCTACCTTCAAGAGGGAATTAAAGATGTACCTCTTCCAAAAGCCCTTTCCACATAAGTACCCAGATTAATTTATTATGCTTGCTTTTAGTTGAATTTTAATCATTGTTGTTTTAATTTATTGTAAACCTCCCAGAGTCTGAGAATAGAGTAGTATACAAAAATCAAAATTATTATGAATATAGGAGTTATTTGAACCCCCTGATCATTCACTGCCTTTTTTCTATCTTTTCCAGAACGGAACAGAAAAATAAAGTTTAAATAAAATACTAGTTTCCCTACCTGAGATAAATAAGTTCATTACAATGTGTTATTTATTTATTTAAACATTTGTATCCCTATATATTGTATGTATACCAAAATATATTGTTACAGAAAAGAATTATACATAGACTTCAACAAAGGCAGCCCCAAAATCATTATTTCTCTCCATTCATGAGTTATACCTAAAACCACTTATCTGGAAATTAAGTTTCAGTATCCTCCACCTATTGCATTATTGCAGGTAGCTATTGAGCCTTCCAATATTCTAGTATTAGTGTTTTAGCTGTTGAAAGCATACAAAATCCAGGTAGGGCAACCTTGCACTAAGTTCTAAGAGATAGGCACAGATAGTTAATGTAAATGTTAGCCAATTTTCTAGCACTTCCTAATAGAATTGCTATTGGGCACTACCAAACCATGTAAGAGAATAGTTAGCCATATTGCACCTTCAACAATCAGTCAATTTAATTAAGCCCTCACTGTTACAGTGTCAGTATATTCTTTTTTTTTTTCTGAACTTAACATAATCTAAAATCCATTGCTGCTTCTGAATAGATGCAAATGAAGCAATCCATTGTCAGGGCAAAACTGAGTGCTCGAATTGAGTAACCCATTCTTGCTTAAAATCCTATGTATCATATTTGTTTACTGACAATATACAATGCCTCAGTGTAGCCTCGATACTTCTGATACTTCAGGGGACTCTGAAGGCCTAAAATACAGGACCAAACCTAAGATTCTAACAGATGTTTCAGCTGCACATATTGCCATTTAGCCATGACTGGTAAATCATATTTAGCATGCAAAACAGAGAATGGCAGAAAATTATCACTGGGGCCTACATTCTGATCCAAAGTAACAATCAGCTGGTCTGTACAAAGATGCCAAACAAATATTTTTTGCCAATCTTTAAGTCCAGCTTTCAGCACAGAGGTAATTTTGCATGTGAAAATACATCAAACTTCAAATCTGGTGAGTGAAATTTTATGCCATTATGTTCTTACTCTTACATACCTAACTGTAGGAGACACCCTATTTCTTCTGGTCTAGTGAGAGACTAATGCAATGCATTTAAAGCAAGCATGGAGCTTTCAAAACTCACCAGAAAAATCTGAATGGAAATTATAATAATTTAGTAGAAATCAACAGATAGTCTCAATGATTCAAACAGAGAAGCCAAATCCACACTTTTTAGTCATTTTTAAGGATGTTCATGGCAAAATGGTACATCATAGGAATGTATGAATCAAAGCATTAAGTACAGTATTCCAAGTGTGGTAACATGACAGATTCACACTTGGACAATGTAATACTGACAATTTTACTTTCAATTCCTTCTCTAATTATGTTCAGCAAAGCAGCTGCAGAGGATCAACATTTTCACTGAGCTGTCCATTGTAACCCCAAGATATCTTTCTTGGTCACTCATGCTTACTCTAATTCCTTGAGTGCTTCATTATTATATATTTTACAGGTGGTCATAGATCTTAAGATATGCTTAATTCAGTAAAAATTGATGTTTTCTGATGTGACTGGATGTCACAAAGACTTTTTGAGAAGGGCTTAATTAAATTGGCCAATTATTAGAGGAACAATGCTAATTCTTCACTTCTTCATATGTTCTGATAATGCCCAATGGCAGCTCCTTCTAGCAAGAGGTAGTAAGTCGGATAAATCTTATGATTGAAAGTTCTTTAATATTCAAGGATACACAACTTGTTTGGAATCATTCAACCACCTCTTAGAATTTAAAGCAAGGTCAACATAAATGGATTTTCCATGTCCTTTAGACAGCTAAAAGACTACTATTACAACATTGGAAAGATAAATGATTACCTGAAATAACAGAATAGGTGAAGGATTTAATGAAATCCTTTTTAATATGTGGCCTTTAGGCATAATTTACCAATGGATAAATATGTGGAAATTTAGGCTGCCTTTGTTGATATTTATAGGTAATTATTTTAATAACAGTTGTGTGTTCTGTTATATAGTAACATATAGAGTTTATTATATACCTGAAATTAGCGCTATGGATCTTTTTATTCAAAATTGTAATGTTTCAGTTCTGTTCCTCTTTTAATGGTGTGGTCTGAGTTTTTATTAGGCAATAAAATAATAAAAATATGCAAATTCAGATTCCATCATAATGTATATGAGTTTGGGATTTTTGCCTCAATGTGCATCAGTTTATACTTGCTTACTGAAAAAATGTAGTTCATTTTCATATCTAAGAACATGCATTTATCCAATTTGCATCAGGGTAACTGATGGCACCCATTAGTACAGCATGCATATCATTCCCCGATTTCATTCTCTATATCAAGATCTCCCTGAGTATTTCACTCAGTGCAGCAATAGCATATCTATGCCCAGTACTAAATAATTTTGGAGGCTGGTTTTGAGACACTCACAAAAAGACTATCTCTTAAAAGTGCCTGGTGTTCTTGATACTGTGAGCCCTTTGATGGAGCAGATTTTGAGAGCCTGCCGTGCTTTGAGATGGGAGAATCATTCATCCCACTACATTCCACTGACAGAACTACTTTTATTTATCAATATGTAAATAATTTATCAATATGTACAACTAAACAAATTAATATTCACAATAAGATCACAGCTACAAGGTGTCCCAGACTGATTTTTAAAAGATCGCTTAGTAATTTGGTGGCTGTTTCAAACTGAGAACATTTATCATGTGGTCCTTACTAGTGGATAAATAAACAATTTATAAAGCCAAGAGAAACTGAATATTCATGTTCAGTGTGCCATGGGAGAATGAATTACAATGCCAGTCTTCAAATCCTGCATTAAGAAGGTCACTGAAAATAATTCACTGCCAAGTAAGCAATTCACTTCCCCTTCTAGTTATATATATTATCTGAAAACGGCTGGGATCACCCATGGTCAGAAGCCAAGCATGCTTTTTTTACTTACATAAAATCAGTAACCTTAGGAATTTACATACACCTGAAAAGTCAACACGTCCACTTTTTCACTGAAGGGTGAAAGAAAATAGATACACACTGGGCCTGTTCACATGTAACAACAGAACCCATGGACCATCTAGTGCAAGCAAGACGGAACAGGGCAAGCTACCTGCACCGCACCTGCCATTTCTGCTTTTACTCAGTAACCCTTTGTAGTTCCTAGCATCTTGCTCAAACCTGGTTTGCTGGGGTGATCAGGGGCTAGACCACCCAGCAGTTAACCCAACAACTAACCTGCTCTTCTCTGGTTCATGCACAACAGCCAGTGAATGACTTAACCAATATGCTGCAGTGTTATGTGAACCAGGTCAGTGGACTGAAATGAATCCAGTGCTGTTCATCTGGCAGCAAGTTGATCACTTCTTCTTCCTGGAGGCCTTCATGCACTTGTTCAACCAGTTCTCAAGGGCTGTGGGGGTTGATTTGGGACATATAGAATGGCAAGAGGGAGGGCAATGGCACAAGTCAAAGTGTGTTCACGCAACATTTGATTCCCACCCAGCATGACCTACCTCATCCCATTATAGCCAATTCTGAAAAAAGCTAAAACACTTAATTCAACCTACATCATATGCAATTAGCCAGTAACTAAAGAGAACCACCCAGGATCAGAACACAGACCTACTCAGCCCTTTCTCTCACAGAGGCCAAACAGATGCCTTCCTGGCCTGCTTGTGGGCTTCCCATGAGCTACATAAGGAAGGTTATATAAAGTCATCCAGAGCCAAAGTATGAGGGAAAGCAGAAAATTCTAGAAATGGCTTGCAATCAGCCAAAGAGCACCAGCAGTTGCTTCCCAGACAGAATAGCGGACACAGATTTTGTTCTCAAGAAGCTGTCACACTTCCAGTATCGTGTATGAATGGAACCTAATCATATTATTGAGGCACGTGAATGTGCAAGGCTCAGGAAAAAGAATGGAAATATTCCATTGCCCCTGCCCACTTGTCACAAACTTACGTTATGATACTTAAAAGTACAGAAATATATATTGGATCTCCAATTACTTTGCAACAAAAATAGTCTCAAAATGTTGATTTCATTTTCCACTTACTAGAAGTGTTCTCACCAACAGACATACTCAAAACAAATATAAATTGTGGTGCATTTACTTTGTTCCAATATAACAGGCCTTGTTGGTTTGGTTTTTTTAAATTTTAGAATGTGTTTGTATATGTAAAGTTTACATCTTTCCCTAGAACTCTTAGCCCTTTCTGTCATAATTGCGCAGAAAAACTGCTCCCAAGGACAACTCATTATGAAAAGGTTTAGCTATCCTCAAATCAATGTACAGTTTAAAGGATTTTTAGCTTTCAGGGGACACCTGCAGTCTCAGTTTCTAAGATATCATGCTGGCTGAACCTTTGTCTATCATTTTAATTGCATAAATCATGTACTTATGATAAGCAGTGTCTTTTATCATTTGTATCAACCCATTTGAACTTGTAAAGCATGGTTGCCATGACAAAACAACTTCCCCATGCCTTTTGAATGCATTTGATGTACACCTCAAATTTCTTGCTGCAACTTAAAAAGCAGACCCTTCCATTGTCATCCCTGTTTCTCAATAAAAGGCAAAAAATTTACTTCAATGATGCAGGTGCTGTTCTTGCACACACTGTCTGTGCTCACACAACACAGCAAACATCCATGCGTGATCACCATGATATGTGGTTCTTTACCATGACCTACCCAAAAGATGATCAAGGGGTTTCCAAGTTATCACAGTTCCCATCCTCCCATTGTTGGCACATATCCCATCAGCCATTGTGTCTGAAATTCAATCCCAAGATGCATTGCTCCTTCCTTCTTCCCTTATTGGTCCATACACAGGGATTGGATATGTTATGTTAAGCTACCCAGCAAATGGGGACTGCAGGTGGCGCAGTGGTTTAAACCGCTGTGCTACTGGGCTGGTTGATCGAAAGGTCGCCGGTTCGAATCTGCACAACGGGGCGAGTTCCCGTTGCTCCGTCCCAGCTCCAGCCAACCTTGCAGTTCGAAAGCATGCAAATGCAAGTAGATAAAAAGGAACCACTTCGGTGGGCAGGTAACAGCACTCTGTGCACTTCGGTGTTTAGTCATGCCGGCTATATGACCATGGAGACTGTCTGTGGATGAACGCTGGCTCCCTCAGCTAGGAAATGGAGATGAGCACCGCCCCCTAGAGTCAGGCATGGCTGGACTTAATGTCAAGTGGAAACCTTTACCTTTACCTTTTACCCTGCAAATAAACTCTTCAAGAGATCAGGCTCATTGTGGGTTGCTCTCCTACTCCTCCCTCCTCGTTTCTTCAGCTAGTATTCCAGTGTCCTTCATTATAGAACATTTTTCTCCCTTTCTCTTCTGATCGCTACCTACTTTCATGTTTGTTTTTGTCTTGTTTTGCAGTCTCAAAACAGTACAACTAGGGCATTTTTGGTCAGAAAACTGAGCAATGAGATAAAAAAATTAAAATATTAAATAAAATGTATTTATATGAACTAAATATGTTTATAATATCATTAATTTGTTTTGTTGGGGATTTTTTTTTTTGCAAATGCACAGGAGTATACTTACTGCAATCCAAAATAAGAAATCTTATGTTTCCTTGTTTGTAACCGCTGTCAAAGAGAAAGGAGAAGAACAGAAGGAAATAAAAAGAGACTGCTTATAGGCTAATTCCCTAAGCTATTAAATGAAAAGTTTTGGTAAGGAGAAAGGGAGCAGCAAAGAACATGCATCCAAAGTGACACCAGCTTGTCAATATGGTTCTCAATTATCCAGCCTCCCCAATTCTTCAATTATTCCAGAAAAGGTGGATAACTCCCTCACATTTTAGGGGCTCCTTTTTGGAGCACTTACTGCTGTAGGAACTGCAGCTCATAGAGTTGTAAAAAAATCTGCATAGAAATATATGCAAATGTAATAGATGGGAAGTAAATGGAGAGCAATTTTGCATACATTTAAGAGTTAGGTAGGAAATGGAGGAGGAATTGTGCCCCTGCACTAATGGAACAGCTAATGCAGATGCACAAAATAAAATGAACATAATTTTACAATGTCTTGGGTCTGAAAAAATAATATGGCAACCAGTGACAGCAGCTCCAAAATACCAGTTGGGTATCAGTGAAGAGAGTCTCACTGGTGACAGCATGAACAAGATTGCAAAGTATAGCTCTTGTCAAGCAAAGCAATTAGCCTATTTCCATGACTCACAATAAAATTACTCTGCCAGGTTCCCATAACATACCATTTTGGGTCAAACAATTACTAGGAAAAGCCATGGTTTGTCTGGATGGCTAGTTTCCCCAAATATGCCAACCTGAGTGAAGCAGTCTGGGTTCGGATGACACAACAAACCACCATGGCTACTTAACTATGCTGGGTTGTCATGGCATGAGAACCAAGTCAGTGAATCATCAAGAGAGCAGGCAGTTCACCAATGCTGCAATTAAACTGAAGTGTCAAACGCTCCTGAGATACATCCAGTCCTGTAAAGACTGTATGGAACTAGAAGCAGCTGCTCCTGTACACCCATTGAGGCAGCCATTTCTTTTCCATACAAAGGTGACTGGAACAGGAAATTTCCCAAAAACACGTGATACTTCTGTTTTCAGCATGTGACACCCAATAACCATCCAGATCATCTTAGTAAATTAATAATCTACCCCAACACATGGCATAATGTAGTACCCCATTTTATTTGGAACTTGATTTGTTAGGTCATAAGTAAGCCACTGGAAAATTGATATGGAACAAATTACTTGAAGAGGCAATATTGATTTGGGTCAAGTGGATGGGTTAGAGAAAAAAATCAATATAATAGTTCTTTTTATTTGGGGAGATTTAAACGGAAAATTAGTTGACTAGGCTTACTAATTGGCTTAGGATTCAAATAGTCTAATCATTATAGATACAAATTAACATAGGAAGAACTGTGGAATCTTTTGTCCTTTTTGTAACACATACCTACTTATTACTAAAAAAGAGCTCTCACATCCCACCAGCCTCCATTACAACACTGATGTTTGCTCATCTTTCCTAGTACTCACACAGAAAATATAATGGCCAATTAGCTCCCACACACGCACACACACCCTGAGCCCAGCCTGCACATCATGATGGAAATTCCTGGATAGTTTAACCAAAGAATTCCCAGGAACAAGTATAAGATGCTTCCAGTTTTAATCAACAACTCATTCTTGTGTTTCATAACATCCAAATGCAGAAACTTTGAGCTGTTTAAAGCTAGACAATCCACCGCTTACCAGCAATTGCCCATGGTTTGTTGCCAGGCTATCTCTTGGTTGTTTAACTCCTAAAGAACCGAAAGATGTAAGTTTGGATGTCTTGAAACAGCCTAGGAATTGGGAACTTCTGGGCTGCTAACAGAAATTCAAAGTTACTCATTTACAGCTCACAATGCCATTTGCCTGTAGCAACATCTGAATTAACCAACCCAGGAATTGCCAGCACAATGTGTTAACAAGTTTTGTTTTTTTGTTTTGTTTTGTTTTTTTTTTTTTTTTTTTTTTGACCAACAGTGCTACGGCAGACTTTCCTAACCTGGTACCCTCCAGATGTTTTCAACTACAGTTTTCATGATCCCAACCAATGGCTATGCTGATGTTGCTGACAAGAGTTACAGTCAAAAAGATCCAGATGTCACCATGTCAGGAAAGGCTGTCCTAAGGCATCTGCCCTCTGCAGCATCCACCATAACAAGATGGTAAGTAATTGTGGTCATAGGACACTAATGTTCCTGTCTATACAAAGGAACCTTAATTACACATCACAATGTCCACAGCATTAACAGCTCATAAGTAAGCAAATGCTGAAACTCTGCATTGACCAACATTTGCACAAGCTGCCAGTTGCAGCTTGTGAACAAACAGTTTCACTGCCATTCCAATGATAACCGCATCAGTTGATGATTCGCCAAAATCTTCAAAATGCTAAAGTAGGTTTCAGGGGAGAAGAAAGTTTGACACATAAAGAGCATGCCAGTTGAGAGCTACTAGTTTTTAACCTGCAAGACCCACAGGAGGCTAACAACACAAGATTAAATGTTATGTATGTGCATCATGTTTAGCAGCATAAACAGAATAGCAATTAAAGAACATTTGAGACTATCAGGAAGAATGGTGGTGGTGAATTCTAAAAATCGTAATTTGCTTGTCTCCCACTAGCTTATTTTAATAAGATTTCTAGCATAGCAATTAAAGCCTGATTAGGAATACTTTGTGCATCCTGCTGTGACCTTATATGTTACTGATGTATTTCTTGACAGACTAGTTCTGAGATGAAGCTCACAATATACCTATTTCTTCCCTCCATTATGATGTGTATGGAGTGGGGAGAATCACTCTCAGATTAAACTCAGACTAACACACCAAGTAGATGACAGATGATACATCCCCCCTCCTGATTTCGTGATGTATTTCAGTTTCTACTTCTGCTTTTCTTTCTCTTGCAAATAACCACACCCCTGGCAACATTTTCATTAAAAGCTGATTGCCTCCCCAGAGCATTAAGCATTAACAGAAACTTTGGTTCCAAATTACAGGAAGAGAGAAAATGCATTTCCCCACTCCAAACAGGAACTCTCTACAATGCCCATTATATAAATATTGTATAACCACTCATCCCTCAGCAGATGGGGGCACATAAAGAACAGTTCCCATGGCCATCAATGAACAGTGGAGGCAGTTATGCAGCACTGTCACATTGTGCCCAGTGTTTACGCATGAAGTACTATTTATGCAGGTTTATATGTTACTCTTAGAGGAGATCAACCCTGACTGCTCCTTAGAAGACCAGATCCTGAAGATGAAGCTCAAATACTTTGGCCACCTAATGAGAAGGAAGGACTCCCTGGAGAAGAGCCTAATGCTGGGAACAAAAGATGGCAAAAGAAGAAGGGGATGGCAGAGGATGAGGTGGCTAGATGGAGTCACTGAAGCAGTTGGTGAGAGCTTGAGTGGACTCCGGGGGATGGTGGAGGACAGGAAGGCCTGGAGGAGTGTTGTCCATGGAGTCGCGATGGGTTGGGCATGACTTTGCAACTGTCATACGTACATACAGCTCTTCAAGGGGAAGAAGATGTTCTGCTTAAGGTTCTTCATTTAGCTCTTAGAAGTTTGCAGCAGCTTTTAACTCTCAACACTGCACTGCTCAGTGCAATAAACATCAGCTGATTCATTAACAGTAAAAACAAATAAATTTGTTGTTGTTTGCACTTTTCCCTTGTTATTCTAGGACATGGCCACATATTTTATCTTAGAGGTAGTGATTCTTCCTCCTTGGCTATCAGAATTTAAAATCTAAGACACACATAAGGAGTATAAAGTAGAGAGTTCAGCATCATGAGAAATCCAGCATCTGCAGAATCTGAGCTTTCATTCAAAATAGAAGCATCTATTCCTTACAGATAATCAAGACAGGCATCTGATGACATCTCAAATGCTGAAGTTAAGGATTGCCAGTGGTCAGGCACCTGCTCACAGACAAAAGTCGAATTAACTTGGTTGTGTTCAATAAGTTAAAATCCCTCAATTTGTATAAGGTCATTTCATGAGTAGAATTTTTACTTTTATTTCTTTGTACTTTGAAACATTTGGATGTGAACATGGAATACATCAAGCTCTAATTCTACCATAGCAAGCTGAATTCCTCTTCTAAGATAGTACAGAATATTGAGAATCCTGACCCAAAAGGACACTGTCCCTGTGCAAAAAAGACAGACCAACAAGAATTTGATCCTGACTATAAAAACCTGCTAAAACCTGACCATCATGAGACCTTGGTAGCAGATGAGATATAAAAGTTACAAAAGTGGATATAAACAGTTTAAATAAATAAACAATCAAACAAACGTTTTTCTCTTAATATAGATCAACTCATGAATCGGGCCATATTACAGGAATTTTAGCTGACCTGTCAAGTCACATAGCCCCACACTGCCTGCTCTGACTGGCAGAGCCTCACCAACCTCGGGAGCCGAGATCTGCTGCCTAAGCTTTGCTACCGAAGATCTTTTAAAAGAGGGCTGAACCTCAGACCTTCTGCAAGCAAAGCATGTGCTCACCCATTGATCCACCAGCCATTTGTACAAACAAATATGAGGGAGGCTTAATGCAATAAAGAGTGTAGTTTTGAGTGCTAATCATTCTCATGTGGCAAGTGGGGGTGGGTGGGAGATAATCAGATTATCTACCATCCTCCCAAAGCTAGAAGCAAAGGCTTGAAGAATGGAAAAAATGGGATTTCCAGATCTTCTGACTGCTGTTTCATTAGGTCACTTGGGCTTACTGTCTTTTGTTGGCAATGCTCCAGACCTGAATACAGCAAGCCCCAGACGGTCAGACTGCCGTTAAATTTAATCCCCAGGGTTTGTTGTGGTGTGGACATCTGTCCACAAGCAAGTTCCCTGAAGCCATCAATTTCACTCACTTGGGAAACGAGTCATCCATCAACTTAGTAATTACTTTTGGTCTCTGCTGACCAAAAGGAGGCAGATCTGGACAGAACTACAGCTAGTCTCCTGAGCCCTCCTGTTCTGCTTATTAGCGCAATAATGAGAGACCATTCATAAAAGAGCACAGACATATCTATTTCATTCAAAGAGAGTCTGTACAAAAATAATGCTATCCTTCATTACAGTTTGTACTGGGTGGTCTTTTAATCAGTGTTGCAAAGAGGTTGCAGGGAGTGGCAATATGGACACATTAGCAACATTTGGCCTTAGAGATGTTTTATTTGCATGCCTTCAAATGTACTGTGTAGCACAGATCTTTGTAACTCCTCCACACCAGACACAAGTGGGGTCTCTGGGACATCGACTGCACTCATTAGAGGCCTGCATTTGTGGCGTCTGCACTTCCTTGCAGCAGTATGCTAGAGGCCCTGGTGAGACTTTAATTGGCCCCTGGCAGCTGATGCCCAGAAAACAACAGTAGGACTGCCTGGCTGCACATGTGGCGTGAACGGCAATGCTTTCCCTCTGCCCTGTGCAATCCTGACTGGAGCATCGGGATACTGCTCTCCGTTAAGGTTCATAAACGTACCCAATGACCCACACGTTCTGACAAGCGGAACAATTCCAGCCTAATCTTTTTTGCCTTTTCACGTAACTTGTACCAAGTAAACATGGCAAACACCACAACTGCACTCAAAAGGCAGGAGGCCTCTCCTATGATAATTATTTCCTAATGAAAAACTGAACAATGGGCATGTAGTTCAGGTAAACAGTGCTCCGAGCACTTCAAGGCTGGGAGATTTTATTTGCCAGTGCAATCCCACAGACTGCACGTGACCCGCCCGGCCCTGCAAATAGATTTGCCAGCAAATGGGTCACGCTGTCACACACAATGTGAGGATCTCCACTTGATCTGTTAAGGTTAAACAGATACTGCCAGCCAAGTAGGCCCAGCTACATTAACAAGCAGAAACTCCAAAATTGCAAGGGATATGTGTTGCAGCCCCCCAAGCAAGAAAAATAAGCAACTTCCTTAGCAGTCGTGACACACAAGGGCACCAAGCCAACTCTGTTTGTCGATAAACATAAAGATGGAAAAAATCGCTTGCTTATCTACACTAGGCTGGGAGTATACCTAACACAAATACTCAGTGTATTAACCACCATGGAAAATTTTAGTTTTTCCCTTAAAGCAGCCTTCTTGAATCAGTGCCCTCCAGATATTTTGAACAAGAGTCATTAGGGTGGCTGGACAGATGATTGGGAAAGCCTGCTTTAAAGGGGCTCTTGAACTGCAGCTGTGCTTCCCTCAAATTAAAACAAAAATACCCCACTTATCATTTAGGAGGATAGTATAGCTAGATTTTGTTCTAGATCAAGTGCTTACAAACTATCTATGCTTACAGCATACTACTTGGCTTATTCACTTGACTCCTATGAAGGTATTTGCTCTTGTCAGGACAAAATTAGCAAATCGCTGCCATAATTTGGCTGCTGAAAGCCTGATGGGTAAGAGACAAGGTGGAATTCCTGACCTGATCAGGAATCATTGTTACCCCACATACCCTGTCTTGTTCCCCACATACCTTAGATACGTGTGCTAGTCTTGAATGTCTTCCTTTTCCTTTTGTTTGTCTTAATCCATTCAACCCCCCTTTTTTTTTACTCTCATGTGTCTCTAGCAACAGCCTGCATGTTTCCCCCACCCTTCTCCAGACTGTGTGCGTAACTAATAGATTATAAAAGCATCCTTTACAGGATCTTTCAAGCCAGTCCCTGTTGGGGCTACCCACACACTGCATGTATTTCCTGTACATCTGAATAAACTGTAATGTTCTTTGGATTTTACACTCCCAAAGTACGTGAAATACACACAATGCAGCATGTAGGTGGCCCCAAAAGGATTCTGTACAGGATGCTCTTGTAACCTGTCGCACAGGTGGTGGGAGTGTGGGCGGGATCAGTTTGCAAGAGGCACATGATAGCACAAACAAAGAATTCAGTGAATTCAGACAAGGAGCAGGAGCTTGCAGGGCAGACGCAAATTAGCGTGTGTAGAAAGGGTACACTTGAGGAATCAAAACTAACAACATACTTTCCTAATCAGGATCCCATCTTGACAATCTAAAGTTGTTCCTCTCATGGCTTTCCATGGCCATACTATGACGGAGCTTTAGCTCATCTAGTCCAGACACATGCAAGGAGAGGAAGAAGCTGGCACATTCTAGCCCTTATACTCCCACAATTAAAAGAAGAACACGTGTGACATTTTATTTTCAGCTTTTTATCCCAAGCAGGAAGAACTCCCATTTTATCCTTGTGAACAGTCTGGGCCGGGCAGATGAAGACTGGGGTTCCCATACAAGCCAGCAAGATTAGGCCGCGAAATAAAATAACACAGCCACGCACATGCAAGACAGCGTTCATTTTTTGCAGTAGGGCAGATACCAAGGTCTGCCACATCACCCTGAGAACCATTTGCTCCTAAGATCCAATGTGAAATGGCCCACATCATCCCACTAAGGACATCTGAAGAGGCCACAGGGAATCCACTTGCTTCACTGTGCAGAAAAATGGCTTTGCTGTGGTATGGCCTTTCTCCCCAACTGTGAATACTTTGTGGACTCCCCTGTCACCCGCGTTCAAGGTAACTGTGACAAGAACTGTCTTAAGGGACCATTCTCATGGCCTGAAGACAAGTGTCTGAGGCACTATAAGGTACTTTGGATTTCCTGATTCTGAGATGGCGCTTCTGCGATCCACCCTTCTGCCCCATTCATACATGCTGGGTGCCTTCCCAAGGCTGGAGGAAAAGGCGACACTCGAATGGGCAGGAAGGGAAGGAGACTGCAGGGGCCAGGACTCAAGCTATCCTGGGGCTTCTCTGGCCTCCTTTCCTCCCACTCCAAAGCTCCTTTAGTACAGGCAAAAAGTAATGATTTCAAATTAATGTGTGTTCTGATCCAGGGCTTTGGCATGGAATTATTTCTACAGTAAAAAGGGGTAGCGGGGCCCTCTCACTAGACACATGACATCTCCCTGAGGAATTGGTAGTTAGGAAGACTTACCACAAAAGCATAAGAGTTTTAGCCAATTCTGCCTTTTACAATTTCATTTCCCATCACTTTAATCTTATCCTTAGAGATACTGCTGTAATGTATTCAAAAGGGCAGGAGGATTCAATGCAGGGAGGATGATACAGCTATGGGGTCAAAGGCTGGTCAGCAGCATGATCAGGACATGCATCTCTATAAACTGAAAACTAATCTGGGGTTGGCACAGTAACATCCAAGAGAGGAATCATCTCCATTAAATCAGGCTTTAGTGTATGTCTTGCATAGATGTCTTCAAATCACGCCCCCCTCCCATTGAAAATACCCACCCAACCATTCCTCTTATACAAACTTACCAGAATGTTCAAATATACCACCTTAAAACGTTTAAATTATTTGTTATATGCAAAACTGTACACTAATAAAGCAGCTAAATGTGCAATGCTACATGTTCAGCAGGAAGTGCTCCAGGAAAATATGCACAGGATTGAACTCTGGGGAAATTACTTCTGCGACTACTTCCCCCCGAAAAATGCTGAAATGCTGAACGACAGTCATGATGCTTATGCTACTGCCGGAATGCACTGCATGAAAATAAAAAGGTTTCTGATTAAGAAATAAGTAAGTTTCTGTTTCCTACTCTGCTGTAGACACAAGGTAGATATGGAAGGATCCCTGTACTTCTCTCTCTATTTTTGGCAGAAATAAGAACTGTAGGAAAAACCCAGGTCAGGGACCAGACTTTTTGAAAAATCTATTATATAAGGAAGTGTATTGTATAAATTCCACTATTTGATCGGCGATTTTTACTATTCATTACTAACAACTTGACAACCAAACAAGGCTTGGGTGAGAGACACCATACTTGGAAAACAGTTACTATCTAGAGCAAGACAGTCCAACACATGGCCCATGGGCTGCATGCAGCTCCCCAGGCCTTGTTCTGCGGCCCCCATGGAGCTCAGAGCTCCCCTTCCCTCACCACCACTACCTCCCCCCCCCGCCACCCCGTTCAAATCTCAGTGATAGCACAGGCATATTTGCTCCGAGCTCCGTCCCATCCTGGTCTCTTCCTGAGGCTGAGGCAGAGGGTGGGACAGGTTGGCAACCTCATGATAGTTCACCCCACCATACCCCTGTGCTGCTCCAGCTGATGAATGCAAAGGCTTGCTGGAGAGAGTTCGTCAGCTCAAATACAAGAGGCTCAGTGCACCAATTCCAAGGAGGAGGAGAGGCCGGGGAGGTTACATGGGAGGGTTTCTGGGAGGGAGAAACAGAGAAGAAAGGGTTGGGCCATCCCAGAAGAGTAGTCATTGTGCTTGGGCTGCGGTCGGAGAAGGAGCTGCCTGTGATCTCTAGAGACCACAGGCCCACAAAGCATTGCTTTTCATTTAGCTAGTCCTAAAACCCTCCACACAAAAATCCACTCCTAATTACACCAAGCATTCTTAATTTTAGCAACCCAATTGGAAGGTTGGTCTTTTGTTGCTGCTGCTGCTAATCTACTGAGAATCAGAAATCCATGCTGAACTGCTGCAAGACACTCAGATCAACCAGCAGATCCAGATTTACCTTCTGTCCACCCTGACTCTACATTAGACCAATTATTTATTGGTTTGAAATGCCTTCAAATATCCATAGCTTATATCACTTTCATTCTGTTTAGATTCAAGGATAGTGTACAGTCTATTAAATTGCAATGTACCCTTCAACAATAAATAGCTAAATCCCTCAATTCTTAAGAACATGACCAACTTGCCCTCTGGACTACTGATAGTGATGCAGAATGCCAGATCAATTCAGGCATTCATTATCTGTGATTTAATTGTGAAGGGGGTGTTGGCCAGGCATGCATACTGGAGACCTGGGTGAGGCAACAGGGAGAAGCCTCTTTCTCCTGCCTGTGCTCTTCCAGAAACTCAGTGTAGTACTGGCATAGACTTGAGAACTGGTGGCATAGTCTCTGTGGATCCATCTCCATGATCCATTGGAATACCAATTCTGGTTATTTATATCTTGTGTAAAGCACTAGGTGCAGATGAGGGTTTCTGCTGAGTACAGCCCACCTTGGTGCCTCACACTCTTTCTACCTGAGTTGACAGAAGTAGGTTGGATTTGGTACTGAAAACGTGCTGGATGATTATCCTCAAGATGCATGCCCAAAGCATGCACTGGTTTGGGCTAGCAGAACTCATGCCATCAACAGCCATGGGCTGTTCCAATAGGACACAGAACACAGTTCAAAGTTCTCTCAGTCAGGAGGATATCGATCTCAACAGGGGATTTAGCATCTATTCTGTTTTATAACATCAAACATTCTCCTGCTGACATTTAGATTTAAAGCAGCTTTTCCACCCAGCAAGGACAGTGGACCAATCAAATGGCACACCCCCAGAGGCTAATGGGTTCTGATGGATTTTAGAGAATTCTGGGTGATTTTCCTGCTGGTACAGACTGGCTTTCCTGCTGAGAGATAATTTGGAGATGTCACTAGCAATTGACATGATTATGCACAGGTAGCCTCTCTGCAGAGCTCAGACAGCTCCTCAATAAACACCTGAGCAGAGGGCAATGAAAGAAATGCCATCATCAAGAGCCATCATCAAGCTGTTGCAGTCAGGGTAGCAAAGAAAGGCTTCTTTCTCATTGTCACCCCTCCACAGTGTCGCTCTAGGAGGGCTTTCCCAAGGTGTATGGAATCCTGTTACAATCTGCCCCAGAGAGAGCTGGCTACACCCTCATGGGGGGAAGTCTGTGAGAAGATAAATAAACTTTGCAAATAAAGTTAGTTTGTCCACTGTGGAGACAAGCTTGGATGCCTGTAAGAGCAGCTTTACACTTAAGGTGGGATCCTGAACTCATCTCACCTTAGATATGCTAATATATTACTGTCCTGAAACTTGCTCCTGTTGTGTCTTTTGTGTTAATCCATGCAATCCTTTTGTTCTACTCTCATATGCCTCCAGCAATCACCCCCTCCCTCCTCCAAACTGTGTATGTAACTATGTGGTAGGTTAGAAACCATCCCCCACACACTCCATCTTTGCAGAAGCTTATGAGGAGAAAAGCTACATGCTGCATGCATTTCCTGTATGTCTGAATAAACTGCCTGTGCCCACTGCTTCTTGACACCCCCATGATTTAAGTCTTCACAGCCAGATAAATTCTAGTAGCAGAATTGTAAAGCACACGGTACTATTCAATTACCCTGAATACATGTACCGTAAGTCCACTGACAATGTGAACAAGACGCTTGGTCAGATTCAGCTGACCACTTATATTCTCGACTTTTGCTTCTCTTGGTGCATTCCATCTAATAGGGAAAGGACGTCCTGCAGGTAATTGAAAATTCTAGTTTGAAATAGGCAGTCTCAGCCTCTTTAAATATTGAGTAATTGGTTCACTTGTGAAAGATTTAATCTAAAGGGCACCCTAAACTGCCAACATCTCCTTCCAAGGCAATATGCTAAAATAAGTCATCACTGAAAAATTCCAGCCACTCTAGGATGAAAACTATTTTCTAGATCCATTTTAACTGAACCTCAGGCCTTGTTTTGGAAAAGAAACTGCCCGGATCACACTGAAGGAGGCCTCTGCTGGCTTTATTCGACCTCAGCGGTTACAATTTTATTTTATGCCACCAAGAACACATGTGCAAAATCACTATGGGAAACTGTATCTCTTTGTCTGGTAACTCTGTACACAAACAAGTTTGAGCTTATCTGCACTCACCTATAAGGAGAAATATTATCGCTTCCATTTGTCCTCAAAGTTTAGTGCAGCAGAGAAGAAATGGCCCTTACCTGTGACTCAGCAGAGTTAGCTGTGGCCACTTCTTTTGGCTGGCTAGCAAAGCTTGAGTTGGCATTGAGTATGTGGCATTGGTGCCTATGAATGTGGACTCTGAGACTGACCAGCTACGGTAGCAGGCTTGAGAGCCCGGCTGTCTCTCTTTCTTTGATCAACAAAGCAGGGGATTCTACTTGCTATACTGCACACACTTAGTTTGAGAACCTGCAGCTTTAAGCTACAGCCCCAGGAGGAAGAGCAGAGCTGCCAATTCTGGATCTGGCTGGGCAGTCACAACATTGGACTGGACTTGCACTAGTTAATGGGGGAAGGGACAGGGCATTTAGATTTTTTATTTCAGGCATCAAATATCCACATGGAACTAAACCTAAAGAGATCAGTGTGCAAAGATATGCCACTTTTTCATGGTCTCATTGTTCTCAGAGCAAAGACTCCACTGTGTACCAGGCACAAATTGGTCTCACATACACACAGTAGTCTTTGCAGTTCCGTTTTTTCAGCTGAGCTGTGGAACTATTTCTGAAATAACACAAAATGCACATGCATGCATGCTTGCCTGGCTAAACAGACATCTACAAGCATAAAGAAGGAATGCCGTTAGGGTGCTAAAGACGTTGCACCTTTCATTTTTACTCCCTGTCATTCGCTGCCAATCAGAGAACAAGTGTAAAACAATTTCGATGCTATGAAGTCTCAGAGCAAATCCAAGACGGCTTGCGCATGGAGAAGGCAGCAGATCAGAAACGCCAATTTTCCATTTACTCTGACGACAGACAGAAAAGCAACATAACCAACCAAGTGCTACATCCTTCTTCCCTACATACATGGACAGATTGTTTCACTGACCAGGTCTGATCAGGGTTTTTTTTAGAAAGTGGGAAACAGCTCATAGAGATACAATTGCAACTATTTCCCAAAAGTTATTAAAAATATGAAGAGGGGTGGGGGCAAAAGAGAAGTGCAACATGTTAACCAAAGTCTAGCATGGCACTGACATGACGTAACCTTTATTGCGCTGTGTGCGTCCTGGGATCAGAGCTCTCCTCGCAGCAGGCGCCAATTAAACAGTTCTGCTGGAAGTGTGAGAAGGAGCATCTTTAATGGCCTGTGGCGCGATGCTAGTGCCTGGCTGGGGGGCTGCGCAGGAGAGGGGCGAGCCTGCCTAGCAAATTCTTCCTCCTCGAAAGCTTTGCATGTCAGAGAGAGAGAGAGAGAGGGAGCATTCATGTTGGGAATAGGCAGGCTGCTCATACCACCACGAAGGGCCTACAGTTGTTTCTGTATTTCCAAGCCTTTGCCCATTTTAATGCGGCCTGTGAACAACACTGCTGTTCTCCCAGCCTCATACACATCCCCTCTGATGGAGGCACAAGTGATATGTGGCTCTGAAATGTCAAGCAAAACAAGGCCATCCTTTAATAAATGCAACACTGCCCTTTTCTCTGAAGTGAAAGCCTGATAGATGAAGCTAATTGTACTCAACAGATGAACCAACAGGAGGCATTAACTGTTGCTTTCACTCATTCACAGGCAGGTTCAGGGGCTGAATTTTCCCCTATTACATATACATTACCATGTACAGCACCCCACTTCACAATAAGACTGTGTTGGTAGCTTGCGAATGTGTATACATGATTTTCCTCCTCAAAGACAAGTATTGTAAGTCAGTCAAAGCAGTGCCAAAGAAAGGTGCAGGGAGAATGAGCAAAGGAGTGAAAAAGGGAGGGGGCAAAGAACTAATGCAGTCTGACTCTGGGAGTAGCTCTCCACTGCTGTCATTAAAGCAGACTGCCTCAATCTCCCCCTCCTCTTTAGGGAAAAAAAGAATTACACAATCCAGAAACATGACCCCCATTAGCTGGATTTGGAAGTACGAAGGAACATGAGCGAAATAAACTTTCCCTGCTGTGCCTTGGTTTCATTTTGTGTTCTAAAATACAAACACCATCACAGGAACAAAAGCTATGCCTTGCTCTCCCTTTTGCTTCTCAAATAAACTCTCATGTAACAAAGGGCTTTATTTGACATGCCTCTGGAAGAAGCCTTACATATTCTAGGTGACTAGAATGCAAAGAGAACATCTTGGGGTCACAGAAGGAATTGTGCAACAGTCAACTTTTTCAAGGATTTTAAGAAACTGAACATTCAATGAAACCCTTTTGAAGGGGACCTTAAAGACTGGTATAAGTGCTACTACCTCCAGGAAGAAGTGAGTTAACCCCTTTTTATTTGGGAACTGCCTTTATAGGATAAATAATTTCTTTGCGAGGCCTCAATGGCACAATTGAAAAGCTGTCTTCCACCACACAAAGCAAGCTGCCTCAACCACATGATGTGCTGCTCCCACAAAAAGCTTAGCACTGGGACATTGTCATGCACGGCGATACAGAAAAAATGCCATCACATTCTCGTATTCTGACAATTCCTGCTATTATTAAATGCAGTTCTGCAACTGTGGTTCTGTGCTGAAACAGCCATTTGAGAGCATGTCTGAATTTTTAAATATTAAGGTCATCCAAAGATGTGTGTCCAATAGTACTGGCATTATCACTGTAACATAAATCCATCTCAGTGGTAACATCCATGTTAGCTGGATGGTTTGTTTATCATCCTCCACCCTTTGTTTCTAAAATGTAGGTTAAAGCCATTTTTTTCTCCTTTACCATTTTCTTATTTCCAAAAAGTTTGCAAAAACAAAAAAAAAGGGGAAAATTGTTATAATTTGAATATAATGGTTAAATTATAGTAAGAGAACTGCCATAGATTTTTTTAAATATTCAGGAAAGAGACATGGCAAATAAATTGAAACTAATTTATTTATTTATGGTATGTCTATACCATTTGATTAGTTTAAACTAGTTTTAAATGACTCAGACCTGCATTGAAAGAAAGAGTAGTTCAGCTTCTGCTGCAAATCCAATCCCTAGAGCAGCTCTGTCTGAGCCACCAGATGCCATCAGGTGCAAGAGGATCACAAATTTTCAAAGTAATCACAGCTGCTCAAAGATAAGCATTGACTGTATCAGATCATGTCCTGAAAGCCCATTTCCCCTCTCAGATCAAGAGCCTGAGCAGGAACTCAACCACCAGCTTCAGCAGCCCCAAACTGGTACCCAATGGATGCTTAGGAATCCTTCTAAGGGATGCCCTGCCAAAGGGAGCGAGGTAAAAAGCTACTAAAAAGAGCATTTTCTCACTATGGCCCCCAGCTGTTGAATGCACTTCCCAGAGAATCTCATCTGGAACCTGCACTGTACTATTTCTAAAGCCAGAAGAGGCCCTTCTTATATTCTCAGGAATTTGCTCTGCCATATTTCAAATCCTTTATTGCATTTTATATCTTTTAACTGCCACTAGGTTTTATTTTAGTATTTAAGCTCTATTTCACAATGTAATTTTACACTTTCAATCTTTATAGTGTATGGTACAGCAATGGAATAAATAAATATATATATTCCCAAGCAGCAGGTCAAGAGCCAGGTGTATCAGGAGTTTGCAGCCTGAAACCTGGAGGGTACAGCCTGGAGGGTACCAGTTAGAGGAAGGCTGAACTATGGAGTGAACATACTTAGCCACTGTCCCTAAAATCTGTATTTATAGAATAAGAGCAACTGTATTGCAGTGGACAGCACTGGACAGATGCAAAGCCCCACTCAACCAATAAGTTCATGGGGTTACTGTGATATGAAGGGGAGTCAATGACACCATATATACTCCTTGTAGGGATGCAAAAGCAATCCAATAAATTCTGGAAGAGCCAGATATAGCAGATATAACAGAAGGGGTAAGCCAAAGTAATCCACAGATCTTTGCCGGAAAAATTCAGACATGACTACAGGACTCTTCATGCACTCTGGAGAGTTTCCATAGGACTGGGAAGTATGTGTGTGGGGAGCAGGGGAGCATTTGGGCACCAGAACCGAAGACGACCAATTCCACTTCAGACCAAGGGTCCATCGAGACCATCATGCTGTTCATACAGCAGCCAACCTGCTGGCAGCACATGACACCAAGTGCTGCAGCACCTGTTCATGATCCCCGGCAGCTGAATGCAGAGGCACCATCAGGACTTCTCTCCCAGGAATTTATGCAATCTCCTTTCAATGCTATTCAAACGGGTGGCTTTTACTACGTCTTATGGTAGTGAATTGCACAACTTTAGCCTGTGCTCAGTAAATATCTTCTGTTTAACTGTCCTGAACCTCCCACCAATGACCTGGCTTCTAGTACTGTGGGACAGGGAGTTGGCTTCCACTCCTATGTCTGAAATCTTTGACAAATGCTGCAATGATCAACCACTTTTCCCAAGGCAAGGAAACGAGTAGTTCTAAGATTAATTGCAAGGCATCAAAAGCCAAGGGACATTAGTCACAGTCAGGAAGGTCCTTCATCTGTCAGCATTTATTCTTCACAGCTTAAAATACATGTGAACTCTTTTGACCAGGAAACAGGAAATCAAACACCTTTGCCCTACAGAGTGGCAATCTGGTTTTGTTGCAAACAGTTGTGGCTGTAATCATTATTCATGGCCTTGAACAGACCTGGGCATTGTATGGCCCATGGGCCACATCCGGCCCAATGGCTGACCCTGACTGGTCCGCATGAGGTCACTGGCAAATTAAAAGTCAATGCAAATATATATCATCGTAATATAGATGCAAGCAATACAACTGCACTGCTTTTATTTTGAAGGATCTGCTAAATTGAATTGAATTTATTGCTTTTCACGTAATGTTAATGTTAATGTTTTTGTGAATATTCATTAAATAGTGTTGTTCTGTGCTCCACATTTTCATTGTATCATTGTAATGTTTCATTTACTGTTTTTATAGAGATATATACTGAGCAGAGCTGTAAGTGTATTGGTCCGGCCCTTAACAATTGTCAAAGTTTCTCATGTGGCCCCATTGGAAAATTAATTGCCCACCCCTGGCCTTGAAAGTGAGATCCTTGCTACACAAATGCCAAGAGAGCCCACCATACCAAAACATTTAATGAGGCATTTTTTTCACCACTTTTTCTCACTGTCATAGAAACTAGATGCCTCCTTACACCCTGCTTTTTGAGCAAGAAAGAAAGAGGAAGAAGGGGAAGGCCATGGGGCTGATGATCATTAAGATGGTAAAATTTGCTTTGCTTTCTGCAATCACATTATTTTATTTTATCACATTTCTATACCACTGAATAGCTGAAACTTTCTGGGCAGTTCACAAAACATACTGATGATACTGGAGAGACACTGTCCTTGTAAGCTCAAATATTGCTGGAGCTTCAGCTGCTACATCATCAGTGGTTTGAAACATTTTTAAGGGCACAATTCTATGTATGTTTAGGAACAAAGAAGTGCTACAGCTCCTGGAATTTTCCAGCCAGCCATGGAAATGCCATGGAGTTACAGGACATACGCATAGGATTTTGCCCTAAGTGGCATAAAAATAGGCAGGCATCCAGGACTCTTCAGAAAAAATAGCACAGTAGCTGTAGAGAAGAAGAAAATTAAAAGCCCCCGAATAATTTTTCTTTGCGTAATTACAGTACTCTTGGTTCATTCAGAAGAGAATTTAAAAAGAAAGAAAGAGAAAGTAAAGGCTTCACTAAGTAGTAATTTTGAATTCTTTTGAAAAATGTGCCAGGATAAGTAAGGTTTCCTCCCCAACACTGTTTTCTGAATCATCCTAAAGCACCAGTGAACTTGCTAATACCCTCAGTCTGCCAACAGCCTGCATCTGCACTTAATCCACTCACAGTTCAAGGCAGGGTCTCTGGGGCAACAGGATTTGCCACAGAAAAAGGAAAAAAAACCCTGAAGGGCTGAAGTAAATGCTTATATTTATCCTTATCCTGGGTTTTCAGCTCAAGTAGGAGAACTCTATGGCCATTTCACCTTCTATTCTCCTTCTGTAAATATCCTCGACCTTCATAGATATCCCCTATCTTTCTACACCAAGCAATTGAAGGAGCTCACGACAAAGGCCTTTTTCATATCAGTTCACAAGCATGGACTTGTGTAAGTTTCCACAGAACCACACAGTGCAGTAAAATATGTCCATGTATGAAAATAGGCACTGTCTGCAAATCAAGAGAGGAGTCAATAGTTAATATGCATATATAATTCTGCTTTTTAAAAGTTGCTCCCCAAAATGCAGCATCATTGTATTTAGGTATTGTGCAAGTCTACAGAAACATTTTTCAAGAAAGTCAACTTTGGAAAGATATATATTTTTAAAATGCTTGGGCTGATGTTTAAATGTTTAAAACCACCACCATCATCCAAACCTTAACTGACAATGTTCGAAGAGTATACACATACACACCCATGTGCTGTGAGCAAAAGAATGGGAAGATATGGGTAAACTACATCTAAACACTACTTTCCATGTCCAATAGAAGGGACATTTGTAATAACAGCAAGATCCACTGACTGAAGGGAAGAATGTTCTCTCAAAGAATTCACAAGGGTACGGTTGCCCACATTCTTAAAGGATGCATCCCCTTGCCTCAATGTTTGTCTCAAAGGTTGCTTGTTAAATATACTAGTGACAGCTACATGCAGAGCTACAATTCACTGTTTGCTCATGGGCATCTTGTATATCCTTTCACAGAGCTCAGTAGTCTCCAAAGAGTCAACATTGCATAAATCCCTCATTAGTTTTTGCATTTTTGATGCCAAAATTCAAACATCTTTTAAAGAAGCTAGACTGTGCTGTGCTACTTCCAAAAGGCATTATAATTTCGCTGTTAGCTCGACTTTTGCAACCACAAGAAGATATTGCAAATGTCTTTTCTATTCACAGGTAACCTGCGGCACAGCCATAAGCTCTCCCATCACCTGAGTTTGCACAAGATACCACCTGGCCATTGCTGCTGCCACATCCATCCCCCCCACCCACCACGTCTGTTTCTGCACTTCTCTTCACCTTTCTCATTTATCTTTCAGATAATCTGCCTGTTTCAACCATTAAATGGCTTGTGAGCAGGTTACCTAAAAGCCCATTTGCTCCCATATTTTCCAAGCCAAATTTTAAAATTGTCTTCACTAGGCCCACTCCAATGTTTCTATCTAAGGAGGTAAGCAGGAAGCTATCATGGAGAAGGCCTTTTTGGTAGTGGTACCCCAGTCACAGAAAAGCATTCCCAGGGAGGTTTCCTGGTGCCATCTTTGTGGGCTCTTTGCTCCAAGGAAAATCTTTTCGCTCATCCAGGCCTTCAAAAGTAACCCATTCCATCTGAGCCTCTCTGTGTTAAAATCTGTGCTTTAACTCTGGAGTTGCTGCCAGTTTGGGGTTTTGTTGCTGTACTTAGTCTGGTGTTGATGTTTTATAGCTTATTGCAGTTTATATTGGTTTTATTAGCCATGCAAAATATACTGTATGCTATGAAAAAGCATACAGATGTTATTGCAAAAAGATTTCGGCACAGGGAATGTTCTGTCAGATGCTACATGCCTGTATCCCCATTCAGCTCATTACTGGCCAAACTCTTTTCTGGATCCCCAGCCCAAGCCAAGCACAAATGATGAAGCTCAGTCCTCAACAACCACTGCTCCTTATTTTGGGGCCTTCGTCTCTCTGTTTCTTATTCCATTTCCACACCTCAACCCACTTCCGCTGGTCACTCTCAGAGTCTTTCTGTCTCCTCCATCCTGCCTGCATATCCAGTCTTTCTGCGCAACATCTCACTTCTTTCTTCTCTCAACACCCCGCCTTGGCCACAAACTGTTGCTTCCTTTTTCTGTGTTCTACTCTGGTCTAGTCTCCTTATTCCCCTTTAATTCCTGCCTGAAGTTTGAGTGGCCCAAGTTACATCGACAGCCTATCCAAGTGCCCTTGTCAACTTCAAGGTCAGTTGAAGGTCACCCAGTGGCCACTGCTCATGAAACTGGTGGGCTCCAAGACACAAACTATTATGGGATGACTGGTGCTAAAGCAACCAATACAAGGAATGTGACTTGAAATAAATCCAAATAAACTCTAACGGTCTAGAGCAACTGTGTGAGGGACTCAGCAGCCCACATTATGGTGATGTCATTAGTCAATAATGACTCAAGGTCATTCTAAACAAAGAAACAAACAAAACCAAATGGAAAATTCTTGCTGGAGATATATTTGGTCAGATGTCTCCAAGGAATAAGCAGTGCCAACAATTACTTACAAGACGAAAAACAGGAAAGAGTAGTTACTTTTACATGCCCTTATTTTTATCCAATAGAACCCCTTTAGAAATGAAAACCATGCAAGTACAAAGAAACAGAAGGCTCATGTGACATGACCTAACAGCACAGAAAGCTATTTTTGAACTGTTGGGTCAAAAATGCATTGGGGGAGGAAGAAAGCCAAGTACAAGTAAACTATTCAGTACTGATGCATATTCTCAGTCCATTCAAGCAGACTTCGAAGTCCTAATCAGTTGTTGCAAAGTTATATTTGACTCTCATGCACAATCGCCTTCTGGTAGGTTCCTCCATTAATCTAGCAAACCCCTACCTAATGCTGCTGCATGCAGAATCTTAGCTCCCTGAGAAACGAAAAGTCAGTTACATACCTATGAAACTCCTTACCAACCTTGCTTCTGCTCCGCAATCACAGCAAACCCTGCCTCAAATACAAAGCATTTTATCTCAGGGAAGCCATAGCCATAAAACAAAATAATAGTAAATCAAAGAAGTTTCTTACCAATACCGAACAGCAATGGTATGATAAGTGGGAGAAAAAAGCATGTATATACTTATATCTCACCTTTTTTTTCTTTCAAAGAACTTAAGGTAGTTTATATTATTCTCCTCCTCTTCTCAATCTTACCTGCACAACCTGTGACGTAGGTTGGGCTAAGAGTCTGGCCCAAACTCACCCAGGAGCTCCACGGCTGGGTGGGAACGAGAACCTCTCTCTCCTGAGTTCCATTCTTGCAGTCTTAACTGTAGGAAAAGCCCTCCCCATTCTGTTTACACAATGGCAAGCCAGCTGTTCGCAGGAAACCCAGAAGCAGAATATGAGTGAAACAGCACCTTGCTGCCCATGTTCCTCAGCAACTGGTGCACATAGGGAAACTGCTTCTGATACTGGAGGCAGCATATAGGCATTAGGCTACTAGCCCTGGTAGCTCTCTAAAGGGGAATTTGTCTAATCCCCCTTTCAAACCCTCCAAATTCTGGGTCATTGGTTAGGTACTGTGGAAGTGAATTCCATAGTTTAACTACACACTGAGTCTTTCTGTCCTGAATCTGCCACTGGTCAGTTTAATGGGATGACCCAGGTTCTAGTATTGTGAGAGTTGCAGAAAAATGTGTCCCCATCCATTTTTTCTACATCATGAATAAACTGTATACGGCTCTATCATGCCTCTCCTTCCCCAGTTTTTTCTCTAAGTTAAATGCTCTCAGAAATTGCAGCAATGATATGTTACCAGGATTTTATTCTTAGTGCAATACTCCAGTAACTACTTTCCAGCACTAACAAACTCCAGGACTGAACCTTACACTGAGAGCTCTTGATAACTCATAACTCCACACCACCTTCCAGAGCTGGCCAGTTTCCTCTCTTTAACTTTCAACATTTTTCTGTGGAAATTGTTTTCCCAGTTCCCCAGTCTCTTCCACAGAAAAAGATCTCCTTCTGCCAAGGTCACAAAACCATTTTTTGCCCATTTTTGTTGACATCTGCCTTGCCTTTCAGAAGCAGCCCAAAGAGATTGCTCCTGTGTGCTATTACTTCGTACATACTCCTAAAAGTTCAGTGTCTGGGCCACTGACACTGTCCATCTGCCTCAATATGGGCAGCCCTGACTGGCAGCAACTCTCTGAACCCAGGACCTTTTGCAGGCCGAGCAGGCGCCATGCCACTGAGCTATGGCTCCTACCACAGCTCAGGGATGGATCTCTGAGGGCGATGGGCTGGAGAGGCATGGGAAACTTAAGCACAAGAAAGAGAAATGGGAGATGAAACAAGGGGGCAGGAGGGGGAGAGTCAACCTTGCAGTGCAGGAAGCAAGGTTGGCCCATAAGCCTATCGCACAGGTCTCGCATAACCCCACTGCACACCATCAAGATCCACGGCTCTCCTCTCAGTGTACCAACTGAGAACTGTGATGAACTGGTAACCTGCCTAAACACAGAATTTGACCAGGCTGTGTTCATTATAGGCCCAAGTTCCTGCTTTTCAGCATTATGCCCTGCAGTCAGCTCTAAATGGAAGGGGGGACCTTCTGAGCCACAAGGATCAAGTTTCCAGACTTTAAAACAAAGCAGAGGCACAAACCAACTATGGAAGGTAATGTTAATAATCGTTTAAAGCTGCATCTGCTGATCGTGCTCTCAGAACATCGAATAATGATGTGGGTCAAAAGCCTGGCTTGCAGTTTTAAAGTTCAGCAAAAGTGCTCACCTGCTGTGGAGGCAGAAGCCCTGCTGCTATTACACTTCTAATTGCTGGGGAGTGGAACTCTTCCATACAAGGAAATCATTAATAATCTGCTGTGCACACATTTTTATAGTCCAGTTTGTACATCAAAGGGATACTTCACCTAAAGTCAAACACTTTTTCACATCTCATGGATGCTCTACTATAAAACTTAAATATATAAAGAGGCAGTTTTCACATTAGTTTTGTGCTGAAGAAATGAGATCTACAGACTTCCTTAGAATTCTTAACATACCACAATAAATAGAGCTTCTTTTCCACAGTCCTAATTTGATGCAATTTCACTGCTGTAAACACAAAAGGGCTTTCTGCAATGTTTTGAAGGCAATGCTGATGCAATGATGAAATCATCTTCTACAGATAATGCCTAAACTGTGCTGGCACATGCTCACTCGCTCCCCCCCCCCACCGCCACAGAGGAAAAATGTAATCAAAACCACTAGACAGATTTCAATGACCACAATATACAGATTTTACTTAGAGGAAACGTGTACAGTCATACAAAACATCAATCTACACAGCATACCTCAAAGCAGATTTTCTTGGGACACTGAAGTATACTGCTTTATCATGTAAATTTCACATATTCATCTATTGCAAGAGATAGGTGATTTCAGAAGCACCCCTTACACACACACACACACACACACACACAATTATATTGCAATGTAGGTATTTTGTCATTTTAATTTTAGTTTGGAAATGTTGCATTGTAATGTTTTTACTAAACTAAATAAATACATTCTTAGCATAGCTGTACAGTTCTGAGTAGAAGGAAACCTCAAGTCCCCAAGAAAATTATCCAAATTTTTAAACAGTGAAACAAAATGAGGTATACCTCATGCTGCCAATATGCTTTTATCCATAACAGAAAAGCTCAAAAACTAGAATAAAGGTATAATCTTGAGATTTATGTTTCCCCAACATCATCCTTCCCCAGCATCATCTTAATTTGAGACTGCTGCATGATTTCTATTAATTTGAGGTTTCCTTAAATTCAAACAAAAGTTCGCTGTTACAGCACTTTGGCTGTTGGGCGATATAAAAATTATATAACTAGATAAATAAATCAACTTTCCTCACACAACTTACAGAGCACTGATAACTTCATAGCCAAGCAGGTGATTAAAGTCAAGTGAGCTATGCTACTATGTATTACTTTTTGTCTCTGAAAACAAGACATATCCAAATGCAAAAACTCAATACAGCAAATGCAATTCCTCTCAAGAAACCACGAAGAAAGAGAAGCTGGCAGATTTACCCCACTGTAGAAGTATGTTCAACAATACACTGGGATGAAAGTTTCTTGATCATGACTCAGAAGCAAGGGAATCAGTTACAGAAACATTAGAATTACTAAAATGGATCAAAGGGATCGTCCCATGTTTTAAAAATGAAACCCAATAGGCCCCTCTTTGGGAAATGAGGCAGGATAAAAATAAACCATTAACTGGAGGCAGCAGTGAAATTGCTTTATTGTCTACTTTGAAGCTTGTTTTGCATGAATTTATCAAGTTACTTAACAGGGGCACTTCTTTTAAGAGGCTGGTCATGTCTAGTAACCTTTGCAGGTTTGTTCTCCAAGAATACTAAAGCTAAAAATAAACATATATCATGTTTTTATGGAACAGCTTGAGGAAAATTATTTTAGTGTGACTGATTTTACTGTTTGATTTTAATAGAAATTTATGTTGATAATTGTAATAGTCATTATTGATCTAAATATTTTGTAAGTCACATGAGGAGGCTCTTTCGTCCTACGGAAGGCCTACAAACATCTTCAAATAAACAAAAATATGTGCTCTATTGACTAATAAGTCAATTCCAACTCATGTATACAGGAGCAATTTACAATAAATCTGATTCATTGCTAGACACCAATGGTCACTACCACTGAATCAAGATAGAAGGAACATTTTCACTGTTTTCCTGAGGCATGTATGGGTATTTCTCCTGTACAGTAATGTTTTTAATCCTTTTGCAATTGTTTAGAACTTGTGCAATGCTGTACTTCTAATGCCTTCCACAAAATGAAATTAAGAAATCAAGCCGCTACCCACATCCAGTTAGCCTTTGACCCAGTACAGTAATAATGGCATCAATATGCTAATTACATACACAAAAATTAAGACCACAGCTGAGGTTGCCTTCCAACTATGGTTTCAGTCCCCTGGTCTATACATAGTTTGTGGCATTGCAGGTAATGTGAACCACAGCTAAAACAAGGAAACAAAGGATAAACTTACTAATTTGTTAGATTTCTATCTTGCCTTGCTTCCTCTTGCAAGGAACCCAGGGCGACACACTCTTCCTCTCTGTTTTATCTTCATAACAACCCTGTCAGTTAGGCTGAGAGTCAGTGCCTGGCCCAAAGTCACCCATGTCGTTTCATGACCAAGTGGGAACGAGATCCCATGTCTCTGTTCTCCCAGTCCAATATTCTAACAAGTACATCACACCGGTTCTGCTTGGAGTAAAGACCTAGAGCTAACAAGGAAGTGGGGGGAGCATAGCTTCAAAGAGTAGACTCCCAATTTCACCCCGCCCCCCCAATATTCATACCTGGGCCTTTCTGTAAAAAAAATTACCAAGACATCTTGTTTATTGCTGGGTGATTGTTATTCTTATTTTTAATTTTTTAGAATAATTCACAGTAAACCATCCCGACACTTTTAAGTATGGGGCAGTATAGACAAGTTTTAAATAAATAAATAAATAAATATTACAGAAGGCTAGTACTATACCAAACTTATACTTTGCTCTTTGTTACCACATTTCCCACCACCCAGTGGAATTAAGCCACAAATTTGTACACATGAAATAAATGCATACATGGCTCCCCCCCACTCCGGCATAACCAAAATGCATAATGATGGCCCTGCTGCAACAGTGGCCCACATTTGATACATGGTTTTTGGCAGGCTGGTTATTCAGTCCATTCTTAAGAAAGAACTGCAGAGAATATTAGTGAAAGATCATGAATGCGCAGATTTTTATTTGCTTGCAGATGGCAGCCACTAAATCGAAAACTTCTTATGATTTAATTTATCTAAGACCCCTAGCATTGTGCTAAAGACTTCATTGCCTACTGGATTCTATGTCTAATAAAAGAATGTCAGTTTTGTTTAATTAAACACAAGAGCAGTAGAAGGATTAATGCACACACACAGCCTGAGGCTTGTGGAGGACAACTCACTTGCCGGCATCCAAGACACAGTGATTTCCAATGAAGGCGGACAGCCACTGTACTCATGGCAAATCTGTATATTTTTTAAATTCCATGAAAGCTAAAAATAAGATTGAAAGATAGAATGATACTCTCCATAATCTGCACATTCAGCCTGCATTCACAATCTAGACCCAAAAAGTTCTGCTTCGGGACTGCCGCCACCATACAGCCAGGGGCCGGCAAAGCCTCACTTGCAGCTCACTCGGAAGCCAGGCTGCCTTGCTTGCCATCCTGCACTTTCTCTTCAGAGCAATTCCACCTCTCTTCCTCTGGATCATCACCTAGAATTTAGATTTATTGAAAAAACTATTCTACAATCTCCTTCTGTGGACATTTTCAGCACAAAGCAAGTGACAGAGGAAAGTGCTTTTGAAAAATTCCCTACCACACCTTCCTTTTGCTCTCTGAGCACCACTAAATTAACAGCTACTGTGGTACCTGTGCATACCAAAACACACGTGTGCTTTTAACACTAGGCTTCATGTTGCTGAGCAGCCGTCAGAGTAAATGAAAGATCATGCAGTGAACAGGAGATCTCAACCTCCGTTCTGATGTGGCAGCACAGTGATGTCACAAAGCCAATTCAGAGGAAGAGCAATATAACCCAGATCACATGGTATGAATACGCTTTCTGCCCTTTCGCATTGCCTCCAACTGCCAACAGCCTCACTTGCTTGTCTACAGCTGATTTCTTTCAAGTGTTATCTTCCCTTTCTGCTCAGCAGAACAAACTCTTTCCTAACTGCCCTCAATATTTTATGGCACCTGGCCACTTCTTGTTTATGTGCAAAATGACATCTTATGGCTTACAGATTATGAACTGAATAGTAATATACACATATAAGTAAGTCACTCAACAATAGTGAGTGATTTTTGCCTGCTTGCTAAAACAACAGGAGGGCTGATACTGCAACCACATTTATAGAAGCCGTGTCAAATTAGGCCTTTGTGTCATCCAGTATCAAAGCTGTTCACCTCAAACATAATTCCCATGGTAAACAACAATGAACAGTATAAAACAATTCCTACAGCCTCAAACAAATGGGTTCCATTATTAGCTTAAGCCATGGCTCTCCTTATTTGGAGAGAGAAAGATAAAGCCAATATATGTTCACACACACACACACACACACACACACACACACACCATTTCAATTTATTTCACCAGAACCTTTTATCATGTATTCCCTTTCTGAACCTTTTTGGGATGACTCTTTCTGCTTCCAATTGGAACCCATCTCCAAAGCAGTCTTGGCTTAAACATCACGTTAATACTGCTTAACAGTTCAACATTTTACCAACAGCCAATGGGAAAACATTCTTGCATTATGGGCATCTGTCTAGAGACATTCTCCGGGAACCCATGTCAAAATGTGCCAGCTTAAAAGATTCTTAGCTCAGTTTAAAATCAGAAGTCTTTGTGTCGTATCAATTAACATAAATCAAAACCCACAGAGAAATGCACATTGTAATGGCTTTATTTCTAACTAACAGGGATGTCATTCATTGCCCATCCCACTCACAATTTAACTGCTCTCTCATTTTTCATTTATTGCACCTTTAATCAAAGTCCACGGGTCAGAGGGCCAATTTAGGGCTGATCTCTGCCCACCATGCCTCTTCCACTCAGAGGGAAGAAAAGAGAATAGGCTGGTACCAGCAGCAGTGAGGAGCCAGATGGCAAATATTAAGAACACAATCTGGCATAATGGTTGCCAGTTGCCAACTACCACCTTTACCACGCAACTAGGCAGTAAAATCTCAGATTAGATCAGAAGTGGGAAGGTAATCCCATAATAAGGTGAGATACATATTGTGCAAAAATCAGATCTATTTGACATGAAAAAATATGTTTTACTGTCACAGTAGAGAGTCATCATAGTACAGCATCTTTTTTCTTTTTACTCCTATGCAGAAACAAGAGACAAGGGAAAATGACAAGCTCTTTCAGTGAGAACAACGATTTTTGCCTGTACTGCTGTTGTTAGATTGCTTATGCTTTTCTTCCTTTCAAAAATAGCAAAACTGAGACTTTACCCACAAAGCAAGTTATTGAAGACCATTGTTGTACTAAGGGAATGGCCACTGTCTGAAACAATAAGCTCTTTTTAGAAAGCCAGGGATTCATCCTCTTATGTGGCATGAGAGAGGGATTTAAGCTTAATTTAGCACCATTTAGAAAAGATTACCCCTTAATTGCAACAGAAGCTGGCAGACACAGGCAACAATGAAAAGCGAATCTTTTCAAATCCAGTGAATCTTTCTGTGCTGGGCAAACAGCATAGCCAGAAGAGGACAGAAACCAAGTGAATGACCAACAAAGGTTTTGTTTTCACTATGGAGTCCTCATCCAAGTCCTAAGGAGCAAGGCAAGGAGACACACACCACAGGGAGAAAAACAAACTTGAATTCTTTAGGAACAGCTGCCGGCTCTTTTGCATATACACCACTATCTCACTGCAGGCACAAACTCTTCATTCATCAACATGCAAATTAAGAGAAATGCAGGACAAGAGAAGTTGTCAAAATGTACAGGGAGCAACTCCAGGCTGCTGAAGGCTTGAGATGTAAATGGAAAGCTTAAGGGGGAAAAAAGCAACACACACACACCACAGAAGAAAGATAAAAAAGCAAAAACAATGCCTTATTGGAATGAAACACAGAGATTTTCACTCTGCGAAACCGGGCAAGATCAGGCAGCAGATATCCACAAAATGAAGTGGCAAAACCTGTCATGCAACATAACTACATAAAATTCCTGCTTTAAAGCAAATGCTTGTTCTGGGGTCTTTTAGAGAAAAAAAAAAACAAACCCTATGGATTATAAGGTGTGCTAGTCCCCTTAAAAAGCATATTATTTGGTGTTTAATGGTGCTTGCCATAAGAGCAGGGCACTGTCTCAAACCAAAACGCCACTTCCTTAAATGTTCAATATTAGGAACATAAAATTGCACTTTCTCCAGCAGCACACGCTCTCTCACACATATTCTCCAGGGGAATAAAAAGCAGCTCCTGTTCACAAATAACAGTGGCAAATTGTAGATTAACCAACCCAACATTTGCTGGCTTGTGAGCGGCATGCAAGCCAGAGGCCAGTCGCTTCCACACTGCATAATCAGCCTGATCAGAGGCTGTTGTATGATGTGTGAACAGAAACACTTTGGGTTGCTGAATCAGATGCAGACTCCATCTAGTCTAGAGCTGTCATCACTGCAGCCAATCAGCTGCCCACAGAAAACCCACAAGCAGCCCTGGTTACACTGTGGAATGTAGAAATGACCCGGGAAGTTGACGAGATGGCTCCTAAATCAGAGAGCATGATGCTAAGGGGTGGCTTTTAAACAACTCAAACAAACAAACAAACAAACAAATGCCCTCCCTGTTGCTGAGCTCATACTGTTTCATGGTACAACCCAGAGCTGAGAGCTATGAAACAATTTAGGAGATGGCTTGAGTACAGATGGAGGAAAACTCCCAGTGAATGCAACAGAAATCTGGTACGTGCCTACAACTGAGCATATTTTGAAGCAGTGAAACAATACTGGGCTGCCTCTCCAGTTTTCTCTCTGCCACTCAGCAGAGCTTTTCAGGGTTGTCCACGGCTTATTACCTTCTGGCACTAGGAACATCTTGGAACTATCTCAGGCCTGCTATAATTTACTCGCTGGGCATGTCCAGGAAGGAATTCCTTGCATCAATGAGGACTTGGACACCAGAGTTATAGCAGCTGAATCTGGAGATGTCCAGAGAGCAACCTGCTCTGGTTTTATTGGGGAAGTATCAGTTGGTATTGCTTGAGGATGTGGGCAAAGTGCCCAGACAGGTTCATACAACCATCCTGTACTGGATCCTTGGTGCTCCTGGCTCATAAAAGCCAGTAAGGAAGGAATAAAGTGCTGGGCCAGGGAGGTGATCAATGCTTCCTTGTGAGAGGGATGGTCCCATGCTGCCTTAAAGAGGCAGAGGTGAGACTTCTTCTGAAGAAATCCTCCCTTGACCCAGATGATCTGAGTAATTTTAGGCTGGTAGCAAATATTCCTTTCCTGGGCAAGGTTCTTCAGAGGGTGGTTGCCTATCAACTCCAGGCACTCCTGGATGAGACTGATTATCTGCGTCCATCTCAATTAGGGCTCAGGCCTGCTTTTGGTATGGAAACGGATTCGATCAACCTGGATGCTGACCTATGCTAGGAAAGAAACAGGACAGGGTTGAGATCCTATTAATGCAACTGGACTTCTTGGCAACGCTTGTTCCCATCAATCATGGTATCCTTCTAGGATAACTGTCTCAGCAGGGAATGGGGGGCACTGCATTACATCCCCAGAAGGTGTATGCTTCCGGTCCCAATTCCAGGTTCTGGTTTTAACCTCTAAACCTTACATGACTTAGGACCACAATACCTGTTGGAGCACCTCTCTGAACCATGATCTACTTGGTCACTATGGTCAACCTCTAGGGCCTTCCTCCAAGTGCCAACTGCAAGGCAAGTATGGAGGGTGGCAATTAAGAGGAGGGCTTTCTTGGAGGTGGTCCACCATGTACAGCTTAACTTCCTCACTGGAGCCTGCCTGGTGCCAAATCCTTTCAATGCCTGGTTAAGACAGCCCTCTTTTCTGAGGATTTTAAGAACTTACTTGGCCATGTGAGGCCTGTTCTTTGTATTGTCCATTTTCATCATCTGTTTTTAAGTGGTTTAAAACCTTTTTCTTAGTTGTTGCCATTTTATTGTATTTTTATCATTTGTTTTCAGGGATTGTTTAAACTGCTCAGGGAGCTTTGGCTGTGGAGTGGTATAGACATGAAATAAATAAATAAATAATAGTAATGGTCGGTAGCCATTGATAGCCTTCTCCTCCATGAAGGCTAGTCCAGTCCCCTTTTAAAGCCATATACATTGGTGACAATCACTACATCTGATGGAGGTTAATTTCATAGCTTTAAACTACACACTGTGGGAAGAACATCCTTTTATCTGTGACGAATTTTCTACCAATCTGGTTGGTGAGATGATCCAAGAGTCGAATATTATGGGAGAAAGCAAAAAAATCTGCTTTCTCACTTTTTCCACTTTATGCATAAATCTGTATCTAAGCTATGCAATCCAAGATGTTGCGACCTTTTATTTATTTATTTTTAAATAAATAAATAAAAATTGTTTATATTTAGTTATTTAATTTTTATACTGCCAACAGCCCAAAGGCTAACCTTTCATCATAGGAGAGATGCTCCAGCCAGCTGATAATTTTAGCTACCTTTTCCCCAACCCAATACTGACCTTTTACAGGGCCAGAATGGTACACAGCATTCCAAGTGTAGCTGCAACAAGCATTTTCATAATAAGATTATGAACTTAGCAGTTTTATTTTCAATGTTCTTTTCCTTATGATGCCTAGCATGGACTTTGTCCTTTCCAAAGCAGCTGCCAACTGGATTGGCATTTTTACTGAACTAGCCACCAGAACCCAAAGATCTCTTCATTGGTCAGCCATTGATAGCTCGAAGTTGAAATCCCATCTGCTTATAATTGGGGGGGGGGGGGGAACACGCCTTACTTTACACATGCTTGCACGGATCCACATTTGCCATTTTGATGCCCATTCTTCCAGTATGGAGATATCCTTTTAAAGCTCCTCACGGTCCACTTTTGTTTTAAGCACCCTAAATAATTTGTTATCAGCAGCAAACTTGGTCACTTCACTGGTCTCTTCTAATTCCAGATCATTTATCCATAATGGAAAATAACTGGTTGTAATACAAACCCTGCGGGACCCTACTCAATGCTGCTCCTTTAATGGATTAAACAATCCAAGTTAACCTAAAAAGAAATAATTCATTGAATTTGAACTGTTTAATTCAGGCTTATTTAAATCATGCTAGATTGTAATCAGTGTCAGCCACCACACTAAAGCGGTCCATGGGTTCTGGGTAGTGTAACCATGCTAAAACCCCACTCTCCCTAGGTTCATATGTATAACAAGTCCCAGCAACTGCCTGATTTAGCCTGAAAATCCAACATTCCTGCCAACATGTAGCACAATTCATCGTGACTTGAAAAGTCACAGTAGACCATCATGATCATGCAAACGTGATCATTCTCAGCCATAACAGACAAGGTTGAACTAGAAAGAGCAACATGACAGAAGCCAGTTTGATAAGTTTGCCATAAAACGTCCCCAAATCACTCAAGAAAAGCTAGAAAACTTTACAAAAATCAGACTAGATTGGTTTGCAACTCTAAGCCATTTTTCTCTTTTTATTTCAACATCAGCATACATTCTAGCTTAGTTTGTATAAATAAATAGGGGGAGGTTGAAAGAAGAAACCCACTTCAAAATGACCACTTAACTTTGAAGACAACCAGGAATGTTTGTATAATACTGGAGCTTTGAACCCATTGTTTCCAAATGAAAGAACAAACCACTGTTCTCATTTGTATGTAGTCTTATACAGACATACATATTTTGCCCTTCTACTGCTCAGGGTGGTAAATAACCATGAACAAAGCACAGCTGTAGAACCCCAAAGGAGGCCTGAGAAATATGAGAGAGATGGAGGGCAGACAACTGGGAGAAACTCTCTTTCGCAGAAGCATGGCTTCGTGCCTGCACAGGAGTGGAACTCACACTCCCAGATGGAATTTGAGAAAAACCTGTAGGGGCTCCAAGAGTCATTACAGCATTCACGGATATCGTGACAGCCATACTTCAGCACATTGCGCTAAATTATGTCTCATTGAAAGAAAGCAACAGGAAGGGGATGGTTTCTGATTGCAGTAAGTTGGCTCTTATTTTATGGGCACTGCCATGCCTTAGCTATCAGCCTTCCAAGTATGAGCACTGATTTGTAGGATATTCTTAAAGATGCAGGAGGGAAGAATAGTTTCTGCAAGAGCCGCAAAATGACACAGGAAATAAAATTAAATGGAATTATCATGACATTTCACATCACCACAGATGGACAAAGCCATCTTAAAATAATGGGAAGGCTGTGGACCTTGGATTGCTGCGGACAAAAGTGGGTCTGTTAAACAGACAAACAAGTAGGTTCTTTAGGTCAGCATTGGCAAGCCAGCTCTATGAAATGGAAGGCTCTCTAGTTCTTTTCTGTAGCACTGCATGGGGGGAAAAAAACCACCTGAACCCTGGATTGCCTCCATGCCCTCTCCAGAATGGAGCCTTTCAGCATTTCCTGAAGTTCAAGGCCACACATCTGACAAACAAAAGCCAACATTATGTCCAGTAGCAGAGAGCTATGGCAAAACTAACACAGCATGGCTCCACTCGGCAAGCTGCAAAGCCCAAGTCAGAAATGAAAAGAGGACGCACCACTGCAGGCTGCCAGTGCAGCTGACCTGGCTGCACAAGGAACAGTAGACCCAGGGCAAGGGAAAGTGCATGAAAAGCACAATGCAAGACTTCACTGTATCCCATGCTCTGGTGGGAAAGAGGGAGGGAGGGTTGAAATGGTTTGGGGGTGGGGGCATTAAGGACTCTTCTTCAACAAAATCAGCAGAATAACTCTTGTGCACGTGTGACAGCAGCTGTGTGCAAGCCGCCACTGCTGCTCTGCATGGTCAGTGGTGCTTCTGCTCTGTTCTGATCAGCCTGATTAGAAACTGCTGCATGGCAAACAGACCTAGGCAACTTTCCGTTCTTTAACCTACAAAGAACCCACGAAGTCTTGGGCTGTACCCCATACAACAACCTCCAATTAATTATGCCAAGCATCAACAGCTCACATACAGCATGCAACCCAACAAATCATGGTTTATTTAATTATATAACCCATTTCTGCCATTTGTGAACGTAGTCTATATTATAGGCTTTAAGAAATGTTCTGTCTTTCAGTTCTAAAAACTAAGAAACTTGTAGTCCAGTCTTTCCCAGTATGGTACCCTCCAGACATTGGGGCTATAGCTTCCATCAATAATAACCATTGGCCGTGGTTGGTAGGGCTGAAAGGAGCTGTGGTTCAAAATATTTGCAGGGCACCCTGCTGGGGAGGCTAGTCATATTCTGGTAGAAATATTGTGATGGCTTTGCCAAAGATACACTCAAGAACAGGTAGCTTCCGAAACAGGCTCCAGCTGCAGCCAGCATCCTGACAGAAAAGAGGCGAGATTTATGCTTCACTGTGTGCCCCGCAAGCTACAACAATGGGAAGGTCAGAGTGAACATCAGACCAATTTTTATGCTAGCAGACTTAGTTGCAGAGCTTAAAAATAAAAAAGAAACCATATTTGCTCAGACTTTCTATAATCCATTTACATTTCAGAGCATCTGGCTGTGCAAGGCAAAACAAAGCAATCAATTAATTAAAAATCACATTTAATGCTCACAGATTATAACACAAATACAAAGCAACTAGTACAGACTGTGTGTGTGGCTATTTAAACAAAACAAATTAAGGTCACCATAAACAAGCTTGTAAATAGCCACTCATCTGCATGTCTGTTATAAGCAAAGGCAGTCATTTCAAAAGTGGAAAAGAATGATATATTGATGTTCTCGAAAAGAATGTGTATCCATATGCACTGACAGGCAATCTTGTTAAAAATAGTACATTCTGGGGACATATTTGCAGATCTGCTATAAAATACATTGCAAAACAACTCAACAGATTGCATACATCTTCTACAGATCTCACATTACAAACAGTTTAGGATTTGGCAACCAATAATGATCTCCAAGGAATAAATAACCCAGAACCATAGCACTCCTGTGTAATCACAAAGTCTAATGAGTCTCTTATGGCTGATGACCTTATGCTAGTTTCACGACTAGCAGAAGTACCAACATGAGCCTTCCATAACATACCACCTTCTTCAGAATTCAGTAACCACCTAAAAACTTGTCAAAGACAACATCTTGCAGATTTCTTGTACTGCTTAGAGATAAAAGAAAGCAGCAATTCAAGGCTAGATGGACAAAGTATGAAGTAAGGAACAGTTATTAAAACCTGTACATGAAGCACTCCAAACACTACCGAGTGCAATAAGAATGCCTAACAGGAATATTCCCAAGTAATTATACAGTCCGTTCAATTAAATGCAAGTAATTTAAGACAAAGACAACCTGATACTTTAAGCCAAGCTGGGAAAACTATTTCATAATATGCCAAACTAAGAAAATAATCAACATAAAACAATCATGTACATCTTCTTATAAGAATTTACAAATGGAAATCATCCACTATATTTTTTTAATCTAGAATGTGAACATTACATTTGTCAGGCAAGTATCCATTTGACTCCTTCCTAAGGAGCAGTTATGTAAGCATAATGAATAACCCAGCACCCAACGAAAAGATTCTGTGGAGCTCCACTAGCGCTGTCTGAGTGAGTCATGGCACAAATGGATGCTGCTTGATGCAACCCTTTAGAAGCGGTTGAACTTTACCATCATCCTTTACCAGTGGCTGCACTGGGTAGCTGCAGCCCAACAACATCTGGAGGACCACATATTTCCCAAGACCCTCTGGACGGGGAGCTGTCCTCTTACACTGTATAAAGCACTCCATGTCCACTAGAGGTGCTATTTAAAGAAGTAAGTACCAAAAATACTTATTTATGTATTCAATTTCTCTCTTTAGCCTTAGAATAGCTTTCTAAACCCGAAAGCCATCTGTCCCAGCAGCATCTTCGATCAGAGGACAAGGCAAGGCAAACTCACAACATTTCGATCACAAGTAGCAAATACGGATGTGTCTTTGTTAACAGCTGAACTGCTACACGTTGGAGCACGTTAACTTTGGCAGATACCTTTGCAAGGCAGCCCAGGAAAATGCAGAAATGCATTCCCTATAGGCAACCTCCAAGCCTCCATCTCTTGTCCTGACTGCACAGGCTCTAGTTTATTATTATTGAGCTAATTATGTATGGGAAGATACAAAGAATATATGCAGCTAAGTATGTTTGGGTAGCAGAAGCCGCTGGCATGCTTATTAAGAAAATTACAGTACTGCCCAAATTCTTTTGGCATATTGCTTCTTCAAGGAATGATTACGTAGTCATACACATGCATTTTCCTTAATGGCAGAGCTACGTAAGAGCCACTGTGAGCTCATGCTAGGTACACCTGCACTGGATTGGGAGTTACAGTCTCCAGGTCGAACTAGACATGATGTAGGAGATCTAGAAATCTAGACAGATCATCTGGATTTGGATATCTGGTTTTGCTTTTACAAGTACGATTAGTCATTTACATACCTGTGGATTTTAACTGGCCTACCATCACACCGGAGTTAAGACTTTGTTTAGGAAAGGGACTCATAGGTTGGAAAACCAGCACTGGGGGAAAGGTTAATATCCCAGAACAAAGGCTGCCACGTCTCCCATTTTCAAAGCACCTGTACTACATTAGGTCATTAATTCACAGAAACTGAACAAGTAATACCAACAGGAGAGCCTGATCATGGATCTCCTAGATTATGCCTAGTGTGATCCACAGTTCTGACAAAAAGCTTTATCAGAAGTCGGAGATGGGATCAAATATCAGTCTTTACATACAGCTGCTCTGTCTTTGTAGAAGAGACAGGATGTTGGGCCAGCAGTGGTTCCTTATACTGCCATTAGACGTCCATGCATATCCAAAGGTGGTGGGGCACAAGCACCAATGATGTTGCAGTAGCATAAAGTGACACTGGTGCAACATCGTTAGCACTTAAAGGAAAAGGGAACTGGCAACTTTTCCACTTTGTAAGCAAGTACAGGTTAATTTTGTGTAGCCAAATGATTACAAGATTCAGTAGTTTATGCTGGCACAATATTATTAGTACTAGTACTGTGCCACCACTGTATATTATACATTGTCTGAACAGGCCCATGCAGACATGAACAATAAATCCAAAGGGTATTAAACTGAGTTGTTGTTTTTTCAATGTGGGAATTTGAGCCTTTGGTATATATTTTGTATGCTTCCCATTCCACAGAATAGTGAAAAGCCAGTATCAGACTAACCTCTAAGGATGTATAGATTTTGCTTAGTACATTCCATCAGGGTTTGATGGACTGTCAGGTGTCTTTCATTCCAGTGTCTGCACATGGACAGAACTGGATTTTTATTTAAGGCAGTACAAGAATTTATTCCTCTTCTACGGATGCAAACCAACATTAATTCATGGCTTGCACTAATGCATATCAGTGTCTTTTTTCCCCAAAGAGTAAAACCACTAGTCAGCAAATACATGCAACTTAGAAGAAACCCGCCACCTGTGGAATCTGTAGGCTGGACTCATAGAAATCTGAATTCATTTGAAGCTACTGAGATTTCTCTGCCAGCTATACGTACTCAAAACATGACTTAGAGCCACTAACCATTACCATAGGCATTCACGTGAAATACCAGCTAATGTTCATATGAAAATAGAAATAATTATTCCCCCACATTATCCCTCTACAAAAGTAAATTTATTCATATAGATCTTCTCCAAAAGACAAATTACAATCCCATTAAATATACTTCTTAAGGGTTTTTTAATTATTATATTACGGTTATTACATGCATTTATATCCCATGCATTTTACATGCATTTTTTTCTCTTGCAAGGAAACAAAGGCAGTTTGCAAGGTTTTCTCCCTCTTCAGTTATCCTCACAACAATCCTCTGAGGTAGGTTGGGCTGAAGGACTGTGACTGGGTCAAAGTCACCCAGTGAGTTCCATGGCTGAGTGGGGACTAGAAACCTGAGTCCCAATTCTATACTCTAACCAGTACACCACACTGTTTTCTACACTAAGATTTAAAAAGCCCTTCAGTACAAGCGGTTATGGCTTGAATTATCACTTCCACGGCTCCACTCACACATAGATACTAAATAAAAGACAAAAGAAAATTCAATCAGAAACCACATCTAAGGGGAGAGTTCACAATGCTGGGAAGCTTGCCAACCTAACAACAAAAAATCCCCAAATAAGCACTTATTTCCCCAGCTGTAGCATTTCCAATAATTTATATAATCGCATGCCCCAGTAGCATCCCGTAGATTTTAGAGCAACATTCTCTTCCAGCTGTGTGCCATGGGGGACAGATGCTTTTAAGTGATTAGGTTTCATATTGTATTCAAAGAGATTTCTTAATGTAGTTCACATCAAGGTCACATTAAATTAGCTAAGCCCATCCACTCAGGGTTTATAATTGTACCACTGATGGGAAGGGGAAGGGAGGGAATCTCCCCCTCCCCCAACTCAAACTGATCTAATAGAGTCTGGTTCCCGAAATCAGGGAACATTATTTATGCAATGCTTTGAGATTCAAGTCCCACTCAGAATGAGGGCTTTGACAACTTCCAAATGCACTATTCTCCTTGCATTTTCATCATCCTAAATAGTATAATCTCTCAACAGAGCAAAAGGAATGAGCTGAAATCTAGGACTGAACTCTAGCACTGAGTCTCACATAGCAAAATCAGTTTTCGCTCAGCTGGTGCTCTTGCGAATTTAATGGCGTGAAAATCAGTACAGTCCTTGGCACAAGAGCAGATGTTCACACAGGTAGGGACAACTAGAAACCAGTCCGCTGGTCTCTATGTGCTGGACATGTGTCCTAGAATCAGGTTTTTTCTCCCTTAAAGTTGCCAAGAGCAACAATCCTAGGGAGGTCTTGGAACTGCTGCTATCCAACTGACACAAGGTCTTGCCCAATTACATGCCATGGAGTAGAAGATACTTCCTTACATCAGGTCAGGCAACAATAGCCCAGTTTAGACAAACAGCTCAATGTTTAATAAGCTGACGTATGAATCAGCTTCCTGCCCGCTCAAACAGTCTCTTCTCTCCTTGTGGCACACAGCCATTAAACTAGCAAGCTCCCAATAATCACAATTTAACTTTTCGTCCAAATCAAGAAACGATGGTTGCCAAATTCAGAACAAGCTAGGATCCTAAACCCACTTCAAGTTGTAGTTTATGGACTTGCTTGTTCTAAACCTGGGACCAAAACAGACATTACTTAAAATGGGTGAGGCAGAGTAGGCATTTTTACTCCAAGTTGAAATCCCACTCCAAAGCAAGGGGCCCAGTGCCTACTCTAGAGTAATGTGCAAGTAATTTCCAAGAAGTGACTACTGTGTCTCTAGTATGACTGTCAACTCATTAACTACTAAGAAGCCACAACAGCTTCAAGAAGTCACACCATTACCCTCTGCTTCTTTACTTTTACAATGTTCTGATCACATGTTGCAAATATGCATTGCTGCTGAAACTTGCAGAGTTGGTTTTCTCTTCCCATCTAAAGCAGACGCAACGGCTAAGGTCGCCTCCCTCTAGTTCCAAGTGGGGTGCCATGTGGGGACTCCCTCCACTAGTGTGGAGTAGCTGGATTTGTTCTTCTGAACTGATCATCAATCAAAACCAGAGATAAGAGCTAAGGGAGAAAGGAGTGCAGCTGCTGAGTGATTTATTCCTGTTTATTTTTGTGGTTGGCCCACTTACTTTTGATTAGATATACAGTGGCTTGCCCAGCTTATTTCTGCAGAGATAGGACTTACTTCTGCATAGATAGCATATCCATTCAAAAGTCTACCTGAAAGTGCTGCTGGGTGATTCTGTCTGGCTTCACTCTACCAACCCACAGAGAGACCAAGTTTGCTTATTGCTGAATGTCTACTCAGGATCCTTTGTATTGGGACTGCTTCCTGCCTACTCAGAAGGCTCCGCCCACTCTGTCCTGAGCCACATCCACTCACAACTTTTACCAAATTGGAATTTGGACCCTCGAATTTAAAAGGTGCTTGCTCACTGCTGCCCTTCTCTTCACGTAAGCAAGGGCTTGCTGCTCCCATGGACTTTAAAATGGGAAGTGTAGAGTTTGTTTCTCCCCTTTTCCTAACAAATACTAGAGACAACTATTAAAAACTGTAACGACTAGCACCCAATTTAAAAGCCAGCTTTTCTCTAAGAAATGGCCATATGATCAAACAGAATTGTAAGAGGATCAGAGGAAGGCACAGCTGTTTTTATATTTCAGAGGTCAAGCAAGTGACCTCAAATTAGGCTACACCACAAATAGGTAGCAGCTAGGGGCCTTCTCTGTGATGGTGCCTGACACCAATTCTTAACATATTTGCTTTCCTTTATTTTAATGGAATTTTTGGGCTTTTGCTATCCTCAGGCTTTATTTTTTCTTTATTTTATTGGTCTTATGCTGTCCTTTTCATGGGTTTGTATCCAACCCCTGGGAGGGGGGGTGGAGTGAACTGGGATAGAATATAGGACCTGAAAGAGGGGAGGGGAAAGAACAGGAAGAACATGGCATTGAACTTAAGTCTGTTTTTTGTGGTTCTCCTTCTCTCTCTCTCTTTTGCTGAGGGATGTTTAGAGTTTACTGTTTTAGTATTACATATTGAAGCCACAGCAGTAATTAAACTGAAGGTCAGAGATTGGTTTGGTTTTGGTTTTTAATACCCATTAGAAAGGCTGTATTTTTAACAAACACTCCACTGAAACCACACAGTAATCTGAGTTTGGTAAAATTCTGCTGGATATAGCCAGGGTAGGACAGGGGAGGGTCTGCACATTCTCTCTGAGATTTATTTAAAACAGCTGTGTGTATGAACCCAAAGTTCCTATTTCCTGTCCACCAAACATTGCTAAATGATTTGAAATGCAGAGGGGAAAGCAGAGGGAACTGAAATGCCAAAACAGCTCCTGCTTTGAAAACAAACTAAATGCAAACCTGAAGAACAGCATTTTGTTCAGAGCAATGAACGTATAAAGCCTTCTTCATCTTTTCTTCTGAGACGGTGTTTCAGCCTGCTGCTGCGGCAGAATACTACATTTGCCAAAATCTAAGATAAATGGATTCTGCTTTCCAAGTCATTAGATTTCAGAGTCTGTGCTCCCATTAAGTCCCTAATTTTGTGAGTAATTGGAGCACAATGCCTTTTTCGTTCTTTTCAGAAAAGCTTTAAAACAAAGACAGTTTGAATTCTGTGGGAGGTGAGAGCCACACTGCCTGCTCCGAAGTTCCCATGTAGCCCAAAGGTTTAGCCAGAGTTCAGCTACAAAGGTCAGTCTTACCACAACTCCTCATACAGATGGATAAGCCCCCCAGATTGCTTTGGATACTATATATAGCCAGTATATACTGGCAGTAAATAAACTGTGCAATAACGCAAATCAATCATTTGCAAACTGGCATTTGGCAGACTCCTACCTACTCACCCACTTCTGCTTTCTGAAACAACCCAGGCATAACTCATGAGAAACAAATCCAGAACTTTATCCCATAGTTTGTCAGTGGGTTATTTAACCCTAAATAGCCCAGGGTGCCATGACAATGAAAACTGCAACAAAACCCTGCAGTACAGATTGTTCCTGGAAGCCATTATTTCAGGACATTCTATTTTATCCTCCCTGCAAGTTTCCAGTTTCACCGACCACTCAGTGAACGTATTCTGTGGCCAGTAGCATTCGCCCTCCTTATCAGGCTGTTTTTAAGAGAAGGTTGCCCCTTTCCTGCAGATTTCTGGTATTTATACAGAACTTACCTGAGCATGTTTATACCCCCTGACTCTTGTTTCTCAGTGGCCTCACTGCGGCCATTACCCACAAATCTATGCCTTATTTACACAAAGTGCTGCTAACCCAGTTTATTGCATTTCATTTCAGATTCCTTCAAGTAACGTTTATGTATAAATAGTTAAATATGAGGGGTCTTCAAAAAGTTTCTGCACTTTTATATTTTATAAATATATTTTATATATTTTTGGCTGATGGCATTAAAAAGTTGGTATGATGCCGGGAAAAATGCATTGCAAAGAAAGGTGACTATGTAGAAAAGTAATGTAATTTGCTTTTGAAATTCTTAATAGAGTTAAAGAAGTGCAGAAACTTTTTGAAGAACCTTCAAAACCCGAATAGGTAAATATATTTAAATAGAGAAATATGAAATAAATACTTGGGTTGGAGCTTTTAAATCATATCAGTAAATAACGTTCATATTTTAATACTTAATTGTTCCTGTAGATATATATGTAATTTTAACATTTATTTCAAAACCCACAATCCATTCAAATTCAAGTTCCTGTTTGTTAATCAGAGACCTGGAGGATGGCTAAGGTTATGTAGGTGAGAGGCTAAGTATGGTTAAGATGACCAAGTTTATAAAGCTATTATAACAGAACAATCACCAGAGTTCTTCTCTAAGAAAATATAAGCCTGCAAATAGGTACTCAAAGGTACAGACTAGCCAAACACAAAAAAATGCACTGAATGTTCCTATAGCTTTTGCCACACTAAGTGCATTTCAGAAACCTGTTTCTCCCACTACCTGAACAAGCACCTGTAGAATGTGCGGCAAGATGCCACACTGCCAGGTTGCTTCCAGGGCCTTGAGCATAATTTGCCTAATTTGAAAAAAGAGATGAAACTGTGCTGAAAGACTAGAAGGCAGCACTTAAAATATTATATGTTGCAAGTAGGATACAATCTATTTCTAGCAGATAGGGATGCTTTTAAATCACTCGCTATCCACAGTGGGAGGACGCCTCTGGCAATGTTTCATGGACCGGCCTAATGACTGGCTGGAACAGACAAAACCAGGTATACGTTATTAACAGAAAACAGCCGCCTCTGCTTGAAGGGCTGTCCAGCCTGCATCCGGTATACTGATAAAGATCCACCAGAAATAAGAACTGAGTCTTGAAAATGTCGCTCAACAGCATCTGGACAGCAGACTTGGGCAGCCATGCAGCTCACCTCACTTTCTCAATAGGGGGGAGGGGGAACATACTGCAGGCTAATGATTATTTCCAGGTTTGCATCCATACATATAACTTAGCTTGTGAATTTTTTATATAAATAGGTGTCCTCTTTTTTGATAAAATTTCTTTTTTCTTTTGGCTAGTCATAAGGGGCCACGTTACCGCTGCCTTTAAAAGGTAGGTTTCAGAAGAAGCAGAATGGAGTCTTGTTTTATTCTGCTGATTGCAGCATCTAAGAAGTTTGCTTTCTTTAATTGATTTATGCTCATTAATCTGCAAAGAAGTTCTTCCAAGAAGCAGTAGTTCTCGTATAACAGTAGGAAAACTGATGATCCTTCAGATGTTGTAGGATTTCAACTCCCATCAGCCCCAGTCTGCATGGCCAGTGGCCAGGAATGATGTGATGCAATCCAAGTACATTTGGGGGCCACAACTTTTATACCCTTTCATTCCGCATTCTCCTCCTTGTCTGCCCTTAATCCCCAGTCACAGTTTAAGACTGAAAATTTTCCTCTCTTTTTATGCTGTTCTTGAGCCAGTGGACTTGGGCTGTTTCTTTATTTTATCCTGCCGTTCTTCCTCTTCTGGCTTACATAGTCTTCCTACTCTCCATTTTATTCTGACAACAACAACCATGTGAAGCAGGTTTGGCTGAAGTCAAAGGCCCCAAATGGGCTTCATGGCTGAGTGGAGACTAGAACTCAGATCTCCTGAGAGGCCAAAGAGATCCAAAAGTATGAAACAAAAATTAAAAGTGCTGAAGTACGAGATGGACTTTCCTACAGTAGATTGGCTCCTCTTATATCCTTGTGTTGGTGGCCAAACAACTGCCTGAAGGAAACCAGGAGCAGAGCATGACAGCAGCAGCATCCTCCACCCATGTTCCCCACACTGGAGGTTGCATAGAACCATCAGGACTAGTGGCAATGGATGGCCACCTCCTCCATAAATTGATCCAGTCTCCTTTTAAAGGCATCCAGATTGGTGGCCCTTCACTGCACCTCATGGAAGTGAATTCCACATGTTAACTGTGTCCTTTATGAAAAGACACTTTCTTTTATCTGCCCCACTCTGCCACCAATCAGCTTCATGGGATGATTCCTGGGTGTGAGAACTATGAGGGGAAGAAAGTCCACTCCCTATCCGCTTTCCTCACATTGTAAATAATTTTGTCCATCTCTGTCATGTCTCCCTTTACTCACATTATTCCAAGCTAAATAAACCATGCAGATTAAAACAATGGGGATTAAAACAAAGTAGGGAAAAAGCACAAAAGTGTCAGCCCTGCAATCAATGATATTCTCCTTCATACATTTGATCCTTGCTGCCAAGGGTTATTAAGTTACAATCAGGCAATAATATCTTTACAGTTCTTTTCTAAGAGCTATTCCAGTGTCTGCTGATTTAGCTTCATTGCATAATATGGCAAAATGAGATAAAAATCATTATCTTAAAAAAATTGGCCAGGTACGCTGAAACAGATAATGGAATACAGCTGAAATCCTAAACACTAAGAACCATGTCCCATTGAAGTCAATGGGATTTGAAGCAAACATGCTAAAAATCTTCTACGGCACTATTCCCACAAAAATAAAGCCTTAGTTTATACAACAGTTAAAAAAAACCATGCAACTCAGCTACTACACACTTTATTTGCTTACTCAATGATCAGAAAACATTAAAGAGCAACTTAGGCATTTGTTCATACCAACATATGAAGACTCTAACAAGAGAATCCTTTGGTGTTTTATCTCCAGCATACAGGACCTGGAAATGAATGAAAGGCAGAGCAACACTCCTTCAACACGGGCAGAGGCATGCTTACATGGAAACTTTGTCCCCGGGAATCTGCCCAGACTTTTTCCAGCAATGGCTTTTCATACAGACTGATATGCTCATACAGGAATCTACCACATCATTTGTATGTGCAAAAGAGTTTAAGTATTCCTCCTGTAGCCGCCTTCCCCACCCACCCCTTCTAAACATGGAATCAGCCTTTGGCAAAACTTCATCAGAAAGGGAGAGGGAGGGAGAGCAAGCAACCAAGCAGACAGAGAGAATGTCCTAGAGATGCAAACATTCTAACAGGATCAGCAGCTTTTCAGCTACTCAGGATCTAGTTAGTATGTGGAAATGAAAAGAGGAAACCTGACTAATGCAACCCCCGCCACACACACACAACACTGATTTAAGGGAAAGGAAAAACTTATTTTTCATACTAAGCAATGACATTTATTGAGATGCTAACTTTTATTTGTGCCTCTTTCCCTTTGTCAAGGTTTTCCTAGATGTTATTTCATAGCCATACTATATTATTTTGTTGCTCAGTTACTAACTCCGAACAAATTTATCTCTGCATTCTGCCAGAAGTGGAGAGAGAAAGCACAAGAAGAATGCCTGCAGAATGAATCACCCACTGGAAGTAGCCTTATGACCCTGCAAGTAGAAAGGATTAGTCATAGCCTTACATACAGTAAACTGGGGGGAAAGGAAATGGTGAAGCCATTCGCTGCTGAGCTGTTCCCTCTGTTAAGAGGTTGACCATGTTCAAAGCACAAAGATTTGACTTGGGTCTTTCAATATACAAATGTGAGCCTTTAAATATAGGCTTAAAATATTGGATAATATACCTGAACCTAACACTACAAAGGTATTTTGATTTAATATTCAAGGGCAGAAACTCAAAGTTGCTTCGGATTGCACTGATTTCCAGCCTCCATGTTAAAGATGATCATGGGATATGGGGCAATTATGTTACTATGAATATCTCAGGGATGGCAAAAAAATTTCCAATGACAGACGAAACTTGAGGCAAGCTCAGCTAGAGACCATCTGTAAAAAATGTTCTAGCTCCCCAAAATTTTCTCTAGGTTTTGTTCAGCCAGCAGTAACAATTGTTCAATTGCTGGGACTGCAAGATCTAAGCATCTAACCATGTTGTCTCAGCATAGAGCTGAAGAGCTAGAGGAGAGGATAGGAGCTTTCTTATCTTGCATGCTGAACAGCACAATCTTACATCTACATCTATTTGACTTCAGCAGGGCTTACTTTTGAGGGAACAGGTGCAGGATTGCAGCCTAAGAGAATGTTGCCAATGCATAAATAAAAAGAAGAAAGCTTCCACATATGCAGTCTAACTGGTTCATCTAAATGTCCTGCACAAGACAAACTGGAATACATGTATTATCTCCTTCAGTGGAAACGATGGTAGGAGGAAATAAAACCCAACCTGATCTGTTCATCATAGATATGAGAAAGAAGCAATTCCCTTCAGCACATTACCTTTTTTATTAAAAGGAAAAATAAACTGTCGGATTTTTATATTTCCACACACAACTCAGATCTGGGTCTGGCTTATGGGACAGAATTTGCCAGTACATATTCCTGAGTAAACCTGACAGCTTTGCAAGAACATTTCAAAACAGATTGCACAAGATAATTTTCTGGTGGATTGGGCTCCATGTTAATTATTTGTTGTGGTGCAGTGAAGGAATGTAAGGACAGAAGAAAAAACTAAAATAAATCATTTAAAATACAATGCCATCAAACATAAGATATATAAAAGACAGCATTACCCAAAACCTAAACTAGTCAAAAGAATTTGATGGACATTAGGTGGGATCCAGTTTCCTTCCATAGGTGGTAGTATCTCCTGACTGGAATTTCACTCAGCTACCCCAAAATGTCAATGGGCACTTGGATTTTGATACATTGTATCTGCAAGATCATTAAACCAGGCCTGCACAGTATCTTTGTTCTCAATGGCCATGCTGAAGAGATGCTGGAGACCCAGGCCTACACACAAAGATTTTCCCACAAAATGTACAAATCACAGCTTGATTCTTTCTTTACGAGTTGGCAGTGTTCACACATCACACGAAGCCATACACTTACTGGTCCATCATGTCATCCAGACCCTGTCATGACATCTCTAAATAATACCTTTGGTTTCCCCAAACCACAGAGACTATCGACAGATTGTTCAAAGCTTCACCATGGCTTCCTTGGTCATCCAGATACAAGATCTCCATTTTACCATTGTTTGTGTAGGGATGTGTGAATGTCCTACAATTTGAGATCAGCTCCCTGATTCCACCAGTCTGCCTTTCTGGTGAATGCCTCAAGCATCTGAATCAAGCCCCATGTGACCATTATGCCACTGACATCCCTCTTCCATGCATGTTATTGCAACCTTCGTTTGCATTGCACATGAAATGGAAGAAAGTTACTGGTTGAGCCACCAGGATTCCGGGGGCATTTACAGATTTCCTCTCAGCTCAGCTTGCTTTCTAAGTCAGGGCCAGCACCAGAGTAAATCAGCAAACTGAAGGGGTGCGGATTCCACAGAGCTTTCATCACAGGACCAGCCTTGTGGAACGAGCGGCCATGGAAGTGGCCACTCAGCCACATGTTTTCTATCAGCCTCAGCTCCCTAGCAACACAACATCACCACTTGCTTTGATCCTATTGGCAGAGCAAGGCACCCATCTCCCTGTTCAATTTCAGAAACTGGGAGAAAGCAGAAAGATGCATAGAGTGAGAAGAGGGGAATTGCAGCAAACCTGTTTATAATGGTTTAATTAAAATTCCTTTCCTGGACAGAGTAGCTAGGAAGTGTTGCAGAAATGCAGCCACATGCTGGAACAGGAAGAGGAAGAACCCACCTCAGAACAGGAGGAGCTGCCGCGATCCATACGGTGCAATAGAGTAAAGACAGCCATTTCACTGACCGACCGGGGCTGCCACGATATGTGCCAAGAGCAGGAGGACAGAACAGGGCGCACAGAAACCACGTTGCTCCGGAATCCTCCAGGCAGCACATTCTGGCAAAGATCTGCATGCCACTGAAAGAGTGCAGCGTTGTTGGCCTTCGTGTGTGAAGCCTCTAGCTACCGGAGCCACGTCATACTACATACGTGTTCTATGACGCCATGTCTTTGCATGATAGGAGTTAATAATTCAGCATCCTGTCAGATCTGCATGCACAAAGAAAGTGAGAACAACACCCCCTGGCTTGGCCAGCCAATCAGAAAGCAACTCCAGGCAGCAGCCACTTCATTTCAATTTTTTAGCTAGCTGGCTATAAATCTGGCTGACATCACAACTACAAATCAAGCCCCATGCAGAGCAGTCAACCTCCTTCCAGGCAGAGGTGGTAGGCCTCATTTTTTCAACAAATCACCAAGAGAGCCAGTCCACAATCACCATCTTCAAGCCAAAAGTGACTGGGGAAAAGCTCAAAAGAATCGTCCTGATTTGCAACAGGGGCGCTCTGTAAAAGAGAACCGCTTGCAGGATGTAAGGGACTGTTGGGACTGTGTTACGCAGTGGCAAAGCACTGATGTCTTGAAAATCCAAGACTGCTTTCACAAGTTAAAAGCAACTGGTGAAAGAAAATAAGATACATCTAAATCACAGGGGCAGTGGGGAGTGAGAACAACAAGCAGATGCTTCAAATGACTGATATCAATACCCAGGAGTTTAAATTTCTCTGGATTGCTCTTGATGTTTCTAATCCTCATGATCATGTAGGAGAGAGAGCAAAATCAAGAATGTCCACTGGCTAAGAAAAGTAACATGTGCATCTTGCACAGGGTTGTTAGAGCTACTTAGACCCATTGCAATCAAGGGGACTTGACTTAGGTTACAACGGATAACATCCAAACCTCCTCAGGGTCACCAATTCCAAGTTTCTGACCACACTGTACCCAGTCCCTGCCAGCAATGCAATCTCTTTCCTTTCCTCCTTGTTTATTAGGACAAGTCCTTCAGAAATTCCAGCACAAAACATGAACAAAAATACTGATTATCAGAATTAAACAGCTTAGTGCAGCATCCTTCTTTCCGAGATGGAACTTGTTCAGTCCATCTTGTACAAGGATGGCAAGAAGGGTGACAGCCTTCTTGGTGGTGGCCTCCCAAGTATGGAACGTTCTCTTCTCTGAGATTTTCCTGGTGCATTGTCATCCACTCAGCACCAAACTAAGACTTTTTTCTATCCCCAAGCAATTGAAAGCACATGAACCTTTTTCATGGATATTTGTTTATTTTAAAAGCCACATGTTTAAAATTCGTGTTATTTTATATTAATCTTTTTATGTTACCATATTTTATTTCTTAGTGTTTTAATCTTCATACACAACCTAAAGAGATTTAGCTACTGGGCAGTATAGAAAAGTAATTAATGAATGGATTTACAACTCCACTATCAATTGACTGGGGTAAGCAAAGCAATCTCTAGGTTGAGTCATTGTTAGAGTCAGTGTGGTATAGTGGTTATGAGTGTTGACTAAGGCTCAGGAGAACCCAGTTCTGGTCTCCACCTGGCTGTTAAGTTCACTGGACAACTATGGGTCAGTCATGTCTTCTCAGCCTAACCTACCTCACAAGGCTGTTGTTTTGAGAATAAAATTGATAAGAAACTTATAAGCCAGCTTGGGTTGGTTCCTTGCAAGAGAAAGAATAGCAAGATATAAATGAAATGAAATAATACTAAAGCAGACCCAATGAAATCAGACTGATTTCACCATGACTAACGTAGTCTAATTGATTTCAATAGATCTCTTTTCAATATGATCGAGTTGAAACCAACTTCTTCAACTTAACATAGAATCCTTTTATACAGGGTGGAAAGATCCTTCAAAAAGGAAATACGTCTGATGGAGTCCTTCTACTGCTTGAGGATAAGCACAGAAGTTTTGTACCTCCTGGAACTAAAAAGAACAGCTGTAAAGTACAGACAAGCTTTCAGCGATGTTCAGAAGAGTCATCCTCTAATGGTAGCTGAGGGCATACTACACTTTATAGTTCATCTATAAAAATGATGAGCCTTATCCACAGATCTTTGTGCACTGTGGCAAGAAGCAAACGGGTTTCTACGTGCACAGCTTCACCTGCATACATCCGGAGAACCAGGAGGATAGAGTGGGTTGACAGAAGATCAGATCGGACACCATGATGCAGGCATCAAAACCTAACCGTCCCAACAGGGAATGTGTGAGTGAAGGCAGCAGCCAAAGAGATGCATATCCTCCCCACAGTACCTCTTTCACACATGCACATTCAGTGAAGAGGTGAGTGCGCAGGTGCCTGTTTCCTGCATAATCACACCGGCAGGACTGGAATGTCTGTCATGATTATGGCGTCGTTCCCCTTGGGTAGCAATCATAAAAACCTGAATTTATAAATATGCATAGAAGAGCTTGGTAGGTGCCTCTGAAACTTCACTGCTTAATCCAAGCAGAGCAGTAAAGAGCAATGACGATAATGACAATAAGCGGGGTGGTTGGACAAGTTCTCGCTATATCACTTCCTCCTCAAATGAGATAAAATTGCACATTTTTCATCACTGCCTGACAAACAGTTGAGTTGCATTCTGTTTCACAGGATGCTTCCACCTACACTAGTAACTAACTGAATGAGGTTACAGAAAATTTCAGAACCTAAGGCTGAAAAAGAACAGGAAAGTCAGGAACCGCATTATAGACCTACTGGTGTTCCGAATTCCAGCCATTCAAGGGTGTGTGGACAACAATCATTTGAACAAGAATTCTTACTTTTCCTTTTAAAGAGGCTTGCCTGGACTTAAGAAACACCACCAAGAAAGGGAAGGCCTCTAGATTCAGCTGTCTTTGCCTTCGGCTCAACAAAAATGCTGATAAGCAGGAACATGTAATGACTGGTTTCCTACACTTCCTCAATCAGCAGAACAATACCATTGGGTTCAACTCACAGCATTCATCCTACGGAGGTTTCCAATTCCACAGACACCCATCTGCAGTATATAGGATATCATTAGACACACAGCTTGCCGCGTGAGCTCATGGAGTTGCTGCTTCTTATTCTATGCACCATGCTTTACATTGTGTTATAGCACTATGCTATGTATTGTGGACACAGCATAGCGTGAGGATACTGTCAGGGAGGCTGGTCTTAGAAACCTAGTGGCACCATCCAGTGCTGCTGCTCCCCTTAGGCCCATTTATCACACAGCACCAGCGTAAGCAACCTCTAGGGCAACTGCAATGGTGCCCACTGGTTTCCCCAGAAAACCCATTGCTTAGCATATGCTATTGCCATTGTGCTACAAGCTGCCAATGCTAATCCTTCTCTAATTGCCTAAGCAGAACAGCAGCAATAGGGTGCTGTCTCTAAATTATAAATAAAAAGGTCCGCCAACTGCCATTGCAGAATATTTGCTAACTAGCTCTAATGCTAATTCTCCTCTGTGCTATACCTAGCAGCTCAGCAAGTAAACCCCACTAAGATCAGGTGAGCTTACTTCTGAATAAACATATCCTGATTGAACACATGCAGGATAAGACTCAAAGTCTTTTAAACAAGCTTACAAAATTCCAAGTTTCTGCATTAAAAAAATCACTTTACCTACAGGCTCTTTTTCCAGACTGCTTAGTGTACAGTTGTTAAAGATTTAGAAAATCCCTAATGAGGTCCAGATTTCTCCATATCATCATTAAGGTTTAAAGAACTATAATTTTCCCAAGCCCAGTCTATACTCAGTCAATGTCAACACTGTGCATATTCTTCACATAAAAGAAACTTTGCACAAACAAAAAAATGAACTCTGGTACTGTGTAGACTGAAAAAATTTGCAAAAATTTGCTGGGAGAAAAACAATGTATTTCAGTTCTAGTAGTCATAGAAAGGGACATCAAGCTCTAGAATGGATATCTGGTCACTGGATCACCCCCTTATCTGAACACTAGAAATCCAGTTGCCTTCTCCAACCAAGCTACAAAAAGGCCTCTCATCTGTGCTTATGCAGAGATATGCAAATATTACATTAACATATGGCACAGAATAGGGCTCATAGTCACAAAGGAGCAAACATAGATTAAACTGTTGGTGATAAAACCACAATCTCGGTAAGAATATTTTCTATAACTGCACAGTATTTTCCAGATATACCATGACAATATAGACATATCCTTCCAGCAACAGATGAAGGCTGAAAACTTTCATAGATTTAAATGACATCTGAAAGACACCCTGTTTTAATTAAGTGAAATTCCCAAATTTAAAAAAAACCCCTCTTGTTTACAGGGAATGGACAATATCAAGCACATTTCCATAAAACATGTTTCATCAATAAACGTCAGCCCAGGGGCTTGCACTGTTTAGTTAAATCAGTCACATTTTACAATGGGCAGTTAAATTGGGCTTGCACTATTGCCAGTCGCACCCCATGGCTAGCAAATTGCTAACATATAATTCCACAATAAAAATACAGCTATTCTTTCCCTCATAGGCTTCCTTCTCTGCTTTTGCTCCAGTGTTACCTGTCTCCAAAGCACATCCAAGACATAATTGGCTCCCACTTTCTAATTTACCAATTGATACAACTGGTGTAACAAAGATGGCTAACACCCGAATCTCTTGCCGTCCTCACCCTGCAGATTCACAGCCTTCTCCTTTTCTGCTATTGAGCAGAATAGGCAAAAGCAAGACAGCTGTGATTCTTTTCATCAGAGCTGAAGACAGTTTTTCCAACAGGATAGGAGAAAGAAGTACATTTGCTTGCACTATAAACTGCCAAAGCACCCTTAAAGGAATGTAAAAACTGATGTCCAGGATGAAAAAACCCAGAAAAACAGTATCCAGTTGCGTGCTTTATGGCAGTCACCTAATTATACCCAGTAAAGAACCAGATGGCACACCCACTCTGCCATTATATCAGAGAGGTTCTGAGAATATAAAGCAAATGGAAGGCTGTGTAAGTAGGCCTGATGAGAAGTTTCCTTTAGTGCATCACTCACTGTCCCAACTGGAACGATGAACAATGCACCACATGCTTGACTTGACCTGCATCCTCCCCACTGGAAAGATGGGGCAGGACAGTCAAAGCAACCTGAACCAGGTGCCAGCTAGAGGAGCCACAGCCTTGGTCAAGGACTGGCTTGGCTGCACATGGGGGAGATCCAGGGGCCCTTCAGCCAGGTCATGGAAGATGTCTATGTACATGGGCAGGAGGGTGTAGTTGCATTCATGCTTGCTTGTGGGTTTGCCCATAGTGGCTGGTTGGTCGCTGTGTGGACACTCGCTGCACTGGATAGACCGTGGCCCCTGTGTCTGATCCAGCAGGGCTCCTATGTTCGTAAGCACACAGTGGACTGAGGATGAGAGGTAAAAATCAGATTCTTAGGAATCGGCTTTAGACAAAGTTTAGGTGCTTGACTGGGACTCAGGAGATTTGGCTTCTAGCCCCCACTCAGCCATGGAGCCCACTCAGCGACTTTGAGCCAGTCACTCACTGCCGCTCAGCCCAACCTACAACACAGGGTTGCTGCTGGAGGAGAGAACCTTGTAAGTCACTTTGGGTTCCTTGCAAGAGGATGAAAAGCTGCTTATAAATGCAATGTAGTAATAACAAAGAGGATTTCAAATTCCTAAGCACTGCTATGAAATTTTGAGAATTTCAAGCAATCAAGATAGTCAAGTCCCTGGCAGCCTTGTGAAGAGTTAAGTACAATTTACTCCCAGTTGCTTAACTTATTGTGCTGCTTTCAATATACTTCATACTTTCAATATACTTCATATGTCAAACATCAGCTCTACAGCCTTGCACCAGAGAAATCCTCTGAAATGAACCCTTAAATGCAATGATCTGTTTTAAAATTGAAGCTTACTTTTGTCTTTAGGCTAGACAATACGGTTAAGTTATGGAAATTCATGCTGTCAACATTTAAGAATTCTACCTCTGATGGCACAATACAAGCACCATCTGAAGTAGCGAGAAATAATGGAATCCAGGACTTGTGCCTATTGCTGAAGAGGCAATTTGGAACAAGGGACCAGCGCGCGCGCGCGCGCATTTCTTGCAGGGCCCTGCGCTGGATTGCACCCATTCCTGTCGAAGGGAATGCAAGTTCCTCCCCATGAGGGCTCTGCAAGGGGAAGCGCCGGAGAATGCCCTTCTCTGGTGGGCAGCCTCAGCCTGTCACCCGAGCTCAAGAGTATTAATCTCACAGTATCCTCTATCCTGCACATTTCATGGCAGTGCAAGAGGATACGGCAGATGTCATGGGAAGGACACGGTGCATTAGCGGAATTGCTGAGCTGCCCCTTTAAGGGGGCTGCACGGCATGACGCCAGCAGAAGAAAAGTGGGGAGAGGAGGGCGCCGGATCCTGGTTGCTTCTGTGACACCGCATCGCACGGGGAAAACGGGGGCGGGCGAGCTACGCAGCTCCAGTGAGCTGGACGGAAAACTAAAGGATGATGCCGCCAGCAGCTGCCTTCCGGAGAGGGCTCCCTCCAGGACGTCCCAAGCAGGGGGAGGGCTTGCAAGGCGCTGCAGTCGCCACGCACCCAACATAGGCACACTGGCCGCGCAGGCAGGACGGACACGCAATACGGCCGGCCTTTGAAATCTTGGGGTGGAAGGGGTGTGGCGACGCTGTAACGTTCTGCGGCGATCACCCCCCTACGCCTCCCTTTGCAAACGTCCAATTCGGAGAGTTCGTGCATGTAACCAGACAAGGAAAATGCACTGCGCCTCCCCACAACACGCACACAACGGATTAAAACAGCCTAGGAAGCCCGGAGCCTTGAGCGCTAGATTCCCGCTTATGCTCTAACCACTAACCCACGCTTCCCCGTTTCCCGTATTTGTTCCCTGCAGAAAGCGGGCGGCGTTCGATCTGCCTCCTGCTTCACGCACCGTCTCTTAAGCAACCCCCGCCCCCCGCAACTCCATTCCGCAGACAATGCAGCCGCACGATCCAGCCCCCGAGCGAGGCTCCTCACCTCCTTCAGCTGCTCCATCTCGGTACGGATGGTCTCGTACTCCACCTCCAGCTCTTCGTACTGCTGCTTGAGCTGCTGCTTCTCCTCCAGCACCACCAGCCCGTACTCCGCCGCCTGGATCTTCTCCCGGGTGGTTTCGCCCAGCTCCTGGAACAGCCGCTTGATCTCAGCGCGCAGCCACTCGGGCTCCGACTCCATCACCAGCTTGGTGTACTCTTCTTCTTCCATGGCTAGGGACATCTTTGCGGCAGAGCTACACGAGGGGGGTTTCCAGAGGGGCGAAGGAAGGAAATGCGGCAGAGAGCGAGCGAGAACGCAATCCAGGGGCAGCCCCCCCGCTTCTGCAGCCTTTAAAACCACGCCATCCTTCGAGCTATCATGGTCCTCTCTCCTCCGGCGCAACTTGCCCAGGCTGCCATTCAACGGGCAGGCTCCTTGCGCCCCGGATCGCCCCGCCTGCCGAACACGCCAGCGATCCGGAGGCTCCCTACACCATGGTTCCTGCTGCTGCGAAACTCGTCGAGAATGTAAACCGCAGTGAAATCATTCAAAAGGAACGGCCAGCCAGTTACCCTGCGGCATTGTAGGACTTGTAGTCCTGCTTCTTTTAAGGCCGAGCGATCATCTGGCCCTTGAAGACTACGAATCCCACAATGCACAGGGAAGGCGAGCACAGATGGAAGCAAGCCCTGCCCCTCTTGAAGGAATTCTAGCTGGAGGAAGAACCTGGCGGCGAGCGCTGCGCTTGTCATCCTTGCAAGTGTGGCTCTGGCAAAGCGGTTTCCCACTCGGAACACTGACCTCTGCAGGTCGTGGCCGGAAGAGCGCTCATTGTTCTGCGTGGCTACAGGGTTTCTCGGGCCGAACGCGGCTGCCTCTTGTAGCTAAACCCTTCTTCGTCCAGTCCAGACAGTGGTCTTTAGCATGAATTGAAGCTCAGCCGGGCGGACTCACGTTCAAAGCATGCAGCCACCGACCTGTGCGCAAAAGGTTTTTTCCCCCCTTACTGGCTGCGGATTGTGCGAGTAGGTGTGAAAGGATGGAAAGGGGGCCTGAGAATTAGTGTCGATGCCAAGTTTGGAGGATATCATTCTCCATGCCCTCTTCCAGCAATTACCTGGTAGTCCGCTGGGAAACAGGAACGTGGTTAGCATCCTTAACAAGGCCCTGTGTAGAGAGCAGACACTGTTAAGAAATACAGTGCACTCCCCAGGAAAATGAATTCACTTCCAACAAGTTGAATGAGCCTGATGCGCTTTTCAGAAAGGGAAGTCACAACTCTCTTCCAGACAAATTGCAGTGGCAAAATTAATTACATGTGCATCCCAACATTCCTCCAAGCTGCTCAGAGCAGCAATATTGTAACCCTGCAAAGTCTGTGGGTAGATCAGGCTGAAAAAGTGTCACTTTCATTAAGCGACCCAGGGAACCTTGTATAGCTCAATGGGAATGTAAATGCCGAAACCCATTCCCTGCATCAAGCACTTTAGATACTCCATTCTTAGTGTTTTCATATTTGTTAACTGAGTTGTATACCCAAGGAGTGAAAAAAAGCTCAAAATGGATCTCTCCAGTCTGAGTGAACCGGCAGGGCATTAAACGGCAAATACCATTGCAGTTCACTGTGAGCATAAGATTCTGTGTGGCAGATTCTGTGGTGGCAGAATCTTAACTGAATATATTCAAATGGCACCAGTAAGCTGACCAGCCTGGGATCTTGAGAGACAACTCAAATCCTGTGAGCAGCTGTTCCAAGATGGGCAATTCTGTGTTGGGGATCATTAGAAAAGCAATCTTTTAAAAATGTGTCTAAGTTTATGGTATGGCCACACTTGGAATTCCATATCCATTTGTTATCACACCTCAGAAAGGATATGGAAAAGTTGAAAAGATGCAGAAACAGCAACCAAAATGATCAGGGGGCTGAAGCAACTCCTCATGATGAAAGGTTACAACTTCTGAGGCCATTTATTTATGTATTAGGTTTGTATCCTGCCTTTTTCACTTTTTGAAAGAACTCAAAGCAGCTTACATCATTCTTCTCCTGTTCTCTCAGTCCTCACAACTACAACCCTGTGAGGTAGATTGGACTGAGAGTTTGTTACTGGCCCAAAGTCACCCAGTTGGCCCCATGGCTGGGTGGAGACTAGAGCCCAGATTGCCTGAGTCCCAGTCTCACACTCTTAACCACTACACCACACTGGCTCTCTTACTTTAGGAAAAACGGAGTGTAAAATCTCTAAGGGTGTCATGGTGAAGATCTATAAAGGTATGCATAGTATAGATGGAAAGGCTTTTCTCCATCCTTTCCCATACGAGAGGAATCATGGGTTATCTATCCCATGAAGCTGATTGGTGAGATATTCAGGACAGATGAAGCACCTCACTCAGTGCACCGTTAAACTACAGAATTGGCCATCACTTCATCCTGTGGTGGCCATCAAATCACAGAGGTCTTTAGCATGAATTGAAGCTCAGCCTGGCAGACTCAAGTTCAAAACAGGCAGCCATCGACCTGTGTGCAAAAAGGCTTTTTTAAACATCATGTTAGATGGGGATTAGACAGATTCATGGAAGCAAAAGCTACTCATAAGGGCTTTGTGTTGCCAGAACAGCAGCTCCTGAGAAACAGCTACATGTCCTATTTGTGGGATTCCCACAGGTACATGGCAAACCACTTTGAGGAATAAGATAGTAGAGTAGCAGTTTGCATAAATGTTTAGCAGGTTTTTTATTGCAAAAATCATAAATACCAAAGGCATTTGCAGTACAAAGCACATTTTCTGGAGCCAGTAGGGAAAGAAGCATGATCACATGCAGTTGGTTTTCTATATTAGGAGAGAACAATTAAATCACTGTAATTAAATAAGTATTTGGCTAGTTTTGCTTTCTTAAGTCTAGCATAAAGGTAGGATGACATCTCAAACTAACCTGCGAGTGACTGAAGGATAAATTGTGTTCCCTCTGTTGTTGTTACTTGCTGTCAAGTCATCTCCAACTTAGGACGATCCTAAGACTGAAGGCCCTCCAGAATGTCCCCTCCTTGACAGCCCTTGTAAACTCAAGGCCGCGGCTCCCTGTCTGGAACCCAGCCATCTCATGATTGGTCTCCCTCTTCTTCTTCTGCCTTCAACTGTCCCTAGCATTACTGTCTTCTCCAGTATGTCTTGCCTCACAAAACCTGGTTGCACCCATTTTACAGAAGTAAATGCAAATCACAGTTTATTTCTCATCAGAAATAATTAGCAGTGCATTAAAAAGACAAGTGCCAACCCAAACAAAAACAATTAACCATTCTGAACACGCCTAAGGATTAGATCACGAAACATTTGCCCTGCCTACTGCCAAAGGGCTTTATAAGGCACTTTAATCTTTTACTTTTCAATCATGTTGATCCAACATGGCATGAGAGAAATGTTTCCCTGAAATCATGTGCCAGCTTGGGCATTATTACAATTATTATAATGAATTTCATGCAGTCCTGGATCCTCACATATTACTGGCTTTATCATGTGACCAAACAGAAATTACACCCTCATCCTTTTCTTTGTTATAAAACTTGCCTGAAACCAAAATGTGTTTTACTTGGCTCATAGGTGAGAATACTCACATGTCCTTGAACACCTGGGGACTTCTGCAGTTAGCTTCTTTTTCAGTTCATGGCAGGTCCATGTGCCTTGGATTTACATACACTCATTGTGGTCTGTATTCTAATGTCTCATAAACCTGACATGGAGCCTCAATGAGTGGCAGGATGCAGCATTAAAGATCTGAAGCTAAACAAGTGAACTGCATAATATCCAGCTGAGAAACAATCCCCCACTTTTTTTATCAACATAAAAGTGGATGCCAAAGTCCTAACAGTTATAGCTGAATTCCAGGCAAATACCTCTAAAAATGCAGCCTAAAATATAAGCACAAAACAGAAAGTCCTTGAAAAGTGTACCTGAAAGCTCTGCCTGCCTTCTCACTGAGATTCTAGAGTAGGTACAGGAGCCCAATTCATATCATAAAATCCCACCACTGTCGTACAAGTGTCCTGATCCAGATAAGGGGCCCCTGTGTCTAGTAAAGAATAAGGAGTAAAAATAAGCATTATACACAAATTTAAAATAATGTCTACTTTGGCTAGACATTAGTCCTAGCTAGACAGCTGTAGCTTTTCCTCTGAGCTTTATACAAGCTATATATGGTGCTCTATGATGGTGAAGCTACTTTGGCGATAGAGTTCAGCACCATGAAGCTCAAAGTCTGCAATGGATGAGGAACTCCCCTAGTGCAATGGGTACTTGTGGGAATTTTCCACCCTATGTACCAAAAGAACTTGGCCAGCCTTGAAACCCATACACTTTGATGGGAGAGGCACCAGCACATCATACCTCAGGGAGCAAGACACCTTGATCCAGGCCTGTGCTAGGTAAAGGAATTTTCTGGGAGGGCGGGGATGTGTAACTTGCGACCCTTGAGATGCAGTGGAACTTCAACTCCCATCAGCCCCAGCCAGCATGGCCATTGAGATGGGATGTAGGCAGTCATGATGTGGGCAGACAGATGTTCCAAAGGAAGCAGATTTGCTACTCCTGCAGCAACTAGAGAAAGAGAGTGTCTCCTTGTCTCTTCCTTCTAAGGCAACTGGTTGACCTTTGTGTGCACAAAATGCTGCACAAGATAGACCTCTAATCCGATTCTGTGTGTTTTTCTTAAGTTCCTAAATCTTTGCAACTCTAATCTGGTAAACCAGACTCACCAACTACTTTTGTCATCTGTTTAGCATTTTGCTGCCTGAAATGAAGGAGAAAATATACAAAACCTAAGTTGACTGGCAGGTGTATCTTTGCTCAACATTGGCAATGGGGCATTTCCCACCATACCTGAAATATGCAGCCTATTTTAGGGGCTGCAGGACAGCCTTTGTGGCCCACAGCTCCCTCCTCCGATACCTTGCCGCCATCTCCCAGCATCATCCACCTGAGGTGACCACCTCCCTCTGCTGAAAGGTAGGCTGGCCCTCCACCAGCAAGCCACTATGATAAAAAGAAGCAAGAGAATAACACTCTTACTAGAGCAGAAGATTGATAAGCAAACTGGTACCTAGTCTACCTGCTTCCTAACAAATTAGCTGTGTGGAATGCAACTGGCATATTACATTAAGCAGGATTTTTTAAAGGGCAAAGTAATAAAGAAATCTGCTACTTTTTACTTGGAAACTAAAGTACCCACATGATTTGATCACTGGGAATCTACAACTGTAAATTTAAGTAGTTTTGCTTCTGGGGTTCACACATAATAATCATAGGTTAATTGACACACGTTTTTTCCATGCAGAAGTGAGAATGAATGAGTATACTACCCATACACTCATTTTTGCCTTTACACAACACATAGCATCAGCTGGGTCATACGTTGTGAGTATGACAGACATACCTGGAGCACTGAGTTGTTTAAAGACTAACCCATGGGTTAACTGCCTCATTGTTTACTCTCTACACAGCCCAGCATTCTGAGTTCATATGTTACATTCACAGCCTTTGAACTGGCTGATTGCAGGATATTAATTTAAAATGGAACTGAGGATACTAAAGTTTGGTCTCAGTCAGGAGTGAGCAATTTCAGGAAATGCGCATGCCCTTTTTTGCCTCCTCAGGCTCTTGGCAGAATTTGGTGGGGCACTAGCAGCGGCAAAAAATCAGATCATCATAGTGTTAAATTCTAAGCTAAATTCAGCCACTTGTTGTGTCCTGCAGGAGTTTGTTCCACCAAAGTAAGTAACTCTGACCTGGTACAAAGTTTCCAAATGTTCTAAAAGAAATATACCAAAGATTTTATGTTGCATGAGCAAGAGCACAATGATCAATTTAGACTAGAGAGGCTGAGTTGAGTCTAAATGCAAGTTGCAGCTTTAGACTTAAAGCCATGGAGGCAAAGAGCTCTGCATATGTCTAGAAAAACTATTAGTACTTAAATAGACTTCAGTTTCTCCAAAGGAATCAGTGGCAGTCATTCAGTTATATGGAAGAAAGTTAAGAGGTAGTTTCAGACACATCAATAGAGTGGTACTTACTTGCCCTGGTACCCGTAATACTTAAAATGGTAAAAGTATGGTTTAAATAATCATTCTTACCACCTCTCACTTCTCCTATACTGAGGCTCATTTATATTGTGCCATAGAACTTGTTGGGAGCTACCGAGAGCCCAGCTAGCTTGAGCTGCACTGTCTAACTCGAGCAACCATATCTGAGAACTCCAGGAACTGACTGCAATGTATATATCTCAGTCCTAGCTTTCAAAATACAGTTGTGTCAATAGCCCAGGCACAAAAATTAGGCCTTGCTGCCTACAATGAAATTGTTGCAGGCATCTATCCCTGCAACAAGTGAACCAGTGTGTTGCGGTCCCCAGCCGCAAGGCTCACTGGGTGACTTTGGGCCAGTCACTGACTCTCAGCCAACCTACCTTACAGGGTTGTTGTGAGGAAAAGGGAGGATTATGAGTTCCTTAAAGAAAAAAGATAGATAGATAGATAGATAGATAGATAGATAAGCAAACAATGGCAACCTATGCAGTATTTTCAAACTGCACTAGCATTGCAGTGGAAATTCTGTGCAAAATTCTAACATGTGCATTCATGCAGCAGCAAGTTAGGCAGTAAATCTCCCCTCTGTTGCATCACAATAAAGGCTATGCAACAGCCACCAACTTTAGCAATTAAAATCATTCTAGTTCCAGCAAAGCACTACATGTTTTGTAACATTGCTCACTTCAGCAGAGACAATCATGCTTGGGCCTTTGGTCTCTCCTGCCATGTCCCCACCACCCCATCCAGTTTTTTCTACATGATTCTGTTCTTTCAACTCTGTTGAGAAACAGCCTTTGGCTCTGATGGAAAAGCCCAGTGCAAATGTTGCACAGCTTCCAGCACCATTTCATATAAGAAGCATTATCAAAAGCTGCATTAGGTACATTAACTTGAGAAGGTCTGTCTGCAATGTGACAGAAGAGGCGTAATAACATTAATTGCTTTGTGCATCAGAAGCTTCACATCTTATTCTTAGACTAGCAGATGTCGGTCTGATTGCACTATTCTGAAGTTATCTATTCCTACATAGTCTTAAACAAAGATAACTAGGTTTAATAAAAAAGAGAGGCCTTTTTTCTTGGAAAAATTCCTGTACCTTTACCATTCTAACATGCACAACTTTGTAGGTGAACATTTCCTCCTTACATCCAGAAAAACTTTCCCTTTCAAATTTCTGAATTTCCAGCAGTTGTTAAAGGCACAGTGGTCTTACCAGGACCCCTCATTCAGGTGATCACTGAGAATTGTCAGAATTCTTGTTCTTGGTTGCATTATTAATTGTGTTGTTGTTGTTATTCCATTTCTATAACACCCAATAGCTGAAGTTGCCGAAGTGGTTCATGATAATTCAGAAGCATAATTATAATAAAAAATAGATACAATAAAATATACATGTTACGTAGCATTCTGCAAAGGGAGGCCAGTAGCAGAATCTTTGCTAGAAAGCACACCAATGATTGCTAATTCAGGGTCAGTCATATATAAAAGTAAGAAACAAAAATATTTCCATGTGAATTTTTAAAAACTGATTTGAGTCTTAACATGATGTAGACACCTGAGGATTCAGTGCAGGGGAAGCCTAGGGTAACAGTTGATCACTGTATGCAACTGGTGATATAATTTGGCTGGGATCAGAGCTTCTAGACTTTTCCCATTATAAAGACATAGAAGAACCAAAAGCCTCTTAAAGCTGTGCATTGCTGAGGCTGCACAGATGAGAATAAATTGTACAAATCAAACCTTTAAAATTAGGTTCAGTGAGCCAAGACATAACCTGACCCTCATGTCACACCTGGAATCTTGTAGATCCCAAGATATCTATGCACATTACCTATGGCCTACCACATTTTTTCTTTTCCCACCAAATAAGGGTCAACTGACCTCTTGCATTATGAAGATTATGCAGGTAAGTTGTGTTCAGCTAACTCAGGTATAGCCTCAGGCAGATCCAACCTAAGGGTACAGTCATAATTTAAGTATATTTACGCCCTAGTAAGGCATATTAAACTTGGCAGGTTATCATGGTTAGCATCACATTAAACAGGTTTCTCAAACCTTTGGCTGTTCTCTAACAGTGAAATGCTGACTAAATAAATGGCAATGAAGTATAAGCCAAATCCATGCTCGGCATGCATACACTTGTATTAATCAGGCATCCTGATTTCTGCAGTTATGCAAGGGCTAAGCAAAATCCTACTATGCCTCAAAAAATATAGAAGCTATACGGATCAGAGCTGAGAAACTGAATTTCCACAGAGGACCAAAACAAATGTTGCTATTGATGATAAATGACTTTATAACCTGCTTTGTTTATTTAAGCCATTGTTTGTTACTCTACTGAGGGTTTATCCAATTAGATAATGGAAAAAACTACACATTGTTTTCTTCTGTTTTCTCCCTTGCTTTGCCCATTTCTTCTTTGTATTCCAAATGACTTTGCTGTAGTACTGGCAAGTGGAGCAACTTTGTTTTTTCACCAATGACCTGGAGGAAGGCCAGTCTGCTGACTAAATCTGCGAATGCTACCAAAGTGGGGGCAGTGGCCACAATTGGGGAGCAGGTGATCCAGATCCAGAAGGATCCTGACAGGCTGTGGGAGTGAGTGGGGGGCAACAGGATGGCATTCGGTGTGGATAAGTGCAAGGTCTTGCACTTGGCACACAGGAATAGGTGTCACAGGTACAGGATGGGGAAGAAGTGGCTGGAGAGCAGCGCTTGTAAAGGGATCGTGGGGTGCTTGTCGACAGCAGGCTGAACATGAGCCAGCAGTGTGACATGGTGGCTAAGAAGGCAAATGCCAGCCTTGGATGTATAGCCGGAAGCATGGCTTCCAGATTGAGGGAGGTGTTGATGCCACTCTACATGACTCTGGTGCACCCACAGCTAGAGTGCTGGCTCCACATTATAGCAGAGACATAGCTAGGTTAGGATCAGTTCAGCTCAGGGTCACAAGAACGGTTGCTGGGTTAAGAGGGATCACATATGAGGAGAGATGGAGGGAACTGGGTCTTTTCAGCCTGGAGAAGAAGAATCTCTGATGGGATATTTAGCAACTTATAGGTATGTGAGGGGATGTCATATGGAGGAGGGCTGTGACCTGTTCTTCCCTGCAGTGGAGGGCAGGACACGTCCCAGTGGGGCAAGGCTCAAGGAACCAGGCTTCAGGTTGGATGTCAGAAAGTACTTCCTGAAGGTTAAGACCCCTAGGATATGGAATGGGCTTCATCAATGAAGGCATTCAAAGAAAGACTGGACAACCACATGTTGGGAGTTGCATGAGTGGAGGTGGCTGGAGCCAGGGGCTAGACTAGATGGCCCAGGAGACCCCTTCTGACTCACTTTGTTTCTGTGTTTCTAACCACTTTCGCTTACTACCTCTGTAGTCTGGCAAAACAGCCCACAGTTCTGGATTTACATTTATTGACAAGCCATAGTTTAGAGTCCAGAGTTCACAACCCAACAGCAAACTATGGGTTCTCTTACTGGGATGTTCATGGTTAACAAACCACAATTTGTTATTGTTTTTAGCACAAGTGGGTTTGTACAACTCAAAATCCCGTATCATGGGTGAGTGTGGTGTGTGGACCCAGCCTGTGAGTTTCTCGGTCTGCTTTTGCCTTTGTTAGTCCGTGCTGACAGCAGTCTCACCCAGATCATGAAGGACAATGCTTACCAGCATGCAGGATCTGCTATTTCGCAGGCACATCTGGTTGTGTTTTGAAAATGGCAGACGGCCAAAGACAGAACTTGTGTGAGAGGATGAGACAGTGTGGTTAGCATAATAAAAGCCTGTAACTACTGTGATGTCCAGGCTGGCAGGAGTCCAGAATCACCACACCTGCATCAAGGCATAATTATCCTGCATGTCTGTGGGGAAATCAATCTTTGTTAGGCAGGAAATGGCTGGCCTGAGCAGTCCACCCACTTTTTCTCTTTAACCTGACTCCCGTATGGAAATTATAATGTGAGACATAATGCTTATATTGTACATTTCCAGCATTTGGAGTTTACATCCTAGTCATCATTACAAGAGTTTGTTATGGTAATGATTAATGTTAATGTTAATTTTACAGTTGTATTTTTAACTTTATGAGCACTACCTTGGAACTGCTATAGGCAATGAAGGAATAGTATAAAAATGTTAAAATAAATAAATGGTATTATTTTTGTATTGCAGAAGAGGGTGGAGAGAAAATTTGAAAAAATAAGCAGGGGTTGCTTAAGGATATTTGGTATACTGTTAAGGTGAAATGTAAACCAAGGCCTTCCTTGCTCATGAGCTGTGACCTATCTATTACCCATTTATGTGAGAGTAAGCCCCCTTGAATTCAATTGGCCTTACGTCCGTGTGGACATGCACTGCAGGGCAGGAACTCTGCAACCCTGTGCATGTTTAGGACATGAGCTCTGCTGTAGCTTGAACATGGATTCCCAAGCTGATATGTCACTAGCTCAGGGTGGACAACTCTGGTGGATGCAAGGCCATTTTTTCAGCCGCTGGGCAGCCCAAGGACACATTGCTGCTGCTGCTCCCTCTGCTTTAAAATTCAGTAGCACATCAGCACCTAAACTAATAATAGTGGTCAGTACCATTTTTTGGCAGGAAACATGACAGAGCCATCTCTGCTTGCCACTGAATTCACTGATTTATTATTCTATTCTATTCTATTCTATTCATTCTATTTTATTTTTTCTGTCAATCAAATTTAGAAAGCAGAACAGCAGCAGCAGAGGCCTTGGGAGACTATATGTTGCCTGCACTCAGTTCTTCATCCTGCCCTTCTTCCTCACATCTCTGCAGATGTTTTAGCTATAGCTCCCATCATCCATGTCCATTGGCCTCAGCTAATGGGAACTGTAATCAAAAACATTTCGGCCACCCTCTCCCAACCTGGTATAGTTAAAAACACCTGAAAGCCAACTCCAGTTTTTCCCAGCTGACTTGGGCTTGCCGGGTGAAGATGATGATGTTCCCCACACATGAAGGGCACCAAGTTGGAGAAAGCTGATCTCAAAGAACTTGGGTTGGGGACGATGGTGCTAGCTAGCAGGGTGCCTGTTACATTTGTGCAACTATTTTCCAAACTGTATTCAGTCATGAGACTGAGACATGAAGTTGGAAGCCATATTTTTTCAACAGCAGGATTGTGTAGTGTAACATGTGACTAAGTTGGGGAAAGATATTGATTTCTCCTGGAATAAACGGGTTGCATAAATTCAACAATGTTCACCTGCAAAATATCCACTAGAGCTCCTCAATAGTTGAGAAACAATTGGCTTTATTGAAAATATTCATAAGGATTATGTTTGCTCTGAGTTCAGTGTAATTGATGTTTATACACGAAAATATCAATCATTAGTTGGAAGAAAGGGGGAGCCAGAAAAATGGGATGTGGCCACTCAGTAAACCCTGGAGGGTCAGTCAGTTTGGTAGTGCTGGAGGGGCAGATTTGGTTCACAGCCTGGTGCACTGCCTCCTTGCCCTGGGACTCCCTCCAAGCAAGGCTCCTCTGGACTCCTCTTTAATTGCCTTGCATGCGGTGCTCCACATTTTCCCTTTTAGGAACAATTTTGGGCCACAAATACTTTCACGGCATAATCCTATGGCAACCTTGGAGGGTTAGGGATCATCTGCTGCAGAGCAGGAAGAACACAGAGGTGATCTTCACCTCTCTGTCCCACCAGCCTGCATTTTCCGCCCATCTGACTGGGACACAAGGGAAGGGAAGGAAGGAAGGAAGGAGAGAGGCAGGAGAGGCATCAGGACACCACATGTTCCCTTCCCAAAACGCCTCGGTGCACCATTCTCCAATGCCTCTTTTACAGCCTTGGAGTGCAGCCAGCTACAAGGGGCATGGGAGGGGATCAGAGCACCACTTCCCAGCCCTGAGGTCAAAGCGCCGTTTCCGCTTCAAAGCTGGAATCTGAACTATGTTACGGGCCCTCCAGGGCTGCCTAGCAGCCATAGGATTGCTTCCTCCTGCTGACTTGCTGAATTGTTTAAAGCAGGAGTGGGCAGAAGGTAGATCTATTACTGTCAGGCAAACACCAACATTGCTTTCTTTTTTGGCACCTGCTGAACTTATTTAAACAGGCCTTCTCCGATCCAACAGCCACAGTTTTATTTGCATGATTTGATTTTAAATTGTGAACCACCCAGAGAGTTTCATCTTTTGGTCAGTACATAAATGACAACAACAACAGGATTTTAAGTCTGCATTTTTTTTAACCTCCCACTCCTTTTCTTTCATTGCTCACCACTGGGAATCTTGTTGGATATAGAGCATATCAGCTCCACAGTGTAAGTGGCCAGCTTACTTTACTGGGACCCGGGACCAGGGTGATGGAGGAAGAAATAAGAGTCCATCTTAAGTAAAGATTGGGCACCTGATGAGACAAAGTAAGGCTCAAGACAACAGCAGATGCAGGAACAGGCAAGATACCAGCAAAGGCATGGCAGGACCAGAGGCCAGGACCAGGTTATGGGCAAGACACAAACGAAAATATTGTGGCACAGCCCCAGAGAAGGCTCATATTGTTGGGGCAAAGCTAAACAGCACTAGAAAGCCTTTTATAGAGGCTTCTGTGACCCCACCCCCAGCTGGTCTGCATGATTTCACTGGCCCTAGTCCTGCTTATACCTACAGGTCCAGTGCTAACTGTCCTGACAGTTAGGACCCCTAGGATATGGAATGGGCTTCCATGGAAGGTGTTGAAGCCCCAACGGTGAGGGTGTTTGAGGATAGGCTGGACATGCACATGGTAGGCATGTCATGAGCTGAGCCAGCTGGAGCTGGGGTCCGACTAGATGGTCCAGGAGGCCCCTTCTGACTCTCTCTGTTTCTATGTTTCTGTGTTAATCCTGCTCATATTGACCAGGTAGTGCAAACTACTTTATCAGGCTACCCAGGAGTGCTTTGTTGCTTTGCAAATCGTGACTCAGTGCTTTGTAAATCTTTAAAGTAACTAAATAAATCGCCAGATTTTGCGAAGTCATTTCCAGAAGCCTCTGCCAGGGAGGATAGTGATTGGGAAAACTAATAGTTGAATTTTGAAACATTTGGAGATCTAGTTTCTGCCCACCCCTGAGTGGAATAGCTGTATTCTTTCTTTGTAGAAAATTCTTTCTACAGCTGCTTGGATTTTCTGTTTCTTGATTCCACTGCTTTTCTGATATTGTTGTTGCTGTCAGCCACTTGGAGTGCTGCTGAGGAAGGCTGGATATATTAAGAACAACAACAAGCCTGTTAAAGTTTAGGGGTGGCCTTAATCTGGATCCCACCTGCCATTCTCCGTACCTTACCTCTCCTGACCTCCACCACTTTTGCTTCATCTCTGCCTACCTAGACTTGCTCACTTCTTACTTCTTGAACCCACTCATGATCCCAACCCTTTCCTTTCTCCGTCACAGAATAAGGCAGGGTGGGTCTGGTAATGTATTCCTTTTTTTCCTCCAGCAGCAATAGTCTCAGTGTTGGATTTCTCTGCTCTCTCATACCAGCAGAACTCAGGATCATCCCATGAAGCAGATTGTGGGAAAGTCAGGACAGATAAAAGGAAGTATTTCTTCGTGTGGCATGTAGTGAAATTACGGAATGTTTTTCCACAAGATGTAGTGACGGCAACCAATCCGGATCACTGTAAGTCATGGAGCAGAAGGCATCCATGGCTACTTGTCCTGATGGCTCTGTGCTGCCGCAGGTATTAAGGCCAGGGTGCCTGTCTTCACCAGTTGCTGAGGGGCACGGGGAGGAAGGGGACGTTACATTCATGTTCTGCTTTCAGACTTCCCAAGGACAGCTGATTGGCCGGTGTGTGAGCAAAATACTGAACTTGCTCTGATCCAGCAGGGCTCTTCTTATGTGCTTACATGGATACTGTACTGTCTCATTACTTGGCTTAGTCAGCAGGTGACCCATGGCTTAGTTGCATCTGAATGAAATCCATTTTTCCTTGCCATTTTTTCTTGTTCTTTTTGTCTTGTTTAGAAAAGACAGTAAGTCTAACTTCCTGACGGATGGTTCCTTTAGTGCAGGGGCTGGCCAAAAATGTATCTTCAAAAGTTTGACCTTCAAACTTCCATCATCCCTGAGTATTGACCACACTGGTAGGGCCTTCTGGAAGTCAAAGACCAACACTCCATTTTTTACAGATCTGGCCTGGTCTCTGACTCTCTGGCCCCAGGATAACAGCTTACTAAAGATGCATCCACCCATCCAACAAGCTGGGCTCAAGTAGAGTCTCCTGCCAAACTGAAGCCAGCACCTTAGAGCAGATCGCCATAAATGCCTTATCCGCAACTGGAGTGGTAACCCTGGAGCTGTGTATGGGTGGGGACCCCTATATCCCTGATGCATTGCCTCCCACCAAATAGCCTGCACCCTAATCAGGCACCCTCTCTTTGAAATCACTGTGTGTAATTCAACATGTCCAAGGGACAGAATACTAGGATCCAGTGATGAAGGAAATCAGTTTCCCTTCAGTCTGGGCAGGCTGGTTGTACTGAATTTCAAGAAGCTAGCCTTAAATGAAGATGCAAAGGAGGACTGCCTCTCTCGCCCAGTGGCAGTGTCTTGGCTCACCGCCAGGGCCAGAGACACGGGGGACAGCCCACATTCCAATATGTCTGGCATGCCATCTGCCAGTGTATGTTGCAAAGCAGATTTGAGTGTGCTTAGTCAACAAGGAGCACATGCCCCAGCTGGGCAGGGATGGAATAGTTGTCAGGAAGAGGAGGGCCAATATTTAATCCTCAGCTGTTCACCAGTACGAGCTACAAACAGCCCTTTTGTTTAAAGGCAGCGAAGGAACCACTTGGGGACCGGTAATTAGCCTTCCTTCCAAATCCCATTCTGAATTTTTATTCATGTGTGCTTTTCCTTTCTCCGTATTTGTTCCCTTAGATGGTCTCCGTCTTGGAATGATGTGGGACATGGTGCATTAGGTGGCTTATGCTTAGAATGTTTTGCAAGTTCTGGCTCTCAAGTAGTTCTTAGAAAGGGTTCCTTTTAAGATGTTATGCCAATATCCAGTCAAAGGCAGCGCTTGTTAGGTTAGGAGGTAGAGTATTTCAAATTCTTCTTCACAGAAGACAAGTGTCTCTTCCTAGGCACCTTGACAATGAGCTTAGATTTCTCATTCTCTTTGTGAACAACACCCCTGTCAGCACCATGCCCTGGAGTGGAGATGAAGTGGCCATAGGACACTGCCTTCTACTGAGTCAGATCATCGATCTGTCTAACCCAGTTTTAGCAACACTGATTAGCAAAACATCTCTCCAGGCTACAGACAGCAGTTTTGATAAGCCTTCTGCTCACTTCCTTCACTATAGGATAGGAGCATAGGAAAGTACCTTATGCCATCAGACCAATACTTCATCTAACCACAGCGGTACCAGAACTTGATCAGACAACAGAGACTGAACTTGGCATCTTCTGCTTGTGGTGATTTGCTACTGAGTTATTCTCCTCCCATTTATGTCCGGGTCATACATGTAACGATAGTTGCCCAGTACATGTATACTTTCTGTGGTTACATCTCCCCTTACAGTATTACTGGGAGAGCCAAGATGGATTAATCATTTGTCAGTGGTTTAGACAGGACTCCAGCAATAAGCCTTCCTCTCACAGTAGAAGCTGCTTTGTACTGTAAATTGCTTTTCTAGTTTAGTTCTCCAGCCTCTATTAACCTGTTGGCTGCTTTGATGAGGTGTGAAATTGATACTCTCTTGTGTTTTCTGAGCTGTTTAAAGGAGAATGTTTCCTACAGCTAGCTTTCTTGATCAGATTAAAGAAGAATGAGTGGAGATAATTCTATTAATTAGAAGGCTATTTTTGCTAAATAATGCACAGCAGGTCTAATTTCATTCTTCTGAATTCTCGTTACTTTGAAGACATGGATTAAAAAGAAAAAAGAAAAGTGGTAGGAGATTGCACCAGCGTCTTCTGTTCAGTTGGACCTCAGTATACAGAGCTTTCTTTTGAAAAGAGATGTCTTTTCATGTATCGACCTGCCCATGTGTCCCAAATTGTTTTAGACGCTCTTTTCTGGCTTGCCCAGTATCTGAGGTGATGCAGTAGGCAGAGGAAGAGGTGGCCTTCTTAGTAGTGACACCCAGCTCTTGAAATTCAGTCCCCAGGGAGGCTTACCTGATATCTCTGTGTTAACCTTTAGGTACTAGAGGTGAGGACCTTTTTATTTTTCCAGGGCGCTCAATCCATGTTTTATTTCTGTGTGGGTTTTACATAGTACATATGATGACTGTTTACTCAGACATAAAAAGAGAAGATTAAGGGGAGAGCATGATGGCTGTCTTCAAGTATCTAAAAGGGTTGTCACACTGATGGGACACTTTTGCACTGTTTTAATCCGGGGGGCAGGGGTAAAACCGATGGGTGAAAATGACAAGGAAGCAGAGTCCAGCTAATCCTTAGGGGAAGATTCCTAATCCAAGAGCTATTTGACAGTGGAACCGACTGCCTCTTGAATCAGTGAGCCCTCCATCTCCGGAGGAATTTAAGCTGGGGAGGGATGGCCATCTGATGGTCAGGGCTCCTGTGGGTGCAAGACACATGCCCTGAAAAAGAGACTGGCCTAGCTAGCTGCCACGATCATTCCCAGTTCTAAAACTCTCTGATTCCAAATAAGCCTCACTCTCTTTGATGGTGCTTATTTCCTGGCACCAGAGTGCCAAATTCGTCTGTAGAGGGGAGGGAGAACTGGATGATACCCCCCTCACCCTCCGTGGGCCATAGGACATCAGGTGAGCCTACTTCAGACCTCCACAGCCATGGGCACAGCCACCTGATGTCCTCCCAGACCTAAGTAAGTGCAAGGGGGCGGGGGGATCGTCCGTCTGGCACATGGGCTGGGGCCAGACCTCCCTGCACATGGTTAGGCAAGGCCTGCATGTAGCCAAGCCAAGCCAGCTGAGGGCAGTGGAGAAACATCAGAAATGGGCTGCCCTGTCTCCTGACCCAGTGCAGTAAGGACAAGGGTGACTGGAACACAGTCAGGCCATCTAACAACCCCACCCCTGTGATCATCTCTGATCTCTGGTCAGAGGTAGCAGTGGGGATGGGAGACACAAAGTAGCCCGTCTGATGAGGGCAGCCATTCTCCCCAGACAAGGAAATCAAGCAGCCAGGCATTCCTGCTGGTACCTCAGATCTCACGTCTGCAATAACAGTGAGCTGGTGAGCTTTGCCATCTTGCATGGGAGGGAGCCACGGGGTGCTCTCTGAGGGGGCTTCTCCAGGAAGCAGACCTTAAGGCCTAAGAGAGCCAGTGTGGTGTAGTGGTTAAGAGCACGGGACTGGGACTCAGACGATCTGGGTTCTAGTCCCCGCTCAGCCATGGAGCCAACTGGGTGACTTGGGCCAGTCACAGACTCTCAGCCCAACCTACCTCCCAGGGTTGTTGTTGTGGGGATAAGATGGAGGAGGAGAGATGATGTAAGCTGCCTTGAGCCCTTTGTAGGAAAAAGGCAGGATATAAATCAATCAATCAATCAATCACTTGAGGACCCTCCCCAAAGGCCCCATGGTTCAAATGGGGAGTGCCAGGTAGTCCAGAAGTTCCATAGCCCCACTCCAGCAAGTGTGTTTTGGACTGCAGACTTACACTGCAATCTTATGTGGTCATATAGAGGGCTGGGTTAAATTTTATTACTGATTTTAAAAATGGAACCACACTGAACAACCATATAGCTATATTCTAAATAAATATTTTGAAAAACAAGGTGAGTCTAGCTAAGACAGATACCCTGAAATATGATTCAGCAAAAGATTCAGTATTTCCTGTGGGCCAAATAGGGTTAAAGGGATTTTAAAAATCACACTACATTTGTCAATGTCACCATTGCAATGATATCTGTGTTATCACCCAATGACATTTGATGAATGGTAATTCTTACAGTAATCATCGTTATCTGTAACTGTTGGACTCCTGTTTCCCCTGACAAAAGTATATATAAATTTGTGCATATGTGTATCGATCTGCCAATTTGTAGTTCATATTGCCTGGATTTGATGACATGGACACTGCATGAACTCTTTGACCAGAATAAATTTGTGGGGGGCATTCAATGAAGGGAGGAGAGGATTGCCTCAGGGTTCCTCTAGCCCTCAGAAACATTTAGATGGCTGATTTCAGCCATCTAAATGCTTCCCCCCACCTTGTGAGGAGAAGGGGCTGAAGCACTGCCTGGATTTGAATAGGTGTTTCACCCCTTCCCTTTGCACCTCCTGGGGTCCCTCTCCACTGCTGCTGTTCCAGATACTGTCTTCTGTCTTTAGGGCCTCAGCCAATGACATGGAAAAAATTGTGCCAGCTAAGAGGGTGAGCAGGCTCTGCAAAGACAGAGTCCCTGCTGCAAACCTGGGAAGGCTTTTCTGCAGCCGCAGTGGAGATGCTTCCTTTTTCTTTGGCCAGCCATGAGAATGAGCCTTTCGCTTTTGAATGTGCTGTAAAGCTCTGGTATTTTGTCTAGAGGAAAGGACAAAATAACATGAAACATTATGTTTGAGTATAGCTGTATGGGCTAAACCAGGGTTAAAATACACATATATATTAGTTGGCACAGAAACTGTACCCAAGGTAATTAACCAGCAATCTTTCTGATAACTCAAGACATTTTGCTTTTAAACATGATGAAAGCCACCCAGTAGTGTTTTGACAATAGACAGTTGTAGAATATAAATGTTCTAAATAAATGAACCATTGCATCATATATTTGACTGTGCTGTATTTTCAAAGACTAACTTCGAGGATCCAGTAAAACCATATTCTGTTACCATCTGTCAGTTGGGTTTCTTACCTAGGGTGAGGACAGTTCATAGGAAAGGGATGTGGGGCACCCATCCAAAACCAGTTAACCTGTTCAGCAATCCCATTGGTTGTTTATAACTCCTTGGGATTGTGTTAGCCCTTCTGCTAAAGGTATATGCTGAAATACACCTTTGCTCAGCACCTGGCAGAAGACAGTATGGTTGCAGAATAGTAGGGCTGGGTTCATGCAATACCTACAGCGCAAACAAGCCACAGTGGCCTAAATCCCCGCGTGTGGGAGGTACTATTTGCCAAATTACCTGCCTGGGCACAGTTTTTCATGTCCCAGTGTGGAGACAAAAAGAACCCTCAACCCATGGCTTCTTATTGGGTTATTTAAGGGCTGTTTCCCCTTCCAACAAGTTATGCTGCCCAGGTTGAAGTGACAAACTGCATGCAGGTAGACAATTAGTCAGATAGTACCAGCAAGCACCGCAGCTTAAACTAGCCACACTGGTTTGTTTAAGTTTCAGCGGCCACAGGATCCAAGCCAATCAATGCATAGTTTTTGCTACAGTTATGCAACTACAGCTGTAATTCAGCAGCTGCACCTCTCTAGATAGCTTGCCCATATTTTATTTCATGCAGTCAGCTGTCCTGCTGTTTGTTAAACAGGAGTTAGATTCCTGCTGCCTATTCAATAGGAAAGACCAGTACTCTGCTTGAACTCTCACACAGACCTTGAATTTCTTCCTTGCCCTTCACTTCAAGACACTGCAGAGTAGGTTTTTCATCTGTGGACTTGCACTGGAAGGTGACAGGTGAAACCTAAGTCTGCATGTAGTTATTTATCCTCAATCCTGTGTTAAAGCAATCCTTCAGGTTTTACCCTAATAAAGCCATCCTTACAGATTTTAGATGAGACACACTAGATCAGATCAAAGGCCTCTCTGGGCTGCCATTTTGTTTCCCACAGTGGCCTGCCAGCTCTACATGAGACGTGCATGAGCAGGACATGAACAAAGGAGCTGCATCCCACAGCTGCTTCCCAGCTGCCAGGATCCAGAAGCATGCTGCAAGATCCTGGAGAAAGCATACAGCCTCGGCAACAGTGGCCATGGATGGCCCCACCGCCACAGGTGTGTCTCATTTGTTCTAAAAGCCGTCCAGCTGGAAGGCCATCACCGCACCTTGCAGAAGAAAATGTGAAAAAGCATTGCCTGAATCTCCCATGTTGAATCACCTATTATGGAAGGGGGGGGTCTTCCCTCCCCCCCCCCACGTTGTTCCAGGCTCTTGGGTTGCTTTTTTGCAGGTACCTTTCCAACCGTATAATATGCTTTTAGAGTTCAGCAATCATAACTATATACAATATTCCAAGTATGTTTTCATCACAGTTCTTTCAGCTTCCCATCTGAAGCTTCCCATCTGACTTATTTTCTAGGCCCTGTATCATCTTTGTTGCCCTTCTCTGAATGCAATCTGGATTATCAGCATCCTTTTTAAACTCAGGTGCCCAAAACTAAATCCTGTACTCCAGCTGAGGTCTGACTAATACAGAGTAGTGAGTAATAAGTACTTCTCCATTTCTGGAAGTGTTGCTCCTATTTAAGCATCCTAAAACAGTGTTTCCTTTTTTTTTGTAGCTGCATCACACTACTGGCTCATATTTAGCTCGTTGTCTAGATCAGCTCCATATTAAGGCTTCAGACGTTCTATTTGGGAGAAAGTCCCAGTTTTCAGTGGGGCATCTTTCTTATTAGACATGGATAGGATCACACTGTTAACTACCTAAAATTATTAGTTGTTGTATACAATTCCTTTTGCAAAGACTATTTCCTGCCCCCGCCCAAGCTTCATATCCTAAAACTGACTGACCCAACAGATGAAAGACAGGTACAATAGGAGGGAGGAAACAAAAGCATCTCCCAACCAATTACTGGCAGGGTCAGAAGCCATGGGGAATATTCAATAGTTGATGTGAGGAAAAAAATTCCCACTGAAAATCTCACCACCCCAAGATTTCTGAGTGGAACATTGCAAGACAAAAAGGATGCATTTTCACTTGAAAATCCATTTTAACTGATGCATTCCCTGTAGTATTTTACAGGACACAGACAGCTCAAAGAACACCACCAGACAGATCATTGAAGGTCTCTGTTTTGAAGATTGAAAAATCATGTTGATAGGCTATACATGAGAATGATGGAGAAAAATAAAGAGAGAGAAGAGGGAGAAGGGTGAACATAGGAGTGGAATCTCATATTTATTTCTTTTAACCTACAGTATGAAATCTATGTGTATTTACGCATAGTGTAAGTGTGTGAAAGAGAGAAAGAGCGAAACTAACAGAGTAATTTCACAACATACACAGTATTAAATGTGTCAGTTTTTGCCCGTATCAGTAGCTGCAATGTTAAATACTTGGGGAATACTTGGGTTGGCAATACTGCAAGCAAAAGCTTGAATCAGGATAAAGGATTCTTCTCATGCAAGATTAGTATTCATACATTAGATTTATACCCCCACTTTTCTTCCTCTTGCAAGGAATCTAATGCAATTTACAAACGTTCTGCTTTTTGTCCTCACAACAATAATCCTGTGAGGAATGTTAGGCCGAGAGTGTCTGTGTTCCAAAGTCAACCTCTGGGCTTCATGGCTGTGTGGGCTAGAACTGGGATCCACTATGCCACACTGATGTGGTTGTTCATTGTCTTACACAGTTCCAGAGTGTTTCAGTTATCATTCACACCTGCTGTGTGAACGACTGCTGTTCATAGTGTGACTACCACTTTTTGCATTAATTCCCTGCTGAATGCACTGTTCACAATGCTACCACCACATCTATCGTATACAATTTTGAAATTCACCATAATAGTCCATGTGTCTGAAAAAGTGTGTGTAGTTTCTGAAAGCTTTTGCCAGAACAAACGTGTTAGTCTTTAATGTACCATGTGTTGTTTTTGTGGCAACAGACTAACATGACCAGCCTGGGAAATATACTTTTTACAAACCCTAGCACCTAAAATAAACCTAAACAAAATATTCAGGAAATAGTATTGGCCATACATATGGGGTAGGCTGGGGAGATCAATAAAAGCATTGCCTGGAAGAAAATATGTGGGATGGCCACAAGACTAGTAAGATTTTTTTAAAGTGCAAATGGCTATGTATCTTTCTGGAGTGACTTTTAGGAGCTAGGTGACCTATACATGTATGAGCTAAATTGAAATCAATGGCAAGCAAAAAGAAAGCATGTCTTAAAAGGCCCGATCCCTCATGTTTTTCCCGTAAAATAAGCCAATTCTTCAGTAGCAGAGGAATCAAACCCTGTATATCTCACCTCTGCCAGCAATCTGAGACCATCTCGCCGCCCTGTCCCCTTTGTGATGACTGCAAAGCTGCCGACATTCAAACATATGGCACTGCTGGAAATAACTGAGAAGAGCACTTCTGGCTGGAAGTGCCTAATGTACTCTGTGCTAATGACTGCAAATTGTATGGAAATTATGGCCCATTGTATTACAGAAAAGAAGTGTGCCATTATAATAGTTATCATTAAGTGACAACATGCATGTTGTGTTGATGGAAAAAGCATAATATACAAGTGTACTCACTAATTACTTTAAAACTCACCTTCCTTGCCTGTCTGAGCTCATTCTTGTATAACACATGGCCTGAAGAAAATTTGGTTAGAATGTCAGCCCATTTTAGAATGTCACACCTGTAACAGGTCATATATATATGTCCTCGAACTGATTTAAAGCTTCTGATCCCAATGGCTTTTGTTAAGTGCCATTCAGGATATAAGTCTATGAGAACTGCCCCAGGTTCCTACCATTATGTAAAGGGAAGTAGCTGCCACAGGCAGCTGATCTTGGGTGGGGCGCCCTAGAAGGCAGTCAACAAGCGTTGCCACCCCTGCTTTTTTGCTACTGAGGAGGGGAAGGCTTGTGGGATTCTCTGCTTCTGCATAACAGAGGCACACACAACTCCAACTAGGTCAACACAGTAAGCCATGAATGAAATGGGGTATTCATTCATTCATCTGAAACAGAGCACTCTGTTGAAAAAGCCAGTGGTATGCCACAACAGGACAGATGTGGACAACAGCAACACATACAGAAGCCTGGCCAGGTTTGCAGGAGCTTAGAAATGGGGTCTTTTGGGGGTCCTGCACCACCAGGCCACGCCATACTATGCCTCCAACATGAGCTTAATTTGAAGAGCATCAGCAAACCTTGCCTTCTTATTTCATTTCCCTCCCCCACTCCCCATCAAAGACTCTGCTTGAAGCAGCAGTAGGGTGGCCATTTGCCCTATTTACAGGGGACAGCAATCGGGACAGGCCTCTCTTTCAAGGTGCCCTTTCTCTGAAATGCTGCCTAGGCCAAGTCCAGTTTAAAGAACCCTCAGGAGGAAGGCGAGTGCCTTGAAGTTGCCCAGGAACAATGAGCACCTGGACAGCAGACTGCACAGGCTCACAGCTAATTCGGTCAGTTTCCCCACTATGCTGCAACGTATTTTTTATTTATTTAAGTGATGGCCATTATTTCTAAATGTGCATGTCTAATATAAAGTACCCTGTGCAAATTGTGGGCAAACCCCCTGTTGACCTTTATCCTCTCTTTTTTGGGAGGGGGCCACCCTAGAAAACAGTCTGCAACAAGTGCAAGACGGTGTCTGCTGTTGCACATGGTCTCGGAGTCTAACCAGCCAAGTCAAGAAAGGTGCCCGAATGTTAGTACACAGGACAGACAGGAGAAAAGCAGCAGCTCAAGGAGCAGAACAGGATGGGAATTGCTAACAGCAAGAGGGGCTTTGATCAGGGAAGATCGACAGCTTGCGGGGAGATCAAGATTTTTCCACATGGGCCAGCATTTATCTTCACCTTACCCTTTGCAGTCGAAGTTTTTGAGTCAGGGAAGGAAGGCAGGGATACCTGGTTTTTTCCACCTTGGTCCCAGTTTCTGCTCTGTTTATACCTATGCAGGTGAACAACACATCCTTCCTTACCTGGCACAGACAGCCTCCAGAATGGCTCACAGCCCCACTGCAGCCTGGCCTTAAAAATCCGGCCCTCTCTGACAGCACTGGCCACAGCTTGATGGGAGAAACTCTGGCTGACTGGGAAATGAGAGGGGGTGGGATGGGACCAAGCTGCATAATCACATGATGTAGTGTCTTCCCACGGCCTCGCAGCTCCATTTTTTAAAATGGCAGGCAGCTGCCTGTCTGGGGCTCCTGTCAATCGAATCTCTCACTTGCCTGGAGATGTGTCTTGGGTTTTAAAGCTACTGCTCCCTTTGCTTGCAGATTGCAGTTCCAAACCATCATTTGGTGAGATATAAGAATGGCAGTACTCGGGGCCATTGGGTTTCTATTTCTCCCCAAGACCAGGGACTGAAGAATCCCAGAGTTACACTCCGAGGCCCAACCTGAATGGTGCCACTGTCTATCAGTCATTCTCCCTTACCCCATTTTCATGGGCTCTCCCAGCCAAGGTACTTCATTCTCCAAATGAAAGCCCGTAGGGAAAGGAGAAGAACACACACAACCATTTCGGGCCTCAGCAACATACACACAAGCACAGGCATCAACAGTCAGCCACGCATCACATGCAAACACACTCGATGGTACACGAGTGCGCTCCACGTGCAAGGGCATGTAGCATCATACTACTACCTTCCAGGGAGAGGCGGTTTATGTAAACCACCTTGGGTTTACATACCTTGCAGGAAAAAGGTGGGACATAAATACAGTGCACCACGAATAGACAGAGATGAAGCAACTGAACTTCCCTTATCTGTTGCAAACAGTGCCAGAGACAGCGCCTGCTGGAAATGGCCACTTTCCTTTCAGGAAGCAGCTTCCAGCAGAATAATGTCAAATTGCCAAACAGACGTGTGTTACAGAACTCGCACGTCCTGAAAATGTAAGTCACCAGATGAGCAGAAGGAACAACCTTGCAGTATCTTATCCTTTGTAGTCCAAAAAGCCAAAGGAAAACAAAACACAAGAAAACAGGTGCAGGTATGCAGACAGCAAAGGATGCCTACACTTCTGTGCAAAAATTGCCATCCCAATCATTTTGAAATCTGGTCTAACCATGCCCCTTGCAAGGTTGATCTTCCATGCCAATGTCCTATTGGCAAAACAAATTAATTTTAAGATGAACAGAATTTTCAGGCTTTATTATAACAGAATATGAAAAGAAAGGAAAGCAAAAACACTTTTAACTACCATGCCATTCCAAGAGCTCTATGAGAGTAGCAGCAACTAAGCACTGTGGATTAACTGCACCAGATTAATGAATCTCCACAGCTGTTGTCTGAACACCTTCAGTCATGAAAACGTTATCTTGTGCACCACGGTTATAAAAACAGGGGTGTGTTTGATCATTTACAAACATGTAGAGCCTTATATTAAGTTAGATCATTGGTTAAACCATTTAGCAGATCCTAAAGTTGCAAGCATATCTTTCCCAGAGAGAGAGAGAGAGAGAGAGGCAGAGAAGAATGAGTACTAAATACAAGAGAACAAAAAGAGTACTGAGAAATGTCCATGTAGAATAAAATGATGATGTGCCCGCCATGTTTTGGTGGAAACCTTCCTCAGGGGCATCAGGATTCAATTCACTGTTGAATCATATTCACTGTCATTCTGAATAGCTCCTCAAACCTCCAAAGAAGTTTTTCTGGGGTAGGAGTGGAAATTGTAGGGCAGATAGGTGCAAGCTGAAGGCCCTAACTTAGATGAGAGTCAGTGCTTTATGCTAGCACAAAGCTGGATACAGCTTTCTGTGTGATCTATGTAAAAAAAGAAAGCGAGGGAAAGTATTTTGTTATATAGCTTCAGTCACAAGTTTCCTTCCTACAGTAAAAAGACAAACATTACATTTGTTTCCAAGCTTGGAGAAAAGGCATTTTAAAGCCTGAGAGCGGTCTCTTCCATGATCTTTTATAAAAGTGCCATGCAAACAGAATAATCTGCCTGTGTTCAAATAAACATGATTTCTGATTCATGTTAATCCAAGGAATTTTCAATTACGTACATTTTGGCATGACTAGTTTTGATTTTGTTGTTACATCTGGACCTACCAATTATAATTATGGAGTTTAGCAAAAGCAGGTAAAGACATGCCAGCTATGTAGAACTACATATCTTGATGGCAAACAATGTAGAAATGTCTTATCGGTGATGAATTTAAAGATGGAGCGCTACTACTATCTTTTCAGCCCAAAGGTAAGAGTAATGATATAATAGAACATATTACCTGAAAATATTCTTCCGTAATCAATAGGACTGCATAAATAAATAATTCTGAGAACTAGATTATGAGATCTCTGCCTAATGCCTGATAAAATTATATCCTGTAATTCTAGAATACATTTTATGAATAATGCATTCTAGAAATAGGGGGAAATTGGTGGAATGCTTCATAAGTATACAGCATATATATAAAGGTATGTTGTTGTTGTTGTTGTTGTTAGTCACGTCCGACCCATCGCGACCCCATGGACAACATTCCTTCAGGCCTTCCTGTCCTCCACCATCCCCCGGAGTCCACTCAAGCTCACACCAACTGCCTCAGTGACTCCATCTAGCCACCTCATCCTCTGCCGTCCCCTCCTTCTTTTGCCATCTATTGTTCCCAGCATTAGGCTCTTCTCCAGGGAGTCCTTCCTTCTCATTAGGTGGCCAAAGTGTTTGAGTTTCATCTTCAGTATCTGGCCTTCTAAAGAGCAGTCAGGGTTGATCTTCTCTCGGACTGACCAGTTTGATTGCCTTGCAGTCCAAGGGACTTGCAGGAGTCTCCGCCAGTACCATAATTCGAAGGCCTCAATCCTTTGGTGCTCAGCCTTCCTTATGTACGTATAAATAAATAAAAGTCTTAAATGTTGTAGTATTCCTCACAACTTCTTTCTCACTTTCCATTCTGTACCACAAAAGCAAGTGCCAAGTCTAAAACACTGAGTGTAGAACACACAGTGCTTTTGTTTAGCCTACATAAATGGGATTTTAGTTACAGTTTACATTTTTTAAAAGAAAGGACCTTAGAATTTATTTATTTATTTATTAAAATATTTTTATGCCGCCCCATTCGCCGAAGCCTCGGGGCGGCTTACAATAATAAATTAAAATAATTATAATCTTAAATAAAAAAAATATAAACATTAGATTAAAAATACAAAAATACAATATAAAATAAGCCGCCCTGGCCAGATAAAATCCAATAATATTAACAGTTAAAATGCCGCTTAAACAATAATACAGATAACAATAATGTATGAAGAGACTTGAGCAAAATATTCATGGTGGGGCAAGACATACCGGCTCACAGGCTCTGGAACTCCTTGTTGTGGTAGACCCAGCCAAGCCCCATTTTTAAAGTCTTTCCATCAACAAACAAACATGTGTTTCTTTAAATAGCCTTTGACCCATAACTGACTTATAAATGTGTGGAATTTGGCTTTCACTGGTTGTTTATCCTGATTTTAATTGTTTCTGTGACAACAGCTTTGCATGCAGTTCCTAGCCGCTTCCTTAGCAAAGCTCCAGCATGACCTTTTTCTTCCCTTCAATTCCAGTTCTCTCCGCCTGTCATCTGCCAGATGATTATCCTCCACACTTTTCTCCTAAACCTGTACCTTGTGCTACGGAGTGTCCTTTTCGGCATGGAAAAAGACCCCGAAAATTGCTGTAGAGCAGCTGACCGAATAAAGAGCTTTTATTTTCAGTCATCGACCCAAGCTCCAGGGCAAAATACAGCTTGCTTCTCCCCAGGAAGTGAACTGTTAAACAGAATTTTCCTCTAAGTGTGGAAGTAAAACAAACCAACAGCGAATCTCCCTCCCTCTGTCCTTTGTAGGTCAAGTTCAGCACCAGCAACTCTTTTATGTTCTTCGGTTTTTGATAAGCTTGAGTAGAGAATGGTCTGGAGCAGCAGCTTTCTGGGAGAGCTTGTGAATTCCATGTGTGTGTGTGACGATAATGATCATGGCCCCTCACAGCAGTGAAGAAATCCAAGGCCTTCGTGCTGGCGGAGCCAATTTGCCCTGGCGCTGGCCCTTAATGGGTGCTTATGCACATGCTGCTTCATGTACAACAAACCGACCATGTGACTGAAAGCAAGAAAACTATATAACTGCTCTAAAACAAACTCCAACGATGGGAACATTGTGAAGTAATTATTAACACAAATGGGTAGGGGTCGGCAGTAGTTCAGATGTCTATATAATACACTTGGCAGAAGGAAGGTAGGGGAAATTAACTGACAGAAGAAAATCTCTCCTCCATAACTGATTCAAGATTGGTGCGTTTTCCTGACTGTTGGCTTTTTTGGCTAATGAGGCCTATTTTATTTTCATCCACCAAAAAAGGAAAAATCTTTTTCTGCAAGTTCAAGTTTCCAGTCCCACTCCTTGTTCTATTTCCCAGAGGCTGGCTCCTAAAGAGTTCTCATTAATGGGTACTCTGGGTGTTTGGCACATGTCCACAGCCCCGTATCTTTGTGGATGTGCAGCGTGTTTCCTTAGGCCTTTAGACAAATGCCTTCAAGTTTCTGCCGTGACTCCTCAAGAGGTCACTCCACACAAACAGGGCACAACACAGATTCCCTCTTGTTATGACAGAGCTTGTGAATGCTGTATAAGCAAATGGCAGATTTTGACAAACACATTCCAGCATAAGGGTTTGAAAATTTACAGCTGGCCGTATTCTCCAGTTCAACAGAAGGAACATGGAGAAAACCATTAAGAAAATTTGTGTGGGAGTTAAAAAGTTGACTTTAAAAAATGAAAAAGGAACTGAGAATCAGGTCTTGAGTTACTTCTAGAAGATAGCATTTTCTACAACTCAGGGAGTTACTTTAATTATTAGAAATTCTTGCCAGAATTTAAATACAATATCTGCTCCTTTCATTCGGAAAATTGAATAAAACTATTTCCAGCAGATCATGCTCGCTGATAGTGTACAAACATACACACACACACACACACACACACATATATATATATATACACACTGGTCCATTAATCCTGAAGCAGTCCATAGCTGCTTTTCCATATTAAAGAGCTTAATGGAGCCAAAAAAAATAGCAGAACAACTTACATAGTTTGGTTTCCTGTCTCATTCCCACCCCTGCTTTTTTACAGCTACTTTTTTTCAGTGGTTTCCCAGTTCTTTTCCAATTGCACACATTTATCAGTTGGTGCACAGAAGGCAACATAGAAAGTTGAGTGCAAATCAGTGCGCAAGACAGTTAAATCAGGTGGATATTTTTCAAAACCTTTCCCCAACTCAGTGTGCTTTTGCAACCACGCAGAAAAGCACAACCTCGTATGCAAATTGTAAAGCTGCATGTGGTCCAAAGAAATAACCAGCAAGGCTTAGAAAAGAAGGAAACATAGGATCCACCAGGAACAATGAGTCAAGGAAGAGGATGCTGGTGATTGAACCAGACAAAAAGAAGCAGACAAAATTTGCTGGTTTTTATTTCCTTTGAATGTTTGTTTTCTATCTGCTTTGCCTGAGAAATGTGAACACAGGTACCCCTGTTCTGTTCCATTGAAAGAAGGTATTTGTATACGATAGAGAATCCTGTGGCCGCCTAAAACCTGGAACCCTCTCGATGTGTTGAATTACGGCTTCCATCATGCCCAGAGATCATCAATCTGTCTGGCTGACTGGGGATAGCGGTTACAGTATCCAGCAGGGTGACTGTGCCTCCATGGTTTCTGTCGCATGCACAAATTATTGTTCAGTGGGGCTTTGTGCTTCTTTATGCTTCTTTAACCCTCAACAAGTTGAAACCCTGATTTCTGGATTTGGGCAGGTCAGCGAAGCTTTGTTATGTGAGATCCACTGACCTGCCCACTTTCACAAGCCCTTGGATTTGGGTGATGTTTAGACGCATGAAAGCCCCACTGCATAAACAGATGCTTCCAGTAATGGATGGGCACCATAGGATAGTGACCTGGGAGTCACACTGAAGACATCTGAAGGGTCCCAGGTTGGGGAAGGCAGGACTATTGCATGGGTTACTATTTTCAGCTGAATCTGATAAAGTGGAAAAGATGTGGCAAGAGCTTCTTAGCATGAATGTTTCAGTCAAATAACTCTGAGCTCACTAGTGTGAGAAGCCAGCCTGCTTCCCAAGCCCTGCAGGTATGTCACTTCAGATTAGCCAATGGACTGGGGAGGAGGAGGATATTTTTAATACAGTCTAGAGAGCATAGAGGGGACTCTGAAATACTGCATTGGAGTGAGTAATCTAATTGTATAACAGCAAAGCCCCATGCTTTTCAGTTCACTTCCTTTAAAGGCCAGGTTCCTCTTGGCTGAAGTCTGATCAAATGATCACTGACCTTTGTTGCAGGCCTTTCAAGGCACTGGTGCAGAAAAAGAAGGGTAATTTAGAACCACATATGCTTGTGCAGTGAAACAAAGGAATGGATATTCCCAAGCGTGCCACGCACAATTTCCACATGGAATTGGGTCATCTTTCAAGGCCATTGTGTTCCATGGCTATGAAATCGAGTGGAGGTATACCTCAATTATTTTAATTTTCTGTTACCTTCTCCTGTACACAGGAATCTATCTGTAAACCTTAAAAAGGAACAAAACTATCCTATGACAAGCACTTGTAAAATGTTTTGATATGTTTCAATTGGTGGCTTGAGCTTTCAGTGGCAAAAGTTCCCTGACCATTACTCATGTTAACTCATCACTTTTACCAATCCATCTGTTTCCATATTCTTAAGGGATTAAAATGAGTTCCGTTAGCCCTTGGGGGAAAAGAAGCATCTTTCTTCTGCTGCCTTTTTTAATATGTTCCACTACACAAACACAAGGTGGTGTTGTGGTAGAATGGAACTAAGAAAGTCCAGGCTCTTTTTGTAGCACTGAATAGCATTCTAACCCTCTAAAAGAGGCTCTGGAACTGCTCAAGAAACACAGGGGAAGATAATTACATCACTCCCAAGTGACCCCGGATGAAGAACTACATGCCTCCTGCACAGAAACTCTAAAGACGTTTACATATCTTAAGTCTCTCATCCCTAAATCTCATTGATATGCCCTACCTAGGACTAACTTTGGTTTTAAAGTTGCCCCTGCGTGAGTCTACTGATGGCATTTCGATCTTCAGGGCACTTGGGCACAATGGAAGTGGCTGTCAGCACCACTTGTCCAGCTGGCAGCAGTGACCCCTCTCTGCTACCTGCACCATCCTGAAACAGCTGGGTGGGCAGCAGAAGTCTCTGAAATTTGCCCCCAAGTGCTGCTTGGGCACTTTGGGTACGCTTAACAGGTACACTCATGGACTAGCAGCTTGACAAGAATCATAAGGGTGTTTGGCCACTCGTGCAAGTAGTTTGCTTGTTATGGCTCAAAGAAACCCTACAACACAGTGCTAATTCTTATCATGGTTGCTATGATTAGGGTTACTGGGTATAAGACCAAGCAGTTTGGTCTTACAACAATGGGTGTTTTTCACTTTATGCAAACCCTGTCACTATTTTATCCTTTTATTTTTACTGCTCTGGAAGCTTTGCACCTTAAGTTGTTTTTTTGGTGAATCTTTTGCATGCTTTCACTGTAAAAAGTGCCTACAACTCCCAGCATGCCCCAGTCAGAATGGGAATGCTGGGAATTACAAATGCTTTTTTTTAAAAAAATTCTCCATGCAGGCATTAGACTGCATTCTTATATTGAAAAAAAAATAAATTTATGGATGAATGAATAAAAGACTGTTCTTGAACTATGCATGAACAATAGGACAGTGAATATTTTATAAGTAATTTACAGGTGAGCTCTAAATAGTTGGTAATAAAAACATAAATAATACAGTTTCATAGCACATGCACAAGTTCTAACTTGCAGTTGCATGTTTTACCAACTTTAGTCAATGAATTTATAACTGATGAAGGATGTGGGTCCTTCATACACATGTTGCAAAACAATTAAAGAGCCTTCTTCTTCCATTACCATATGCACTTCCTTCGGTTCCTTAACACAAGGTTGTTAACTGTGCAATGCTATGCATTCCTACTTAGACGTAAATCCTTTTGAGATCACTGAAATTCAGTCTCTGGTATAGGCGGAGGATATCACCAGGTGTACCCTCACTTAATACTCGAACAGCTAGCTAAATTAATCAAACAAGGGTTGTGCATCAGCACTGGCAGAGCAGGATGTGATGGCACATAGCTGATGGAAGTAGAGGCCAAGAGGTTTGCTTTTCACTAGAGCAATCCCCCTTTCACTACTTGATTGCCATCTTGCCCCATATTTTATGAACACAGGCACACAAATACAAATTAAATTGGTCTGAGAAGCCTCAGGCTGACCTAATCCGGGGCACATTAATAACACGCAAAAGTGCCCAAGCAGAATGATTGGTCTCTAAAGATAAGGATGGGTCAAGGTGAAAAAGCAACTCTCTGAAGGCTATTGCAGGAAATGAAATAAAATGTGCTGATTCTTCAGCACGTCAGTTACTATTAACTCTTGACATATACTGCCAAATCGCCAGCAAAAGACTCTTACAAGATGATGCTTCCTCAAGTGTTCCAAGTCCAGCATACAATGGATCCCAGGTGCCCTGACTTAAAATAAAACACAACAGTGTGAAGCAGCCCTTGGACCCAGATTAAAATAAAAGCTACTGTGCTACTTAGATCAGCTCTTTTCTATGAGTACAATAAGAGACAGGTTGTGAAAACGCTTCAGTAAATAGAGCAGTGCTGGCTATTGAAAAATTCCAGTGAAATAACATTGCCAAACTGCTTCTTCTATTAGCACAAAAAGGTACCTCACCCTCAGACCTTCTGGAGGAGACAGTCCTTAACGGCAGCCTAACATACTTTTAAATAATAAGGGATCAGTAAGAAATGCACCATTTCTTTCTATGCCTTTGCTTAAAAAAAGAAAAAGTAGTTTAACAGCAAAACCCAACTGAGGTATAAATACAAAATGTATCTTTACAATGCTGTCTGCATCTTTCCCCAAAACGGGAAAAGCAGCTGGGAGGGAGGGGCTTGTTTCTGAGCAGAAAATAAGGCAAACAGTAAAGGAAAACAGCTGGTTCTGGCTTCGGCTTCACTTACAGAACATGTATAACAAATGCCTGCTTGGAACTAAGCCCCACTGAGTACAGGAAAGAGAGTATAGTATTACATCCTTAAACCTCTGGAATCGATTGGAATTGCACTTATGATAAACCTTTGCTTTTTGTAAACATTCTGGGATAACAAATTTAGCTGCTCTGCAGTGGGATCCAAGACTACAGGAAGAGGTTTTTATATTGTCAGAAGCTGGGACTTTATTCTTTGCAAATTAATTCCCCCCAACTACTGGATAATGCTACTCAACTGGGCAATGTTATCATGAAAGTGGAGGGGGAACTAGAACATCATCTAAACATATTACCTGCTTTGTTAATATAAAGACTACTTATTTCTCTTTGTGATCCATCCGTAAAAGGAACCTATGTTCTCTACCCAGGATGGAAAATACTTCTAAGAACAGCTGGATTTTATATTTGTAAAAAAGCATATTCCAACTGGTTCTCTTTTCTTGCCCTCAGTAACCTTGGAGGGAGGAGCAGGCTCTACCTGTAGCCATCACAAAGCCTAATTTTAAAGTGTGTAAACTCCCTTTCCATCTTGCAGCCCTGAACATGCAGAGATGATGATTTCATTATCATGTGAGACTTCTTTTCCCTTCCCTGTCCTGCTTTTGTAACATCTTGATTACAAGATGTTAAGATTAATCAGGCCTGATTAAGAGACCTGAAAACCTCAAATGCTTATTCATTTTGTTAATCTTTTGGTTGGCCTGATAAATGTATTGTACCTTTGGAGCTGCACACTTGTAGCCACTCAAGGGCTAAATTTGATGCAACAGCCAAGATAAGGGCATACATCGCCACATCTTATTTATTTATTTATTTATTTAGGAGGACTTCTATGCCGCCCCATTCGCCGAAGCCTCGGGGCGGCTCACAAACCATAAATAAATGGAATACAATAAAACTATATAAATTAACAACATAAATTAAGTCGCCCTGGCCAAAGAATAAAATGAATAAATAATATTAACAATTAAAATAATATTTGAATAAAAAGGTCTTCGCCTGGCGCCAAAAAACAAATAACGACGGCGCCAGGCGGACCTCTCTGGGGAGCGCATTCCATAGATTGGGCGTCACTGCAGAGAAAGCCCTCCTCCGAGTACCCACCCTCCTAATTTCCTTCATGGAGGGTTCCCACAGAAGGGCCTCTCCCGCAGATCTCAGGGGGTGGGCGGGCATATATGGACGTAAGCGCGCCTTCAGGTAACCAGGACCCAATCTGTTAAGGGCTTTATAGGTCATCACCAACACCTTGAATTGGGCCCGGACTTCAATGGGAAGCCAGTGAAGCTGACGGAGGACTGGTGTCATGTGAACATAACACCCAGTCCCCGTCAGCAGCCTGGCAGCTCTATTTTGAACCAACTGAAGTATCCGGACTGTCTTTAAGGGTAGCCCCATGTAGAGCAAGTTACAGAAGTCAAATTGGGAAGTCACCAATGCATGTGTCACTGTCACCAGTCAGTCGTTCTCCAGGTAGGGGCGCAGCTGATGGATCAGCCGAAGCTGAAGGAAAGCGCTCCTCGCCACCGCTGTCACCTGAGCTTCCAGTGAAAGCTCCGGGTCGAGGAGCATTCCCAAGCTGCAAACCTTGTCCCTAAGAGGGAGTGCAACCCCATTCAGGACTAGGTTCAATTCACCCTCCCCAAAGCCCAAACCACCCACCAACAGGACCTCCGTCTCGTCTGGCTTGAGCTTCAGTTTATTGGCCCTCATCCAGCCCATTACCTCGGCCAGGCACCGGTTCAGCACAGCCACTGCCTCACCTGGATTGGTGGAAAATGAGAGGTAGAGCTGGGTATCATCAGCGTACTGATGATACGTACTTCACACTTTTAACCTTATTCTCTGAGACCTGTATCAGGACCCTAGTTTAAAGGAGATGGTGGATACTCCTGCACTGATATATTCTCTCTCTCTCTCTCTCTCTCTCTCTCTCTCTCTCTCTCTCTCTCTCTCTCTCACACACACACACACACACACACACACACACACACACTTATTTGCCATGCTTTGAAGCACTGGTGTGCATAAACCAAAATTTTGCCTATAAATTGGCAAAAAAATTGTGAAAATAGTACACACATGTGCCCCTGTGCTGTGACCTCACTATGGATTAGGGCTCCCTTCTTATTTATTTGTTGTGGCTTATACAACTCCTGCTGCAGTTTGGGAGAAAAATGCAAAAGTTTCCATTATCATGCACCCTAAGAAAATGTTTCTGGTTTTAAAAAGAAATACTTATTGGAAGAAAATGACATTTGGGAGTCAGCGTTATTAACAGGGTGTTTTGCATTCAGTGCAGGATTTGCCAAAAGGAAGCAGATGTAACATGCAAATATAAACCACAAGGTGGTGATAATACTTCAGAAATTCATCAAGACAGAATACAGTAAGGAAACCAACAGTGTCTGCCTGTTGCCTTCCATAAAATACTTGAAGTGAGTGTAGCATTCTTTGTAGTATAAAAAATCAGTTTACCTAAATAGACATATCACAGCTGGAGCCCTATTTATATTTATTGGGGAATATTCCCCATTGACCCCAGTGGAACTTACATCTGAATCAAAATATTTAGGCTGTGTTTTTGCAAGGTTTAGTGACTTTAATTAAGAAGCCTCTAGTGCAGCCAACTTGGTGTCCTCCAGCTATTTTGGATGTCAAGTCCCATCAGCCCCAGCCAGAGTGGCCAATAGTCCAGAATATCTGGAAGGCATCAGATTGAGGACAGCTTTTCTAACCAATTCCAGGACATGGCACCTTGTATCTTTAGAAAATAATTTCAGCTGTGCTTCAGGGTCAACTGTCATTCTGTTCTGCTTCCCTTAAGCCGGTGTCATTATTTCACCTTTTTGCCAGTCTTACTTTCTGAAAACATCAAAGATAAAACAGCAGGGATGGAAAGAATCACAGATGCTTCCCTGAACTCTTCACAGGAAGGAAGGGATTCAAAAAGTATTATTATTAATAATAAATAAAGACATAGAAGCCTCCACAAAGAGCCTGTCCTTGTTCTAGACGGTATTTCCTCTCATGCCAGATGAGTTTGGAAAGTGCTTACTGTAACACATTTTTGATGCTGCATTTTTATTTGCAGTACAAATATGAAAATACAAATTCCACACAGCATGATTGCAGCTGAGCTGCCCAAAAGCCGTTCCAAAGGTATAGCCCCTTGCATAGAATGTCCAACCTAGACAGTAAGTGTCAAGCACCACATTTTTCAATTTAAGATGTGCCATTGCTATGCCAAATAGGTCACCAGGCAAAACATTTTTAAAAACCATGCTAAATAAGCACATCTCCAAGCAGCTAACACTGCAGATTTTTGCCTGCCTGGGCTGGCTTGATGGCCTGCTGGACGTTTTCCAGCTCTGCTGTTCTATGATTCTATGAAATTAGTCCCATTACTCCCAGATAAGTGTGTATCGGACTAAAGCCTTCGAGTGATAGGCACTCAGGGATATTTGTGAATCTCAGAACTCAAAGGTTCCCGTGCATCCAATGCAATTTGGAAAGAGAAATAGAGGTGATCTTTGCCTCCTCGCTCCTCTCCCTCTGCATTTTTGTTAGCACTACATGAAAGGAAAAAGAAGGAGTCTGCCTATCTCACTAGAAAGAAAGATAGTGCCACAGGACAGAAGGGTCTTCGTCCACGAAAGTGTTTTACAGCCATATTTAGATAAATATCTAGAGTGGTGGAGACCAGGGTGACTGAACAGGAGTGTTCTCAGAAACAGCTTCCGGTTTGGGTCCAACAAACCACTCTGTGCATGTTCAAAGATTCTTCCACTGTTGGCTATTAATTTGCTGGATGTACATTGGAAATAAAGTGCTTTTCCCCAAAGAGCTGTCTGTTGCTTGAAAGAAGTGTCAAAATCCAGCTCCTGACACTATCAGAATTGGTATCCCCAAATCCAAACTATGACTAAGCCGTAGTGCTATACGGGCATTCAACATGGAAACCAGTCTAGGATTCAGGCCTCCTTAAATGCATTATGATCTCACAGAAGTCACACAAAGCACATGTATATTAATGTTCTGTAATATTTATAACATTTCTTCACATCTGTCCCATGATCCCTGTATAAGCAAGTGGAACACAGTCCAGGATACTCTGTGCAGTATCCCAAAAGTTGAAAAAATGCATTTGTTACTGCTTACCTGGTCTGTTTTGAACTCTTGCAGAATCCATGACTATCTCTGCGAGTTTGTATTTATGTTATTCATGGTCTGCAATCTTTTCAATGCTTGGTGGTTTAATCATTGTAAATTCTTGAATCCAAGCAGAAGACCCTAGTTTGTCTGTAACCTATGCTACAGCCAAGTACTTCAATATAGACAGTATACTCACTTCCCTTGGAATTCGTTTTCAGTTCAGATACATAACAGGATGGTTTCCACATTATCCTCTTACCACATTTGGGAAGTATCTGTTCCAAATCCACATCAAACACTTCAGTTGAAATTTTAAAACAAAACACCTTCTCTCATAATCAGGTGCTTTAAAAACATTTATTTTCTGCTTACCATAATCATTTTCCTTTAAGACTGAGTATAATTGTGTTGTTGTTTGTCCTTTACAATTTATTCCTATTTGTTTATTTACCAAACTTGTTTAAAAGCTGCCTGTTCGCATCATGCTATCTGGACAGCCAACTCTCTCACTGATTATTGTGTCCGTAAGTCCTCATTTGTTAGATCAACCTTCTCCAACCTGGCACCCTCCAAATGGGTTGAGCTACAACTCCAATCATTCTCAGTCAAGCAAATTTGGATTACAACATCTGGAGGGCTCCAGGCTGGAAAAGGTTGCTGCAGATATATTAGTATCTGGCATTTCATTATTAAACGTATGCATGTTATGTGAAATATTTTGTGTCCTGCTAACAGTCTCTTCGTTTTGTAATCACAAGTATGCACGTAGGCCCCTGATCTAGATCAAGACAATTCTAGGCGGGTAAAGAAAGTCAAAGGCAGAAGAAGAAAAGGGAAAGCAAATATGAAATGGACTGAATCCATAAAGGAAGGCCTTGAATTTAGAAGAGGTGAGTGGGGCTATCATGGACAGGGCATCTGGAGGGCTTTCAATCAGAGGTGACTTCACAGCACATAACTATAACAACAATGAATAGATAAAATCTCCCCTCTAGCCCCTTTCTTCCCCTTCTGCAGGGACCATAAAAGAAGGGGGGACATTCTGGAGGTTTTCTTTTTTATTTCCCTCACTGAGGGGGAATTTCAGAAATAAAGTCATTGGGACAGACGGTTCAAATCTTGCCTATTTTTTTCTTTTCTGCTCTTGAAAGTGGAACAGCAAAATGATGAGATATGCTTTGTTGTTTTGTGTCATCCTTAACTTATGGTGACGCTATGGATGAATGCCTATTTACCCCCTCTCAACTTTTAAACCTCCAGATCATTTAAATAGGGGTAGCTTGCATTTTTTCATGTTTCTGAGAACCTTAAGAACAAATATAAAACTGATAATGCCCTTAGGACAGTCATATCTCCCCCAAAAGATGAGGATCTTGCCATGAATATAAATTCCACCACTTCAGTTTTACAAGCACAGATACCAACAGCTGCCAAACCAAACTAAAGGGAGAAGAAAATATTAATTAAAGGGTTGATGTCCTGGCTGGGTACTCACTGCATTTTCCAGCAGGGACCTCACTGGACACTGCCCAGCTGAGGCTCCCTTTTTCAGGCCTCCATAAATGTGCAGGTGTGCATGCAAACATCTTAAAAACCTGTGAGCACATACTTACACATATGGGAGGGGAATTGATTTTTGAAAGCCCCAGAACACAGATAGCCAGTCCAAGGAGCTGCTGGGCACTTTGAAAGGGCAGTTAAAATGGAGATCACAAAAGCCAGATGTCAAGCCAGAGGCAGCAATATCTGAACCAAAGAGGGGTAAGGGGGGAAAGTTATAAAAATGACAGGGGTGGCAGCACACCAAGTGCCCCCTTCAAGTGCCACTTGGCACCTTGTGGGACATGTGTGACTGGTGGATGCTGACACAAGCTTGGCAAGAGTCAAGGGGCTTTTGCTGCTCCTGCCAATGGGCTCACTCATTCCTTCCCTTCATCCATGCTGGGTGCTCACCCAGGTTTGGATGACATGTAAACCCTCTGTGGGTAAAACAACCCTTAGAACATGCCAGAATTGCCAGGCTGGCTTATAAGCTCCTCAGAGTTGAGGAAATCCCTTCTATCCATGGAACAGAAATGCCCTTCTGTCCACAATCTTTTTCTCCTCTCTTCTGTGGAAAGGCATAACCCCACAAAGGGCAGGTTGGATAAACTTAACAGCTGTGGTTAATTATGCCCCTCTTCTCTGCTTTGAAGTTGCAAAGAACTGTTTGCTGTGAATGCCAAAGCATTAGAGGTAATTAAATATGTCACACCAAATCAGACAAGCCAGGAAGCTATGAGCTAATCCAGAATGCAAACCTCATTTGTTGCCCTGATTTCCCAGTGCGCATTCTGCTGATTCCAAGGGAAGGACAAAGACATAATTTTCCTTGATATGAAATATGATCTCCAAAGGATCACATTAAAACAGTAAACTTCCTCCAGGCTTCGAAAGGAAAACAGGTTGGTCTCTAAATGCAGTATGAATTTTCATACAGTGCCAGTTGCACAGAGTTGCATTACTTGCTTTCTCAATAAAAACAAACTTTTAAACACTGATTTTAATAACGGATGGATTTTAGGCAACTGGTCAACATTTTCTCAATGTCTGAATTTCCAGGTACCAGAAGGATCACAATTATTAATCCTATACAAATCCTCAACTTCAGCTCAGAGGAAGATGTTGAAAATTTCCTAGCAATGATTTTAAACTTCTCAGCACATCTCTGAGAAAGTAAAGTTGTTTATTATAACTTCCTTCCTACCACAAGTATGAAAGGGTTCCCACAGCTGAAATTAATTATGTGTTATTAAGCAACCTCTAGATTTAAATAAAATTAGCATGAATCAGTAGCATCAACACCTTATTTGGAGTTTTTTGTATGCCGTCCTATCGCTTATAGCCTTGGGACGGCTCACATAAATAAATAAACATGATACAAAATACAATTAAAATCTGGAAACACCCTGGCTGCACAATTAAAACCTATAAATATTAAACGTTATTAAAATATTTTTTAAATAAAAAGGTCTTAGCCTGGTGCCGAAAAACAAATAATGGCGGCATCGGGTGGACCACTCTGGGGAGCGCATTCCACAGATGGAGTGCCACCTCAGAGAAAGCCCTCCTCCGGGTACTTTGCCTCCTGATGTCTCTCACGGAGGGCTCTTGGAGGAGGGCCTCTGCTACCGATCTCAAGGGGCGGGAGGACAAATAAGGAGGGCAAATAAGGACACTTGTCATAGGTACCTTTGTAGCAGCGGAGGTAGGAGTAGAGCTTCACAGATTACAAGGTCTCTTATCTGTGAATATATGTGAGAAGTTGCTTCTGTAGTTTTCCTCTTTCAGGAAAGCATTACGTTTGTCACAGATGAGATTCTGACAAGTGCCTGCCATGTTACCTGAAAACAACAGATCTGTTCTAAAAAGTCTGAGTATTGTACTGGTATGTGCTTTGTTCTGTGTGCTGTATCCTTTAAATTCATTTAAAAGTATTTCTAGGGTACCATGAAAGGTAGAACCAACAGTTTTTATTCTTTGTTAAACACTAGCAGCCTTTGTTTTAGTGACCATTATTTGGTGATGATTGGGTTGCTCATGTCTGGGTCAGATATGAATTGAGATTTCTTGCTTGAGGAACTGATTCAAGTCATCTGTGCTGGTTTCTGATGAAGGTAACCTGATCAGAATAAACATTTCTTGTTGTGATTTTCACCAGCACTTTTACAAGTATTTATTACTTGGAATGAATGTATGTCAGTTTCTTCCCTTTACAATGCATCATTACAAGTTAGCAACCACATAAAGCTAGGCAAACAAAATTGTCTTAATATATTGCTCTTCTATTTATATGGTTCAGCAGAAGACATTGTACCTAAGTGTGTAACACAGAAACAGAGCAAGTCATAAGGGGTCTCCCAGACCATCTAGTCTGACTCCCAGCTCCAGCTGGCTCTGCTCATGACATGCCCACCATGTGCATGTCCAGCCTATCTTTGAACACCCTCACCAATGGGGCCTCAACCACCTCCCGGGGAAGCCCATTCCATTCCCTTGGGGTCCTAACTGTCAGGAAGTGCTTCCTGGCATCTAAATTTATTTATTATTTATTTATTTAAACAACTTATATGCCGCCCCATCGCATGAGCCTCGGGGCGGCTTACAATCATGGAGCCTTGGTTCCCTGAGCTTTGCTCCGTTGGAGCACGTCCTGCATTCCTCTGCAGGGGAGAACAGGTCTCTACCCACCTCCATGTGACATCCCCTCATATACCTGTATGTCACCAACAGATCCCCTCTGAGTCTCCTCTTCTCCAGGCTGAAGAGACCCTCACTCTTGCCCCAATTGGCATCCCCTGCAAACCAGCCACCAACCTTGTGGCCCTACGCTGCACTGACTCTAACCTGGGCAGCACTGGAGGGTTATGATGGTGGCTGTAGCCCAACATATCTGGAAGGCACCCAGTGGGAGATGGCTGTGGCAAAGATCATCTCAAGGGAATGTGCTGTGGAGGGAGGGTCTTAGTTTTAGGGGAGTCAAAGATCACCTCCAAGACAAAGGGGGTGAGCGAAAGATCACAGAGTTGATGGTACCTCGACAAGTTATCTTCAATAACAAGTATCTCTCTAGATGTCCAGCAGACACAGCATGCCATTTCCCTAAGACAAGTGAGCTATCTTAGAGTTTGATGCTCCTTTCTGAATGGATCTGGAAGACTGTGAGAGCTATCAGCTGGTGACAGTATTCCCCCTTGGGCAAGTTGTTTCCATGGGTGGTGTCTGTGGTGTATGTACATGATACTGATCAGTTGGATCCATTTCAGTCTCGCTTCTGACCTGGTTTCCCATTGTCCCGCTCATGCTCTGGACAGTGTTGCACTTCCTCTTAAGGATCAAGTTAGCAGTTTGAAAGTCCTACTGGTTTAAGCCTTACTTTGAGTGCTCTTGTGGCATCTGTGGCATGAAAGGCAAGGGGCGGCATAGAAATGGCATAGAAATGTTATAATCATCATCATCATCATCATCATCATCATCATCTAGGGGAGCAAATATTGCAGCAGCGGTTGTGGCCACAGTGCCGCTCCTCCTGCAGAAGCCTCCAATACAGCTGAGAATTTGTAAATCATTTAAATGGGAAAGAATAGAGGAAGGCTTCCCCAGCATTACAAAAATCCTTTTCAGTGGATTGATAGGCAATACAATAAATTAGTTGCTACATAGCGTAACAGTGTCATTTTTCTTGAATTCCATTGTTGTGAAAATAATGCAGTGTGCAAGTCAGCAGATCCATAAAGGCTGAAAATAGATGCCTTTACATTCTTGCGTAATACTTAATTAGCTAGAATACTTAGATTTCAAAGTCATTTCTTCTTACTACCTTCCACATGAAATGCCCTCAACCTTCCCTTTCTGTCAAATTATTTTTCTTTATTTCTTTGTAATGCCACCTTTCAAAATTAAATGTTTTTTTTCAAGCAGGTTTAAATCCAAAAATAAACAAAAATACAAAATCCAATAGAAGATCCAAAGTCCGAGAACCATTTAAACATAATCCAGCTGAACAAGAAGAATGGAACACCATCTAATATCAAAGCCTGAGATTAACTTCCGATCCAAGTTACAGCAAAATGAGAACAATAGTTAAACCAGTCCTATCCATCTCAAAGGCAAATTAAAACATAAATGTCTTCAGGGCATAATTAATGTGTTATAATCAGTTATCACTAGTATTAATCATGACTTTATTGGACAAATGTGGTTATTATTTAGGCAGGGCATACTTGGTGCCTGCACTAAGATTGTGGGATTGCTTGTCCCATGAAGGTCAGTCCAAGTCCCTCTCTGCTTGTCTCTCACTGGCTTTAAAGTCTTTTTATCCAGGAGGCTTTTGCTTTCTAAGTGCTGATCAGAATAGAACTATGCTGAACCAGACCAGTGGCCTACCAGCTACCTGATCCTATGTAAAGCTTGGCATCGTCACTGCAGTGACATTCTTTGAACATTGTAGGATGCTCATATTGAAATACAAGATAATATCAGTGCAGAGAGTTGGTGCTGGAGGAATATGGTTCTTCAGATTTACTGCTGGATTGGCCAGAAATTGGTTATTAGGCCAATGGCCTACAATGAATAGTTTCAAAGACAGCTATTTTGGTGCGGGTTCTCCTCCTCCATGTATGGATCATTGGATTGGTTCCTTTTGTGCCCTGCAGGCTACAAGAAGTACATCAGGTCAAGCTCTGAAAGAGAAATGATCCTATGGCAGCAGAGGTCTAGTTTAATTACTTCCATAAAGCTTCATGGAATATAGATATGATGTTTGGAAGCAATGGGGAATACTTTAACTAAGAAACATCCTTTCTGTCATCTTCTGTAGCTTCTAGTCCACAAGACAGGTTATGCATCAGGACAATCAAGTTCTGGGGCACACTCATTTCTTTCAGGACCAGCCATCTCTTCTCACAGTCAAAGGCTTTGCTTAGTCTGTAAAGCATAGACTGAGCTTCTTCTCAAACTCTTTGGTGGCCTCCAGGGCCAACGTATATTTGCAGTATGATCTTAGTGCCTCTTCTTTATCAGAGTCCAGCTTAGGCAGCAGGTACTTCTCACTCCACATAGGGTAAAATCTGTTGCTGCAACACTTGAGCATGACTTTGCTTGTGAAGGAGATTAGTGCAATGGTCCCATGGTTGCCGCACTCCTTAGCATCGCCTTAGTTCTCCCCTGTCTTTAGCAACTGTGTTTCTTCTATCATCCTTCTGGACTCTTCCTTTCTCTTTGCTTCAGGACTAGTCTTCTTGCATCCTTCCTTTATAATGGCTTTGGTTTCAGTCCACAGTTCTTCTGGCTCATGGTCAGCTGTGTTCAGGAATGCAAATCTGTTCTCTATCTGGAAGTTACAGTCAAATATTCTCTATCCTTAGGATGAAATACACCTGACAGTGCTAAGCATGTACCTCCTATTATGAAATACGCTATAGCAAGATATCTAGAAAGGTCATATGTAAGAGAACAAATTGCTTAGCCTCGCAAGCAGAGCACTCCATCCAAGGCTGCTTATTTCATCTTCCTGACTGAGTGGTTGCTTCCCCCCCCCCCCCCCAAGTATTACTTTCCACAGGGCAGTCACCTGCCAAAAACCCCCATAAGTGAGCAGAGTGATGGAGAAATAAAAGCTTGTCTGGAAGTATTTATGGATTCAGACCACTAGAGATGTTTCTGCAAATGCTGGCTTTCAGTTTTGTTTTGTCATGTTTAGTATTTACTTTTGCTGCCTTTTTGATATTTCTAGTCTCTCAGGTTCCCTCTAGTGGTGACTGCAACCAAAGATTCATGGATATTTAAGATAATTCTGCTATCTTGCTATATGAATAACATGGTGAGTGAAGAAAGGAATATTTACAATGCTGAAATGTTTCTTTCCATTCCTATCCCCATGTCACAATGAACATGAGATGGTCCCCAAAAGTTCTTCAAGTAGCATCTGTTTTGATATGCACCTTGTTTTTGGTTTTAGAGCATATAAAGAAAGAAGGGACACCTGCAGCTGGTAAATATAAACAGCAGACCAAGCACTTGCAGGCTTTCCCTATATAATTTATACCGGCTAATTCTCATTCCATGTATTTTGCTTATTATCCACCTGGAAGGAAATTTAAATATCACACCATTTCCATGTATTGGCTAATATAATGATGTACTAGTAATGAAAATTAATTGCATCCTTAGATAACATGGCCAAGTTACTTGGCACATTCAGGTTGGTAAGTTTTTGACTAGAATCAGAGTTGGAAAGGGCCATGAAGGCCATCAAGTCCAACCTCCTACTGTTGCAGGACACCATGTTACACCATCCCACGCAGATGGCTGTCCAGTTTCTTTTTGAATGTCTCCAGTGTGGGAGAGCCCACCACCTCTCGAGGCAGCTGGTTCCACTATTGTATTGGTCTGACAGTGAGGAATCTTTTCCTGATGACCAGCCTGAATCTGGGTTGTCGCAACTTGAATGGATTATTCCATGTCCTACACTCTGATATCAGCAAGAAGAGATCTTGACCTTTGTCTAGTCAAAGATCATGGGTTTTGAGCAGCAGAAGCTTCAGTTAGGAAGCCTGGTGAGAGCAAGGTGGTGAGCTTCCAGGATGCCAAATGGCTTCACGCCCATGGATAGCAGTCAAGCCTATCACTGTGCTGATGGCAGGGTCTCCCACTGAAGATGATCTTAAGGTCTGACAAGCTGATACTTAAAATGTAAATGCCCCATGGGAATTGTGGGAACTTGTCCTGAGACGGCTGCCACCATCACCACTGCCAAGTAAGGCCATGGAACTCTACTTTTGTAGGCCCACCAGACAGCATTTGCCCAGGTCTCCTCAGACTTGGAACCGGCACCAGGATGGGCAACTCTGTCATACTTGATCTCTCCAAGGTCTGCACCAACAATAATGAAGGTTGTTCAGATTTCACTCCTCATAGGACCAAGAAATTCATGCATAGTTTCATAAGCATTTTTCTGCAGAAATGCATCCTACAAATGCATTTTGTAAGGTGTATATTTTCCTCCAATGAGAAAAGCAGTTTTGGGTGCATGTTGAATGCCTGCATTCTTTGTTCACACATTTCAAATATTTATTTGTGATACACATATTTATTTGTGTATCTTCCCCTCCCGCAACACATTGCAATGTTTGGAAATGTAGAGATTGTGTTTAGGAAGGAGAAATACAAAGAAATACAAACCTGATTAATTTCTCACCCATACCTATTACTGGTTTTCCTGTCTAGCCCCCAGACAGTTGCCAAATGCACTCTTACTACTGCAGATTTGCTGAAAGTGACAGATTCATCTTTGCTTATACACTGTGAATAAAGTGTTTTCAAATTTAAGCAGTGAATAAAGAGCTCTAGTATTTGGCTCGCCTTTGCCCTCTAGTTTGTTGTGTGAGTGTGAGCCTGTGCTTGTCCACCAAGAAGTCAATCATATTGAGTTCAGTGAAACTTGCATACTAGTATGGGGCTGATGTTGGAGGTATGATTCGCAAATGCATGAATATATGTGAATAAGGTTGTCACTTACAGCTAATTTCACCTTCCCAACAGAGCAGAGAAAATAGTTGGAAAGCCCTTTGTACCTTTAACTGCAATTTCATATCCATTTCCACAACATTTAGGTTAACACCTTAATTTTACAGACATTATCTAACTTGCTAGCATCTGTTGATTAAGTTACTGAAATGTATGGGAAGAGAAGAGAAGAGAAGAGAAGAGAAGAGAAGAGAAGAGAAGAGAAGAGAAGCCTAAACTGAATGTGGGAATTGACTGCACTGTGTTATGTGAAATACAAAATCTCTCTACAAAGTTTGATCTGTGATGGTTCAAGTCCACCTGCTGGTTATCAGCTGATGGTGCAGTTAAAGTGCTTATCATGCAGGTATGACCTCCTGGATTTTGGAGGTTTAGTTCATGACCAACTATTACGCACAGAAATGTAATCTGCAGAATCTGATTCTCGTGATTCAATCTGATCTAGTGATTCAATTTGTATGACATAAAATTAGGAATGACTAACCGCTCACTTTAAAGGGCTAGATCCAGACTTAGTCATACTCAGACTAGATACTTATCAATAGCCCTTAAGGTAGTTATGACTAAATATGCTCATTGCTTTCTTCATCTGCTTGAAGCATGACTAAATTTGGATCCAAGCCACAGGTATCCTCCCTTTGTGTACCTACACAGATTGCCAAAAATAAAAAAAAATCCTGCTTCCTAACTCAGACTTAAAAGCCAAATGCAGAAACCTGATAATGCATCCAGATAACAAAGCCACCAGTTCCCAAGAGAGGGCCATACTGCAATCACATAGGCTGAAAAGACAGTTTGTCCTTTTAGCTCTGTGGGTCACTGGGGACCAGGCCAGGTTGAAGCATCCATCCCTTTCCAGTGTCATGTCTTAGTTCTGGGAGTTGATGATGAAAGAAGCAGCATTGATGTTCATGTCATGCTCAATTGTGTATACATACATATATGGTGGGATGGCTACAAGCTGCATTGCATCTGTTTTTAAAGTTCTTTTATGAGTTTCATTCATATAAACCATCAAGCATATGGGATGGATTAGATATGTCTTTGTTATTTAAAACATGCACATGCACATATTATAGAGGGATATCATGACCTCGACATGCACATGGTAGGCATGTCATGAGTGGAGCCGGCTGTCAGATTAGATAGCCCAGGAGGCCCTTCTGACTCACTCTGTTTCTATGTTTCAATATTCCAGTTGTTTACTAAATGCAGATCTGTGGAAGAACAATAAGAATAATAAAATAACCTATTATCATAAAACAGAAATAAAAACACTATTTGGTAAAGCTTAACAGGGTAATTAATAAAAGTAAAACTCTGAGAAGGTATTGAAAGGTCAAGAAGCCACAACAGAAAAATCCTGTTCCATCCGCCTCACTTCAGAAGGTTGTGTCACCTGATGCAATCAGATACATGTGGTTCCAATGAATATTTTGGGCATGTAAGGATCCAGCACTGTTGTTCTGACCTCAAAACAACTAATGCTGGCAAAGTAGGACCTCCCTCTCTTCTCCTTCCCCTTGCAGCTTCCTTCATGTCCCCCAAAGCTAGAGGGATGTTGGGTTGAACCCTCACTGTTTATTGCAAAGTTGATGCCAAAGGTCTATGATTATGATTTACATGGAAGCTGTCTAATTCCCACCTTACTATTTCAAGGGTTTCTTTGCTGCAAACCTTATGAAGTTGAAGTATTCCAGCTGGAATGATACCAGTTAATCTTGAAAAAGGACTGCATTGTTGTCTGAAGCTATTCTATCTTTACTTTGTCAATCTCTGTTCCCTTTAAAAACTAGAATCTCCTTTTTCTGTTTGGCCTCATTGCTGCTGTCTGGGCTCATGATGTTTGTTTCTGAAGTCTCCATGAAAGCACAAGAAATGTTTCTATTTGAAAAGGCCTCCTCCCTGAAATGTGGCCGATAAATATTCTAAGTGAAATATTCATGCTGTGCCTATCCGAAGTTTTGTTCTTAAATACATTGGGCAGTGTTCTGCCCAGCACTAGCGCTCAGATTATACTGTGCTGGTGTAGGCAACCTCTGGTGAAAAAGCTGCTGCACCAGCAAATACTATTGACTTTGGGCTCCAGGCGGTTTGCATTAGAGCGATGAACTTTGTGTTCATGCTAGCACTAAACAGGATATTCTTCAGGCTCTGCTTTGCTCACTGATTTTTATCTTAATAAGCCCTTACTTGGTAGATCAGCCTCCCCAAGTCAGGTGTCCTCCAGGAGTAATTGGACTGTAGCTGCCATCATCCTTGGCCATACCATGATCACAGGGGATAGATGAACTCTGGATCATGCCCAGTTGTTGAAGGTCATGGTGCAACTTTTTGTTTCTTTCATTGTATTATTGAATCACTACATGTCCAGCATGCAGTTGGACATATGCATGCAGCTCTTCATTTTTATTCACAAGAAGGATTGCTGAATCCTGATCCTTCCCTTCCAAGTGCTTCCTTTCCAATCTACCACCCACTTCTTAGGCTAAGAAAGCAGGAGAGGCATGGTAGTGTTTTCCCTTGATAAATGTTCCCTTGATTGAGTGTTCACCCTTGATTAAAAACACAATAGGTGCAGTTTTGCACTACAGGTAAAACATGAACTTTGACTGCTGTCCTCATCTCTGAGGGGTCCTTTGGGCCCTTCCTGGCTGCAAGAAGCTGGAATTTGCCCCAAGGTCCAGTTCTACCTGTACCACTGGCTGTTCTTGCTCTTCCTCTCTTCTGTGGAAAGGCATGACCCCAAAAAGGGACAGCTGGATAAATAAAACACCCGTAGTTAATTAACATGTCACTTGTCCCTCCAAAGAACTGCTTTCTGTGGATGCCAAAGCATTAGAAGTAATTGTGTAACACCAAACGAGACAAGCCAGGAAGCTGGCAGCTAATCTAGAATGCAAACCTCATCTGAAACTAGGGAGAGACTTTTTTCTTGATATAAAAATACAATCTCAAAAGGATCCCATTTAATTTAAGAGCAAATTTCCCCTTTGCTTCCAAAGGAAAACAGATTGGTCTGTAAATACAGCATGAATCTATATAGAGGAACTTAATTTTATTATTGCATTGGTTTCTTTTGCTTGTATTCCTCCCCCATATCTTTCTTCTCCTGCCACTTATTTGCATTCTTCAGCATTTCCTAATTTTATTTAGCTCTAACTCCTCTTCCTTTGTCTATGTGAGAAAGTGGGAAGCTTTTTTAAACTTGTGGAAGGAAATGGTTTAGCTCATGACTGGTTGTCCAGGTTTCTCAGTTGCTGGTCCCTTCGTTTCGAGGAACTGCTGAGTCAGTAGGCAGCTTGCCCTCTGAGAGTTAACTACAACTAGTGCTACTCCATGGCGGCCATGGGGCTGTCTCAACATGTCACAGGCCCGGCCCGTGAACGTGGACACGCTCTGGACCTGGTTTTCTTGACGGGGCAGGAAGAGGGTGGTCTGGGGGTGAAGAATTTGTGTCTGACACCCCTGTCATGGTCAGATCACTTCCTCGTGAGGTTTGTGCTCAAGAGTGGCCTCTCCCTCTGTAAGGGTGCGGACCTGATTGTGTGGGTCCGCCCCTGGAGCCGGATGGATTCCTGAAGGCCCTGGGGGAGTTTCCAGCTGACAAGACTGGTGCTCCTGTTGAGGCTCTGGTTGAGCTATGGAATGGGGAAATGACCAGGGCTATTGACACGATCGCTCCAAAGCGTCCCTCTCCCGCCGGGCAGAGCCCACTCTTCCCCAGGTATACACCTGAATTGCGGGCGGTGAAGCAGGCTGGGAAACGGCTAGAGTGTAGGTGGAGGAGATCATGGGATGAATCTGACCGAACACACTTAAGAGCCCATTATCGGGCCTATGCTGTGGTGGTGAGGGTGGCGAGAAAGAAATTCTTTTCCGTTTCCATTGCCTCCTCAAAATGCCATCCGGTGGAGCTTTTTCGAGTGGTACAAGGCCTGGTCTGCCCTGGCCCTAAGAAAGATCTGGTTTCACCCTCGAAGGCCCACTGTGATGACTTTGCCAAGCATTTCAGGGAGAAAATCGCTCAGATTCGTCAGGAGCTAGACTCTACTAGTGATTCAGAGGCTTCTGGAGAGATACCAATGTCGCCGTCTGGTCCAAAATTAATGGATGAATTTCAGTTATTGTGGCCTGATGATGTGGACAAGGTGCTTGGACAAGTACGTCCCACCACTTGCCTATTGGACCCTTGCCCATCTTGGTTAATAAACAATGCCAAGCACAGGATTGGGATCTGGATCTTGGAAGTGGTTAACGCTTCTCTGAGGGAGGATCGGGTACCTGCCCCTTTAAAGGAGGCGGTAGTCCAACCAGTCCTGAAGAAAGCGTCACTGGAGCCAGAGATGGCCACTAATTATAGACCAGTGGCCAACATCCCGTTTCTGGGCAAGGTGTTGGAGCGGGTGGTGGCGGGACCACTCCAAGCACTCTTGGATGAAACTGATTATCTGGACCCATTTCAGTCCGGCATCAGACCCGGGTACGGTACTGAATCTGCCTTGGTCGCCCTGTATGATGACCTGTGCAGGGAGAAGGACAGGGAGTGCATCCCTGGTGGTTCTCCTGGACCTCTCAGCGGCTTTCGATATCATCGACCATGGTATCCTTCTGGATAGGCTAGCGGGATTGGGGGTCGGAGGCAGGGGACTATGGCTCTGCACCATGGCAGCTATGCCAAGGAGTACCGCAGGGGTCCATTTTGTCCCCTTTGCTGTTTAATGTCTACATGAAACCGCTGAGAGAGGTCATCAGGAGGTGTGGGCTGTAATCAGTACGCTGGTGATACCCAGCTCTACCTCTCGTTTTCCACCAATCCAGGTGAGGCAGTGGCTGTGCTGAACCGGTGCCTGGCCGAGGTAATGGGCTGGATGAGGGCCAATAAACTGAAGCTCAATCCAGACAAGACGGAGGTCCTGTTGTTTGGCGGATCGGGCTTCGGGGAGGGTGAATTGAACCTAGTCCTGAATGGGGTTGCACTCCCTCTTAGGGACAAGGTTCACAGCCTGGGAGTGCTCCTCGACCCAGAGCTTTCACTGGAAGCTCAGGTGACAGCGGTGGCGAGGAGCGCTTTCTTTCAGCTTCAGCTGATGGATCAGCCGAAGCTGAA